>NW_027272310.1:0-372500 GCF_040938485.1 Diadema antillarum | reverse complement strand
GGAAGTTCACGATCTTAATGATTGCAGCTGATGGTGATTTTCAGGCTGAGTTTCTGAAACGTTGCCGTCATGCTCTTCCTAATGCGGTCAGCCTCACTGCCGGAGATATTTTTGAAGACTGCCAAACCATCATCTCTGTAGAGGCCAATATTCCCTCGGCCGTACTCATTGGACAGACTGTTGAGGATGTATAGGCCCACAAGTTCACAGACTTCAGCTCCGTCAAAACTCCCCATTGTGACGTCGAACAGGCTCTCATTATCCTTTTTCCTCCAAGGAAGGTCCTTGTCAAAGAGGATATTATTGCGTAATAATGAATGTGATTCAGTATCAAAGAGATTTTCCGCAGTGAGGAGAAAAATCTCTTTGTTCAGTATGCGCTGGTAACTACGGTCATAGCGCACAAGCTTATGGTGTCGATGCATTGTCCAACGGTTTAATCATTGCCCGATATACGTAATAATGGATATGATTAAGTGCGCACTGGTCCCTATGGTCCAGGCGCGTATAGTTTGTTTTGTTTTGTTTTTGTTTTGGTATCACGCGCTAAAAATGCGTTAATTCAATCCAAATGCATTTCTGGGATGTATTTAATCATTGCCTGATGATTGCCCCTAAATGAAGGTGGCATGAAACTCCGAGTAGCAATAAAATACGGATGAACCTGATGTCAACCGAGTGAACTTGTTGCAATACTTCTGTCTAAAGCTCTTCCTTTGAGGATATCGAGCACTCTTCATAGAAGGATAGAATCACCAAGTGTATATGATATATATATATATATATATATATATATATATATATATATATGTATATATATGTATATATATATATATATATATTATAAGAAAAGATAAAGCACTTTATAATCATACTCTAATTCCTTTCTGATATACCTGTGCTCCTAACTATTCTAATTGAAAAGGAAAAATATAAAATGTATTTGCAATCTGATACCACATCAAATTATCTGACCAAATATATCTTATATCATTATGATAACTAAGGCCCATCACATACTACTTTACTAATATGCTAGCTATTTGGTGGTTTGTTTAACTGAACATGCATTACATTATAGTCGTTTACTATTTGAAAGCGTGTAAATCTATTCGCTTCTATATAAGATGAGAATCTTTTTATAACCCATTGAAAATCACAGCCAATATTCTGCTTTCCGTTTAAACTGTATGCTTTTGGCGTTTTAGTTTTTGTACGTTTTTTGTACGTTCTGTTGACTTTTTGTTTGTATTCTAATTATAATCCGCTTTTCTCAATTTACAGATATTGATGAATGTGATAGCAATCCTTGTCTGAACGGAGGAACGTGTCAGGACGATGTCAATATGTACTCGTGTCTGTGTTTACCGGGTTATATTGAGTCGAACTGCCAAACAGGTGAGCTAGGATTAGATATTTTAGAGTAGCGATATTAGACCCTCTGTAGAGCCCACTAATGTCAAAATCGCCCACTAATATCAAAACAACCACTAATGTCATAACACGTCGACGACAAATGTCATAACAACCACTTATGTCATAACACGTCGACGACAAATGTCAAAGCAACCACTAATGTCATAACACGTCGACGACAAATGTCAAAATTTCCATTTTTACTGCAATTGTCATAACACGTCGACGACAAAATGTCAAAATTTCCAAATTTACTGCAATGTCATGACGCGTCACAAGGGCGGATCCAAGAATTCCATAAAGGGGAGGCGCCTTTACACAGTCAAAGGCTGGCGCGACCCTCCCCCTCCCCATTTTCTGCTTTTTATTTCTGTTGTGTTGACGAAATAAAGAGAGGGGCACTAAAGGAGGATGCGCCCCCTCTCAACCCGCGATTGCGTCAACCACAAGTCAAAATCGGGGATTAACCACAAATGTCATAACAAGTCGACCACAAATGTCCTAACGCATCACAGGGGTGGATCTAGGAATTCCGAAAAAGGGGGGGGGGGGCGACTTTACAAAATCAAAGGCTGGCACGACCCCCCCCCCCCCATTTTCTTATTTATGTTTCTGTTGGTTTAACCTAATAAAGTGAGAGTGTACCAGAGGGGGATGCGCCCCCTCTCGATCCATCATAGTCTGGGCTCCGTCCCCTTTTCCTTGGTGAGATAAACCAAGAGATGGCGCAAATTTTCTGATTGCGATTAGTCTGGTTTCCAGACCCTTTGCCAACTGGACTCCGCGGCGACGAAGTCACCGCCCCGCGACGAAGTCGCCGCCTTTATTTCGACGTTGATGGCGTCAATATCATGAATAGCGAAATAGTATGGGCAGAGGACCTGGAAGCCAGACTAGATTGCGATAATCGAGAGACTGCGCGCCCAACGAAAAAGGGTCCGGGAAGAAAGTTGTATTTTTACGACTTTCAGTCAGATTTTGACTGAACGCGATAAATCATTCGCTCTGACAGTCTGTTTATCAGTCTGTTTATCAGTCAGTAAATGGAATTCGCATCTATATGACTTCGTATGTGATCTATATTAATGACATGTAGATTATCATATACCTCACAAATTGGTTTCCGATCATTCAATTCTTTTGAAGAAAAGATACAGTACCTTTTTTCTTCATAGTAGGTCTAAAATTAACACTTATAGTTGAATTTACTGCTGAACTTGGATTAGACTAGTCATCCACTGTATAGGTTTTATACAGTTCAGTACCTTTCTCCCAACACCCTGCAGATCTGTCAGGGAGGCGAGTCTCACCATGGAGGTACACGTACTCTAGTGTGCTGTACTGCATGCATGCATTGCATAATAATACATGTATGTACCCGGTATACTAGTTTAGTTTGGCCATGAAGCTACAACATTTGGCTGGAGCTACACAAACGAAATAGCTCCAAGGTTTGGCAATCTACGATTGCTAATCTCTAGTGTTTCCCCTCTCATGTATTTTTTTTTTTCAACTCTGTACAAAGAAATAGGGCCTAACAGTAGCCATGACTGTTCGTATCATTTTTAGACATGTTCTTGATTTTGCGATATTGTTTGTATCAACAGGATTGGGTAAGAGAGAGGTATTTCAATCGGCTACACCAAGTGTCCAAGTGAATCCATAAACACTTTGAAGATCGAGGCACTGATTCTATATCAAATTGATATTACACGTACAAAGTTGTATATGCAAATTGACTGGGTAAGCCTTAACTGCGACCAGCCCCAACGTGCCGCATAGCGGCGCGGTCTCCGGGGCTAGGTAGGCCTGTACTTCGACTGCAGTCGACTGTGTATGTTGTACTTGTTTGCCAATCCTATAATATGATAATATAATCATTATATTATAATGAAGCCTTGAACTTCTGGAATCCCTTTTTTTAAACCAAGTATAAACGTAAAGTAGGTTTACAATTGGGTTTTATGTCTGGAGAACAATAACTCACAACAGCATAGGGCCTAAATACCGCGCAATTTCAAATAAAAACATCCACAAATCTTTCTGAGTGTGGCTCTGACAATGACATTAAGTGATTTCATCGATGAAATAATGTAGCCATCAAACTCAAAGCTTCTTGCGAATAGTGTGCTATGAAGACAGTATAACAGGTTAGAACACGCTTTGATTACGCGAGCATAAAGGTTTACCGCGTTGAGCTTCACAAGGAATGTTATTGTATCAGTTTTGATTAAAAAAAAAAAAAAAATAAGCTGGTATTTCTTCAGACCTAATTCACCAAAGGATGATAAGATGACGTGTTTGGAGAATTTACGTGGCAAACCTTTTGCACGCTGTCTACTCAGTATACGGTTCGTTAATCCAAAAATTGAATAGGAGTTGTTTTCCCGAAGCTTCGTTAAGCTGAAAATAAAAGAAACGTCATTATTCTGAAGGTTTGATAGCCCCCCCCCCCCCCCCCCCCAAAAAAAAAAAAAAAAAGTGAAATAAGGGTTCGTTAATCCAAAAATGGAAAAAAAATGCATACTTATAACAAATCTTCGGAATTACTAGGCAATTTTTGTTTTAAACTAACGAACCATCGGGATTGCAAGTTTTTTTTTTCTGTTTTTCTTTTACGGACTATACAAACGAACATTCGGAAGAACAATCCTTTAGTATTTTAAACGAACCTTATTTCATTTTGGATTACCGAACTATCGTAATGATAAACAATGGGAAAATGTACCTTCAGAATAGAAACTGTCACCAAAAATAAGAAATTTTCTGAGTCCAGAATTATTTAGCATTTAACAATCCCAGCGGATATTATACAATTCTGATATTCACCGTGCATTCATGATGATGCCATGTAACCATCAGGAGGAAAACTATAATCATCAAGAAGGCGAGATAACCTCTTTGATATAACTGGCAAACTCCACAACACCATGCTGAAGGGAATAGTGTGGAATAAATTAGACACTTGCTTATGAATATATCGTGGTGCAAAATGAATTTGTCCATTATTCATGAAACTTTATGATACCACAGTTTCCGGGGTTCACCCCTATATAGAACAATACGTAGCACACATGATAACAAAGGTATACACTCCTATAAAGTTTATCCAGCTGCCCTAGATTTTTAATCCTTCATTGTTGGATGATAATTAAAGATGTTCATTAACAGAATGATTAAAGGAGAAATATCTGGTATTTCCGATTAAACATATTAGTATGTTACCGTTAAGACGGATTGAAATATGTCATGTCCCACACTGCGCATCATTAATTTTTATATTAAATATGTTCAATGTGTATATGCAATTTTATAATAGCTGGGCTCGAAAGTTATATCATCTGTGATGTCTAAATATTTTCTAAACCAGGTACTTCAGGGTATTGATTTCCAATAGGTGATCTTCAACCATACAGACAAGAGAAAGTCCACCCCCATTACAAAAAGAGAGAGAGAGAGAAGAAAAATGCATGTCTTTTCAACAGTATGGCTTTGCGGGACGTAATTTGCCAGAGGAATCTTAATCACTTTTCCTCATTTTCTGCGTGTATCAATGAGAATGACCTACATTTCCTCTTGCGTTTACATTGGTGAGCACCCATGAAAAAAGTGTTCACTTTCAGAAGTCATAAGACAATTTGAGTCACTGTGTACCTGCATCTGTGAAGCATTCTACTTCTGATGTATCATTACAATGTCATGCTGTATCATCATCCTTCGACCAACGCTTAACTTTCTACCATGTGCCATGGTAGAAACCCTCTGTGTGCCACATTATTCTGAGACACAAACTTTGTCATGTTTTGAGAAAACATTCTGTTTTTCAGATCTATGTTACGTCTACAGATTTCTGTTAAGCTGGACACATAGTGAGTAAAGATGTAGAGAAAATGCCCAGCTTTGCTTTGATGTAACTTGTATGACAAATCTATGATTGTTTTTCTTTCAAATGACTAGTAGCTAAATTACTGAAAAGTCATGATTTTTGCACACAAAACAGTGAGAGAAACTTAGAATTCACACGCAAATCCAGTAAGGAACACCGTTGATAGTCAATCACAACATAAAATGCAAACTATATGTGAGAGGAACGGAAGCGCACATAAAGAGTTAATGTATCATTTCAATTTTGTTTCCTTTTGTTTTGTTTTGCTTTACTGCTATAGGTTAGCACTAACACCTTTTCAGGGAAAATAGATGTGTGAAACCCTCCTGTAACTTCAAAATCCATTCAGTTAATAAAATTAAAAGAATTTGCAAATTGTTATCGCCACGTATCAGCACATGCCGTGTGAACATAAGAGCGGGTATCGTTGTGATGGTTACTAATGTTCGCAATATTCCAAAGTGTGCTATTTACAAGTACATGTATACAAACCATTGTTTTAAGTTTCGGCTGATGAACAAAATATTATCATCAGAAAAAAAAAAATTGAGCGTTAGTTTATTTTCGGATAAACGAACCTTCGGAATAACAGACATAATTATACTTTCTGATTAAAGAACCTTTGGAAGAACGCACCATTTCAACCGGCCCCATATTTCCGGATTAACGCACATCTAGGTAGGCCCTATACAAGACATTTAAGTGAATACTCGATAGTACACAGCAAAATCACGAACCTTCGGAATAACGAACCTTCGGAATAACTAACCTTATTACTGACATTCTCTTATGACATTAGAGGGTCAAACAATATTATTAATGAATGATACGACTAAAAAAAAAGGACTTAAACATTCAACGAAATACACTATTCTGCAGACCTCATAGTGATACACAACATTTGTGACTCTTGAAAACGGACCATTCACCCGGCATGTTTAGTATTACGTAACTCAAAAGATAACTCTCTCCGTGTTCACAATAGTGTAGATTTCTCCTGCCAGAGTTACTATGCGGAGTTACTATTTTCATTGTGTGTATCATTGTTATTAAACTTGTCGTTACCTTCACACATTTACACCAATGAGTGCAATTTAACTATTTTAAGTGATGTGCAAAGATGAATTAGATGATAAAACAAAATATAAAAAAGGAAAAAAAAATGGAATAATGTTGCTTTTTGATATGTTTAGATGAAGTAGTTTGACTATGAAAGTTGTTGCTATGAATACATTCCCTCAGAGCGTTTGTATTAGTTTATAAATGGATGAATCCTGCGAGTTATGTTGGCCAGGGAGTGAGTTTTCGTAATATATACGTTTCACACCTGCACTTTTCCATGGAAATAAGATAATAAAGTTACTTTGGTTCTATAGTGAGATATGGGAGGAATTCCTTCCAGTTGAGCTATAATGCTGTCATAATCCTTGAGGAGAAATCTCATAGCATGGTATAACGTATGTTTCGTTGAATCTTAAAATACCTTACGGTATTCGTCAAGGGAAGGCTCACTCACCCGAACAGAAGTTGTGAATAGACAACTGAATGGCAACCAATATCGATTTTTAAATACCTGATATAAATAACATAACATACTGAATTTGCTTGATGAAATATGTCTTCTGAAGGGGAAGAATTAGTGTTTTGTTTTATTTTACACATGTTTTATATCATGGGACTTTTTTTTGTAAAGATTAACGATTTTGATTGTTTATTTTTAGGACGATTTATAAGCTTACCAAAAATATCTCCCGTCTGTATTTTAATTGACTCGATCTATATCTAAAAAAAAAAACAAACAAACCAACACAAAACACGAAACTCTTCGTTATCCTACCCCGCAGTCCAATGAATTTCACTTGCCTGTGATGACCATGACTATTTTTTTTTAATTCCTATCTACAGGCTATCAAAAACAGACATCTATCTTGGCACGATCGACTACTTGAATCTGGTTCCTGCATTTGATATTTTGTAATAGTATTTTTTTCTTGTCTGGTTATCTTTGATATAGTTGCTTTACCAAAATATGACACAGGATTATCTATTGGAATATTGATCAAAAGTCATGTGACATAATTATATGAAAATCACGTATTTGAGCGGATATAGTGGGATTTACCCTTTTACGGATGTCATTCTGTTATTCTCGGAGGAATCGATCTAAAATAAAGTCTGTAATCTGCAATAAACCTAATGTCCAATGAAACATTTTTTTTCATCGGAGCTCTCCTATTTGAAGGCTACGTTTCATGAAAAGACGTTTCGCTGATAAGACATACAGACTTGAGGATATGTAATTTACTTCTCTTGTATAAATAATATAGCTACACAATAATGAGAATCTTTGGTATTTCCGAGATTTATGTAAATACTTTTATATGATGACTTCATGAAATCATGGAATGGACAGCTTGTCGCTCTTCATGCATAAAGAAAGCACGTAACATAATGCAGTATGATGAACTGGCGGTCGAAGTATTAGTGCACAGCACAAGGCTCAACTAGGGAGGTGTAGTGGCACCTCCCTGGCTCGACAATAGAACAAAACCCCCTATTTGTTGGCTCCGATGTGTTGGCTCAGTGAGTAGAGCGGCTGCCTTCACAATCGGGAGGTCGTGGGTTCAAAACCCGGCCGCGTCATACCAAAAGACGTTAAAAGATGGGAGTTGCTGCTGCCTTGTTTGCCGTTCAAACAGTTGAAAAGGTTAGAGCAACGTCGATCTGGCGCTGCTCAGTGGCTGCCGGGCCCACGATCAATTGGGCAAAATGAATTTCCATTCTTGGACAATAAAATTTGGAGTTTATATCCAATTATTATTTTGGTGGACAAATGACTTACAGTACCTGTGTGGTGGAGGTGGGCAGCACTTAGTCTACCCAATGAGGTACTAGGCTCGCCTAGTACCTCCTTGGTCTACCACACACCTCCCTGCACACACTACCAGCGGGACTGCGATCAACTGGCGGTAAAACTGTCTGATTGACTTCAAAATTGACTGGAAGTATTTTTTCTCGGGTATCGCAGTTCTTGGCGTTTATCGCAATCCTCAGGTGTCACGCCCTCATACGGCTTGTCGCGTGCACTGAATCACGGCTACGAGTAAAAAAGAGTCCAGAAGCTAGACTAGATCCATCATTGCGTCAACCACAAATGGAAAAACTCATTGCTTGCATTACAGGGGTGGATCCAGGAATTCTGTAAAGGGGAGGGGCGCCTTTACAAAATCAAAGGCTGGCGCGACCCTTCCCCCCCCCCCCCTCATTTTCTTCTTTTTATTTCTGTCGTCTTGACGAAATAAAGAGAGGGGCACTAAAGGGGGATGCGCCCCCTCTCAATCCACGATTGCGTCAACCGCACAATGTCAAAATCGGGGATTAACCACAAATGTCATAACAGGTCGACCACAAAGGTCATAACGCGTCACAGGCTGGGGCGTATCCAGGAATTCCGTGAAGGGGAGGCGCCTTTACAAAATCAAAGACTCGCGCCACAACACCCCCATTTTCTTTTTTTCATTTTCTCTTGTTTTATCAAAATATAGAGAGGGGGCACCATGGGGGATGCCCCCCCCCCCCCCTCTCGATCCATGATTGCGTCAACCACAAATGACCAAACTCATTGCTTGCATTACAGGGACGTATCCAGGAATTCCGTGAAAGGGAGGCGCCTTTACAAAGTCAAAGGCTCGCGCGACACCACCCCATTTTCTTCTTTTCATTTTCTCTTGTTTTAACAAAATATAGAGAGGGGGCACCATGGGGGATGCGCCCCCTCCCTCTCGATCCATGATTGCGTCAACCACAAATGACCAAACCCATTGCTTGCATTACAGGGCGTACCCAGGAATTCTGTGAAGGGGAGGCATCTTTACAAAGTCAAAGGCTGGCGCGACCCTCCTCCCTCCGCCATTTTCTTATTTTTATTTCTGTTGTGTTGATAAAATAAAGAGAGAGGGCACTAAAGGGGGATGCGCCCCCTCTCAATCCGCGATTGCGTCAACCGCAAATGTCAAAATCGGGGATTAACCATAAATGTCATAACACGTCGACCACAACGGTCATAACGCGTCACAGGGGCGTACCCCGGAATTCCGTGAAGGGGAGGCGCCTTTACAAAATCAAAGGCTCGCGCGACACCACCCCATTTTCTTCTTTTCATTTTCTCTGGTTTTAACAAAATATAGAGAGGGGACACCAAGGGGGATGCGCCCCCTCTCTATCCATGATTGCGTCAACCACAAATGACCAAACTCATTCTTGCTTGCATTACAGAGGCGTATCCAGGAATTTCATAAAGGGGAGGCGTCTTTACAAAGTCAAGGCTGTCGCGACTCTCCTCCCTCCCCTATTTTCTTCTGGGCGGTCGGTCGGTCGGTCGGTCTGTTGCAAAATCTTTCGTCGCGAACTCCTCCTACAGTTTTGAAGTAATTTAAATGAAACTTAAGGTAAATGAAAATATTGAGGTATAGATGTGCAAGACATGTTTTTTTTTGTGTTTGTCGGACAATGCGTTGACATGGTAACCATAGTTTTAACAAAACCTTGTGGATTGAATAACTTCCATAATATTTAAGCAATCAATTTCAAAATTGGCATCTAAGATGATCTATAGGTGCAGTTATGCAAGACACTCTTTGTGTTTGTACTTGACAAAGCGTTGCCATGGTAACCGCATTTTTTTCGAAATCTTGTGGAGTGAACAACTTTCACAGTTTTGAAACAATTGAAATCAAATTTGGTAGGTATTATGACCTTGAGGCATAGATGTAGAACACATGATTTTTGTGTGTGTCGGACAAAGTGTTTTACCAAAACATTGTGGATTGAATAACTTCCACATCTTTCAAGCAATTAAGGTCAAATTTAGTAAGTATGATCGGGAGGTGTAGTTATGCAAGACACCGATGTGTTAATATAAGAAAAATGTGTTGCCATGGTAACCACTCATTTTTGTATCAAATTGAACCATTTGATTATGAAGGTGAAATTTGGTGTGTATGATGCTCTTTAAGTGTAGTTTTGCAAAATGTCCTTTGTATTTGTATCGGACAATATCGTCAACCACAAGTGGCAAAACCCATTGTTTGCATTACAGGGGGTGGAACCAGGAATTCCGTAAAGTGGAAGCTCCTTTACAAAATTAAAGACTGCCGCTTAAACTGTCCTTTAAACAAAATAAATAAAAAGAAATTAATAAGGGCGAGGCGGTTTGCGCAAGCCTTTGATTTTAAAAACGCGTCTCTCCTTTACGGAATTTGGACCCGCTCCTCTAATGCAAGCAATGAGTTTTGACATTTGTGTTTAACCCAATCGCGGATCGAGAGGGGGCGAATACCTCTATGGTGCCTCCTTTCATTTTTTTAACAATAGAAATAAAAAGAAAAAAATATGGGGGTGCGGCAGATTTTAATTTTGTAAAGGCCCTTCCCCTTTACGGAATTCCTGGATCCGCCCCTGTAAGGCAAGCAATTAGTTTGATATTATGGTTAACGCAATCGCGGATCGAGAAGGAGGCGCATCCCCCTCGTGTGTCACCATCTCTTTTTTTTTTAAACAATAATAAAATATAGGGGGGTGCGGCAGCCCTTATAATTATTTTGTAAAGGCGCCTCCCGTTTACTGAATTCCAGGATCCGCCCTTAATGCAAGCAATGAGTTTTTACATTTGTGTAGTTGACGCAGTTTCTGAAAAAGTGTTCAACCCCAACCCCATCCCGGTAGGGACTTTAAAAAAAGTACACATGATATGCTTATTCAAACACTTAAAAGGGGTCTTTTGAGGGTAATTTGAATGTAATAAATTTAGATAAATTTTGGCGAGCGAGCGGAGCGAGCGAGCCGATTTTTTATTTTTTTTTTTGTATATTTCCGCGTCATCATCACGTTTTGTTCTTATTTTATATATATATAAATTTTGGCGAGCGAGCGCAGCGAGGGAGCCGAAAATTTTTGTATTTCAGCTTACAAAACATGGAATTCTTGTCATTTGTTTGCTCATTAAATCTTACAATTCTAATCAAGATAGTGACAGCCTTATAGATAACGATATAAACTGAAAACTGAGGACTTGAAAAATACTCCAAATTAGTACGCACGAGTGAGCCGAAATTTGTATATTTCCGCGCCATCATCAAGTTTTGTTCTTATCTTTTTTATAGATTGTGGCGAGCGAGCGCAGCAAGCGAGCCGAAAATTTCTGTATTTCAGCTTACAAAACATAGAATTCTTGTCATTTTTTGCTTATAAAATCTTACAGTTCTAATCAAGATACAGTCAAACCTGTCTTAACTGCCACCTCTCTATAGCGACCACTTGCTTATATAGCGGCCACTGAAAAATCCCCCGAACGAAATTGCTGTATTATGGACCCTTCATATAGCGGCCACCTGCCTAACGCGGCCAGCGGCCACTCATTTTGTATCCCGTGGTGAATATCTGCCTGCGTATAGCGGCCACAAATATTTAGCTAAACCGTTAAATCAGCCATAAGTACAATGTCTTTTACGTTCATTGCGGGATTTCTACCAATCCTAGCTCAGTCATAATCACACAGACAGATTGACAAAATTGTTACAGCTCTTTGTCATGAAAACCCGTCTTACCGTTAACTTGACTAGATTAGATCTAGGCTTCTGTAATGAAGATGCTACAAAGGCAAAGACAACTCCTAATAACGTCTTAGAATTTCACCAAAATGCCGATTAATTAGTGTTTAAGTCCCTTTTAATATGGACAATACGGTACTTGTCTGGGTACTGTTTGTTGTTTACGTATGCTTCACACATCAATCTCCATCGAACTCAGCACTCGTGAACCCTTTCATGCAAACCGGTATGAACCAGAGAACTTCCTCAGGCCCGAAATTATTTTTAACATCAAAAGAACAGAAGCGGGCCAAAAAAAAAAAAAAAAAAAAATCATTTGAAGTGAACTGTACAATGAAAATCTTCATAATACCACTGCTGCACGTGCAAACTTATTTGCTGGTTGTTGTTGTTGTTGTTTTTTTGGTAAGAATAACATGCGGTATTTTCTGCTATTATAAAATGCAAGTATTGAAATTCAAAATGGCCGCCAACCTGTCTATAGCGACCACCTGTCTATAGCGGTCACTTTGTTGTTTCCCTTGGGTGGCCGCTATAGACAGGTTTGACTGTATAGTGACAGCCTTATAGATAACGATTTATACCAACAAACTGAGGACAAAAAAAAAAAAAAAATAATAATTTAAATCAGTACGCGCGAGTGAGCCGAAATTTGTATATTTCAGCGTCATCATTACATTTTTTTCTTATCTTGTTTGATTTGGTGGGTTTTTTTTGCGCCAGCCCCCCCCCCCCCCCCCCCCCCCCATGTTCGACACCTTTGGCGCCCTCGTTTGATCCAATGGGCGATCGCTTCGGACCGAAAGAAATAAAATTGCAGACGCTGCTCCGTGTAACATTTTGCCTTCTAACGATGGCATGTATTGTGAACACAATATACATAGTCATTTTTTTGTCTGCGTCATCTTCACGTTTTGTTCTTATCTTCTTTTTTATACATATAAATTTTGGCGAGGGAGCGCAGCGAGCGAGCCGAAATTTCAGCTTTCAAAACATGGAATTCTTATGTGAACACAATAAACATTGTCATTTTTTGTTTTGATCTTGTTTGATTTAGTTTTCTCTCCCCCCCCCCCATTCTCCCTCCACCCCCCCCCCCTCCCTCCCCCACGGTCCGGGCGAGGTTTTTTCTTTCTTTTTTTCATTTTTTCTTCTTTTTTTTTTTCGTTTTCGGCGCCCCCAAGGAGTGGCGCCCGGGGCACGTGCCCCCCTACCCCCCCCCCCTCCCCTAGATACGCCACTGGGTTGACGCAATCATGGATTGGGAGGGGGCTGATACATCTCTGGTGCCCCCTTTTTTTGTTAAAACGAAAAATAAATACAAATGGGGAGGTGTGGAAGCCTTTTATTTTGTAAAGGCGCCTCCTTTTACGGAATTCCTGGATCCACCCTTGTAATGCAAACGATGGGTTTTGACATTAATTTGTGGTTGACGCAATCCCAGATCGGAGGGGGGGGGGGGGGCGGCAGCTTTGATTTTGTAAGGGCACCTCCCCTTTACGTAATTCCTGTAACCGCCCCTATAATGCAAGCAATGAGTTTTAGAGAATGGGGCGCGTCCCCCTCTGGTGCTCGCTCTCTTTCTTTTTCTTTAGTTCAAACAATAGAAAAAATGCAAAAGGAAAATGGGAGGTGGGGTGCGGCAGTTCTAGTTTTGTAAAGACGCCTCCCCTTTACGAAACTCCTGGATCCGCCCCTGTAACGCGTTATATGCCGCACTCAATTTTTTTTTTTTCATTTCATTTCTGTTGTTTTAACAACAACAACAAAAAATAGAGAGGGGGTACCAGAGGGGGATGCGCCTCCTCTCGATCCGCTATCGCGTCAACCACAAATGTCAAAAGTCATTGCTTGCATTACGGGGGCGGGTCCAAGAATTCCGCAAAATGAAAGGCGTGCGAAATCCCCTCCCCCTTATTTATTTCTTTTTATTTCTTTTGATTAAACGTAAAAAGAAAAAGAAAGGAATGGGGGTGCGGCAATCTTTAATTTTGTAAAGGCGACTCCCCTTTACGGAATTCCTGGATCCGCCCCTGTAATGCAAGAAATGAGTTTTGATATTTGTGGTTGACGCAATCATGGAACGAGAGGGGGCGCTTCCCCCTCTGGTGCCCCCTGACTATTTATTATTATGTTAAAACAACAGAAATGAAAATAAGATAATCGGGGGGGGGGGGGGGCGTCGCACCAGCCTTTGATTTTTTAAAGGCGCCCATCCCATTTAAGGAATTCCTGGATCCACCCCTGTGACGCGTTATGACATTTGCAGTTAGTTTGAAAATTTTGACATACAAGTGTATGTGGTCGACGTGTTATAACATTTATGGTTAATCTCCGATTTGGACATTTGCGGTTGACGCAATAGCGGATTGAGAGGGGGCGCATTCCCCTTTAGTGGCCCCTCTCTTTATTTCATCAAGACAACAGAAATAAAAAGAAGATCATGGGGGAGAGAGGAGGGTCGCGCCAGCCTTTGACTTTGTAAAGACTCCTCCCCTTTACAAAATTCCTGGATCCGCCCCTGTAATGAAAGCAATGAGTTTGGTCATTTGTGGTTGACGCAATGATGGATCGAGAGGGGGCGCTTCCCCCTCTGGTGCCCCCTTTCTTTTCTTTTCCTTTTTTGGTTAAAACAACAGATAAAAAGAAAAAATGGGGGGGGGTGCGGTAGCCTTTAATGTTGTAAAGCCGCCTCCCCTTTACGGAATTCCTGGATCCGCCCCCGTAATACAAGCAATGAGTTTTGAGGTTTGTGGTTGACGCAGTCATGGATCGAGAGGGGGCGCATCCCCCTCTGGTGCACCCTCACTATAATTATTAGGTTAAAACAACAGAAACAAATATAAGAAATGGGGGGGGGGAGTGTCGCGCCAGCCTTTGATTTTGTAAAGACCCCCCCCCCCCCCCCTTTACGGAATTCCTTGATCCACCCCTGTGACGCGTTATGACATTTGTGGTCGACGTGTTATGACATTTGTGGTTGATCCCTGATTTTGATTTGTGGTTGACACAATCGCGGATTGAGAGGGGGCGCATCCCCCTTTAGTGCCCCTCTCTTTATTTCGTGAACACAACAGAAATGAAAATAAGAAAATGGGGGGGGGGGGGGCGAGGGTCGCGCCAGCCTATGATTTTGTAAAGGCGCCCCCCCCCCCCTTTATGGAATTCCTGGATCCGCCCTTGTGACGCGTCATGATATTTGCAGTAAATTTGGAAATTTTGACATTTGTCGTCGATGTGTTATGACATTAGTGGTTAATCCGATTTTGACATTTGTCGTCGACGTGTTATGACATTAGTGGTTGATCCGATTTTGACATTTGTCGTCGACGTGTTAAGACATTAGTGGTTGTTTTGACATTTGTCGTCGACGTGTTGAGACATTAGTGGTTGCTATGACATTTGTCGTCGACGTGTTATGACATCAGTGGTTGTTTTGACATTTGTCGTCGACGTGTTACGACATTAGTGGTTGTTTTGACATTAGTGGGCGATTTTGACATTAGTGGGCTCTACACCCCTCTCACACCTTTCCGGGTAAGCTACTCGGGCTTGTAGCGAGTAGGGATTTTCCAGCAAGCATGAACATTTTCTGTGGGCGGACAAGGATGTTGGCGAATTCAGTACTTGCGTCTTACCTGCTAGACGCGTGCTACTTAACTGCTACTTGCATGTATTCCGTGTGACCTGCGTGACAGCCTCGAAACCGATCCGTTTTCAGGTACGAGCAACATACGGGGGCTGCGAAGTACCTGCGCTGCAGTTGCGAAGTACCCTCGTATGAGTTGCTAGCGAGGTGCTGCCGATAAGGGCCTACTATTGGCGTTCTACGTACACCTCTGCGGGCAAACCCCCGCGACTCGCCCGTAACGAGTTTTGAGCATATTCGAAGCCTTGTCCCGTCGTGTCTGGGAAAGCATTGTGGGTTGATTTGCGGGGACTGTTTTTTCCTCTTTTTTTTTTTTTTTTTTTTTTTTTTTTTTTTGGCTACCCGGACCTCCCGACAGTTGGACTTCACCTGACAGTACATAACGCGTATCTCGCCCGCAGTTGCCCGGAGGTGCGCACGCAAGTCCAATTTACCCGCAGCCAAGTTTTGAGCATGACCAAAACTTTTCCGGATGAGTCGCGGGGATTGAACGCTGAGGTCCACGCAGAATATCAGTAGGAGGCCCGTAGCTGCTGCAAGTCACGGACAGTTGACTCGCTTGAAGTACGTAAGTTGCCCGTGGATCTATGCTTTTGCGCCGGAAGCGCGTGTCATCTGCATGGCATTTTGTGGGATATCTGCCATATCAAATTCCTTCAGAGGAATTCCTTCACTGAGTTGTCAGCCCTCACTCTCCACCCATGCGCCTACACGCATGTCAAACGGAATGGACTAAACTAAAGCGTAAGTAGCACGGATCCAGCAAGAAAGACGCATGCGAAACTGCCAAAATCCTTGTCCGCCTGCAAAAATTGTCCTGCGTGCTTGACTTGCATGCTCAATTCCGGGTAACTACGGGTGAGATACTTGCAAGGTACTGTCATGTGCGGATCATCTGCGGGGACCTCCGAGTAGCAAAAATTGTTCTTTGCAAGTCGCACGCAAGGCTTGCCCGGAAAGGTGTAAAAGGGCCTTTAGCAATCTGCTGATGAATTTGTTAATGAACACGATGAAGAAAAACTTTTCTCTGTCCAAATATTTCTTAAATGATTAGAATAACTAAAACTCATTCATACTACTTTACTAATATGCTACCTATTTGGTGGTTTGTATAACTGAGCATTCTTATTACATTATAGGCTTTTACTGTTCGAAAGCAGGTAAATCTATTCGGTTCTAAGATGAGAATCTTTTTATGGGCCATTACAACTCGGGGCCAATATTCTGCTTTCCGTTTAGAGTGTATGCTTTTGCGTTGAAGTTTTTGCATGTACGTTCCGTTGACTTTTTCCTTGTTTATTGATAAGATGATACATTCTAATCATAATCTACATTTCTCAATTTACAGATATTGATGAATGTGATAGCAATCCTTGTCTGAATGGAAGAACGTGTCAGGACGATGTCAATATGTACTCGTGTCTGTGTTTATCGGGTCATAACGGGTCGAACTGCCAAATTAAATATTTTTGAGTAGCGAATAGCAATCTGCCGATGAATTTGTAAATGAAGACACATTTCTTGTTAATAGTCACTGAATTGATCAATGCTTAATATTAGCCATGACAAAAAATCATGGGCACACACACTCGACCAGGATTCGAACCTACGACCTCCTGATCTCCGGACAGGCGTCATCTCCACCTGACCACCGAGTCTCCGCCCGACAGCAAATGGTGGTTCCCATCCTTATAGTATGCAGTGGGCACCACGTAATTATTCAAATTCATGAAATTCTTCCGTCGAGATGTTTTCATGCAAGTGATTGACAAATTACCCTACATCGACGTAAATAAGCACACAATTGAACAGTAATGGTAGCCAATAGTAGCCAATTACGCGGTGCCCGCTGCATGCTGTATAACGATTAGAACCAACACTTGCTGTTGGGAGGAGCCTCGGTGGCCTGCTGGAGATGACGCCTGTCCGGAGATCAGGAGGTCGTAGGTTCGAATCCTGCTCAAGTGTGTGGTCCCATGATTTCTGTCATGGCTACTATTAGATACTGATCAATTCAGTGGTTATCTACGTCGCTGTAAGGAAATTTATCAATCAGTTGTATGAAAACATCTCAAAGGAAGAATTTCATGAATTTGAAAAAAAAAACACTTTTTGTTTCCTGACTTTTAGTCCTGTATCAAGAATGAAATACATTTCTCAAGGAATACGGGAGCCTGTTGGTTCTTGAAACATGTCAAGGATGGAGCATTTGAATGCCATTTTAGGATCTTACCACACCTCATGGCTGTCAGGCTGTCCAGCGATTTTATTTTTAGATGAAGCGAACGAAAGTCCTCCCTCTAACCAAGCCAAGTGGCATTTGTGTGTGTGTGTGAGTGAGTGTGTGTGTGTGTGTGTGTGCTGTGTTTTAGATAATGTGTGACTACTTCCTAAATACAAGAGATTGGTATCAGACCGTCATTTGTTTCCGCATCCAACTTCTGCATCCAAGTGCCTCGAACCACACACACACACACACACACACACACACACACACACATACACAAAATGACTGAAATAAAATGAAAGCCAAACACACCATAGTCGATCAACTGTTCTTGTTAAAACGAGGTGCGTACAAACGTTTCATTTTCGGAACATTCGTCCGAACGAGCCTTGTTTCATTTTCGGAAAAACGAACTTCTAGAATAATCTAGAAGAAGATTTTTGATCATTCAATAATTGTTCTCATTTCTCGATTTATTGTTTTCGATTTATATGTAATTATCGCATCCCGCAGTAAGTAGGAATTCAAGGAAGGAAATAGAAAGGAAAATATAACACAAAATTACACGAACCATCCTTGGTGCAAAATGCATATTTGGTGTGAAGGTATGAAAATATTTTAGGATGAAGTCAACATGTAAATGTTTATGTTTACAAGAACGGGTATAAAGGAATCAAGAGCTATTTCCCTTACAAGTTGTTGAATTCGTTGAAAAACAATGATTGTCAAAGCAAAAGCAAGCAAACAAATGCTGTTTAATCAATCAATATCTTGTTTGACTATTTTGTCAGTATAGTCTTTCAGTCTTTACTTTTGTGATTAATTACCCCTCGTCAGGAAAAAGAAAAACTGTTTTGGGATTCAGTGACCAATTCTCCCTGTTGCATAATCATTGTCTTAAAAAGAGTAAAGATGAATCAAGGAAATGATGGGTCTCTTTTATCTGTTTAATTCTCTCTCTATATATATATATTTTTTTTTTTTGATGGAAAATTGAGCAAGAAAATATGATTCCATCGCGATTCGAAGCCGTGTTTGCTAAATTTTCCACCAAGTTTCACATCTGGTCAGTTTTCCTTTGTTTGCATTCATTCCAATGTTATTGTCAATTGCCTTCATTATCCCAATAGCTCTCCATAGGATGTTCGTCACCGACCACAGCAATCGTCGGATTCTGATGGCTGACCTTGGAAGACTCGAATTCACCGTGTTTATCAATCTGACGGAAGAACCATACGACGTAGCGTATGACACAACAGGAGGGAAGCTCTATTGGGCCATCTACAGCTCTGGCGTTTGGCGCTCCTGTCTTCAGGAGAAGGATCCAGAACAAGTTACAAACAATGGTACCTACAACTATTAGCAGTGTATTGCACCCTGTGTGCTCAAATATTTTAAACATCCACACACACGTACACGCACACATACACATACACACAAACACACACACACACACTCACACACACACACAAACGTACATGTGCATATTCCAAATTAAGTACTTGTGGGAGTACCCAGTTATTTTTTTCCCATAGACAAAATACTCTCACTATGTCATTTTTACAACCACAGTGTCTGACTAAATAAAGCAAAACACAAGATGGAACCCCCATAATGTGCCTCTTGCTCGTCTGCGCACAATCACGTACGGATTGGTTCAAAAAGAAAGTGCATATACAGAGACATGGTATGAAATATTTCTTTCCAAGACGGATTTGCAACTTTATAAAATGAATATGATTATGATTATGCATGTAAGAATTGTCTTCCTCATATAAGTTTTAAGAATGCTGCAAAAAAAGAAAAAGAAAAAAGAGAGAGACAAAGAAACAAGCTGATTACTTAGAAAAAAATGCGTCTGGCTTCAGTCCAAATATCGATCCTCACATTGCTTCAAGTGCGCTTAGAAACGCCAGTATGAAGCGCCATATACATGCAATTATTATTATTGTTATTATTATTCGGAAGACTAATCGCAATTTACTTCATACAATTATTGTTGAGTAAAATCGGGCTAAAAGACTGGCCCATGAACTCTTTTCAATTTCAGTTTTCAATATGCAATTACATAAACAGCATTCAAAATGACATATAACACATAAGAGAGGCATCTTTTTGTCAGCATTGTAAAATTGAAAAACATTATATAACATATTTTACATCAACATCAATTTACAAACATTTAACCTATTAGTATATCTTTATCTTTAACTGTGAATACAACAAAAACTAATATGGGTGATTTATTTCCGTGTCTTGGGGGTACAATTATACAAACTCCTGCAAATTATTCGTCTGTAATCACCGGATAAAATAAATTATATAAATATAATGATATAATTGAGCCTTATCTATAAGGCTGTGCAAATCAGAAGGCTGACACATTTCGTCAGATGAAATTCACAAATGACCAAGCTGTAACTCTGAGAACATTAATGAACGTTCTACATTTGCTTAATAGAAATGTGTAAAAGTGAATGGTCGACTTTAGCATTAATCTCGTTATCTTATCAACATCCTAATCAGTTAACGATTCATGTGCCCTCACTTAGCAAACTTCCTGGGAATTGCGAGAACCTTCGACCCATATGATAACGACAACCAGTTGCACAGATTGTAACAGTATGGACTTTAACGGAATCTAAGGGAGATGTTCATGGGATAACTCCCACGCAGACTTTATTTTCTTGACAATGTTTAACTTTGCTGTAATCGTGTCGATGTGGTTTTCCCTTGTCGATTCCTCTTGCTTACAGGTGCACTAGTATACTGTTTATATTATAAATTAATACTTACAAACATACATCTTTTTGGGGGGCGAGAAACTCACAGTACACCTTTTCACTTGATATCATCAATAAAGATGTGGAGTCAGTGGTAAATGTGGAAGATGGTAACAACTTTTAATAGTCACTCCAACTGTGGTAAAATGAATTATACTGTATCCAGCTCTCTATATTTCCAGTTCCCTGAACAGGAATAATTCCTCATTTTAACAAGCTGAGTACATAAAGTGACTACCTCGATAAAAATTTCATTTCGAAAACTCACTGACGAGATAATCTAACCTGCTGTCGCAAAATACAGGTGTAATATATAAACTGAAGAAATATTTTGGAACCAATTTCGTCTTCCCCTGTACTTACATGCGGATTTTATGAATTGTTTTTTTTTTTCTCATGAAAAAAAAGTCAACTTTGATAAAGTCCGATTTTTTTTTTTTTACCCAGAATTTGTAAATATATCAGCTAGCGATTAAGCTTATACTGGAATATTTTTGCTCCCTCGTTCGCAATACAAACCAACAGTAGAGTACACTAATGCCCCACAAGACAGTCATACACGGCTTAAAACGAAAATATTGTCCGTCCGCAATCCTGGATGTATAACCGCCTGTAGCCAAATATGATAGACTTTTCTTCCCTTTACTATGTTTACTTTTCAAACGCAAGCTGAGAAAAAAGTACATACCAGATGATTTCAAGACGGCACTATGATATTTAGATTCGGTTATTATCTTTGTTTATAATGCTGAACTGCGTCACATATTGAAGATGTCTCCGCATATCAACTGGGAAAAGTAGTTATTTGTTGTTGTTTTTTCCCCGAAAGGCTAATCTTACATGTATGCAGTATTACATACTTTTTTGGCATACGTTATAATGTAAAGTCAATTGATATTTCACAACGGGTACAACCATCTTTGTTGTCTCCTTTTATTAACCAAGTCAATGGGATCTTATATTTCCCTCTTAAAACAGAGAAAGAAAAAAATGTTGTTAAACTTACAATCTTACCTCCGGAATTTTCAGCTGTTGGCGCTATACAGCCTTCATCAGCAGAATTTTTGCCTTGATCACGTGACAGTGAATAAGCGGATCATAGACTTTCGGAAGTTTGTACCACCCCCCCCCCCCTCCCCCCCCCCCCCCCTCCCCCGTCTTTGCTCAGAGAAGGTTGGTAGGCTCTGGTGTAGATTGCTTCCTTAACTCCCCTGTTAAAGTATCGAGGTTACCCGTCTAGAACCTCCACTGCTCCAGGTCCACGTGATGGCCTGGTGATACGATGTGGATGTGTTGGTTTATATAATCATGCACATCATTATTTTAAAGTCATTATGAATGAGTACACCACGTACAATGATTGTGATAAGTCGATACCCAATAGTCTCAATCACAAAATGTTTCAAACATTTGATATTTAAGGTCGCACTCCGCGAATCTATTCAAGATTCACATGCAATTGACATTGCTGAACAAACACTCACGCATGCACCAGCACTCACTTTCCATACCAAAACAATAATATATACATATACATATATCAAGATTTACGTAACCCAACGCAAGAATAACGGATAGTCTGACTTTCCTATCGGGTTGTGCATAAAATATATGTTATAATTATGTATTTCATTTTCTTTCTTTTTTCAGGCCGCCGTCTCAATAAATCATTTTGTTATGACTATAGAGCTTTCTTGCGTTCCAATTTAACCAACAAATAGTAACATAAATAAGTCAAACCACAGTCTTGCCTTAGCCTGAATAAGCTGAAATCGACATTCCTTTTTTACTCTATTACCGGACTACTGTAGATCTTTTGCGCTTGGATGTACTACTTGTACGTCTCATCGCTTTTGATCAATGGAAAAAAGTGACTATGTCATTTGTAATGTATTCAATGCAGAAATCTGATTAAAGATCTGAAATGTCAAACAAAACAACCAATTATGATTAATGCGTTGAAAACCATCAACATGGCTTTTTAAAGGTTACAATAATTTGATAAAATAATGATCAAATTGAATATTATTGTTTGTTGATCACTTCATTTCATTTCCAGGCAGAGTAGAAGCAATCGCTATAACTCAGTCACCAAGGACGCTTTACGTGATGTACGTCACCAAGCTGACTCAGATGTCAATTGATCCAGACGGGAATGAGACGGATGTAATGGAACTCCCTGGCGGGAATACCATTGCTTTTGTACTTTACAACGGGTATAAATACCTTTCACTACCTTACAAGGGTTCAAAGGTTTCATAGATCGACATTATAGGGATGGAGTTCTTCTGACTCCTATCTGTCTTTCTCTCCCTCCCTCTCCCCCTCTCCCCCTCTCTCTCTCTCTCTCTCTCTCTCTCTCGCTAAAAGCAGGAAATAGCACTACATATAGAATTTATGGTGATATTTCTTTCAATCTCTCTCTCTGTCTCTCACGCACACTTTTAACCAACAGTAAGACAAATAAAAATGGGGAGACAGGTCTGCCAGTAGGCTAATTCATTCACAGAAGGCAGGGACCTGACAAACGTGCAGTGACGACCTTTAATTTAAGAACTGCAACACACTTCGTATATATCATGGATAAACTATCATGATTTGTAAGGACTTAAGAAAAGGATCAGTTCTCCTTGGACGGGTTCGATTGGTATTATGTTCATTTTAATTAAAATGGGATACATTAGTAAGGATACAAATCAGATGTTCTGACTCATAATTGGCAAAATTTCCAAAATAATGTTGAAAATTCGGCATCTATTGGGATGTTCTTAACAAGAAAGTTTATGAAGACAGTGACTAAATGAAGCGATTAGTCTCCCTCCACACACGTATAGTTCCTTTATTAGTTCATTACGTAATAATGTGTATTATTACACATCTGACTCCTCACAATGCACGTCTGACAGATTTTCCATAGTTTATGTATCATTGATATAAAATTCCTCAAGGTTATTTCTGAAAGCTTTTCACATAACCTGCAAAAAGCCGAGGGAAATTCAGAAAAGCGAGACCTTTCTATTTCTGCACTAAGTCTTGCTTAACCTATTAAAGGGCCGGGGAATTTGGTCTTCCGGAATGCCATCTGTGAGTGTATCTACTGTGTGACTATCAAAAGCAAAAGGTTGGAATGTGCAGATTATACCTGAGACAAAGGCTGGCGTCACACAAGAACAAGAAAAATGTAAAAGTATATAAGGTCTCCATTGTTCAATCAAATAATGTATGCTACACCGAATCGATAGTGCCTGAGTACGAACACTACCTACCCACTACATAAACGCACACACACACACACACAAGCCCACAGAGAGAGAGAGAGAGAGAGAGAGAGAGAGAGACACACACACACACACACAACACATACACACACTCACAATGACAGCAGCATTGGTTTGCTCTATGTATTAAAATTGTCTTTTTCAGCTTGTATACCAGGGGCGTCACCAACTTTTTTTTCAAGGGGGGGGGGGGGGGGGCGGGTTGCGTTTTCACACTGAATGTAACCTGCGATTTTTTTTTTTTTTTAATTTGATTTATTGATTCCTGTATCATCATGTACATTAACATACACTGCACATATTATACATGTACAGGGCCGGCGTAGTGTTTTCAAAAGTGTGGGGGCCCACTTCCGGGTTTCATGAGCTAACAAGCAAAAAAATAAATAAATAAATAAAAAAGGGTCCTCACCTCATTCTCTCCCCTCCCATTTTAGTACCACTTACGTACTTCCGGGTTGAAAAAAAAGTGTGGGGGCTCAAAGTAATGACACCTTATGTATGTCTTTGTATGGTGCCCAAAAAGTGTGGGGGCCCGAGCCCCCACGGCCCCCACGGCTGCGCCGCCCCTGATGTATACATACATTGCTAGAGGCACGTATTCATAAGCATAAGTTGTTTTCAAAGTATTTTTCTACATTACCTTTACAGTGTACACATATTTTGGATGTGAAATTGTTTGATCTGGTATTATTTTAAACATCATACTCAGCAATTTTGCCTAGAGATACTATTTTTGTATTCAGTATTGGATACGAATTGTCACGGGAAGTTTACATGTACTTTACGTATGGAAATGAAAATTAGTCATGGTTTAATCAAACACACAAAGTGGCACACACATCCACCCACAAGCGCGCTGGAACACTTCTGGTTTGGAGGGGGGGGGGGGACAAAGTCTCGATGGGGGGGGGGGGCACATTTGTGACATTGTGGGATCCTCCGCGAGGGGGCGAAGCGACTTTTTGTAATACAGAGTACAAAATTCGCGTTTGTAGAGCATCTAAAAGTGAATTTCTGCACGAGAATTAAACATAGTGAAAAAATCACTGTGAAGGACTATGATTATAACATACGGGGGTACATTATGTGACGGTGGGAGGGGGATGCACCCTCCCAGGTTAGTGACTTAAAAAAAAAAACAGAGTATAAAAGTCGCGTTTACAGAGCATTTTAAATCAAATTTCTAGGGAATTAAACATAGTAAAAAAAATCACTGCGATGGACTATGATTTTCAATTTGCCATTCGTCTGAAATGTACTCATTAAAAGCTTTAACGTGATCGCCTTGTTCGAACAATACAATTTGTTCTCATCAGTATAGAATAGTAAAAGAAGAGGAAAAATATAAGGTTTACTAAAGGTACGTTCCAAGGGGCACACTCGAGGACGCGAGCCTACCATCTATATACTAAATCTGCTCATGATTAGTAAATATTAGTGTATAGATATAATACTGTATAATGTTATTTAATTATTTGCCCCGTTATGGGCGAAAAAAAATCGCATTTTCAGTTATGAAATTGATAACTTTCAGAGGAGAAAAGCGCCTTTGTTGTTCATTTTGGTCTTTAAAAAATTGATCAATTATTTGATACAGGGGGCACTTGGGGGAAGTCGTTTTGCCCCCCCCCCCCCTTTCAAAAAAAAATATATGGGGGGGGGGGGCAAGTGCCCTTTGCCCTCCCCACCCCCCTCGCTTCCAAACACACACACACCCACACACACACACACACACACACACACACACACACACACAAACGGAGGGAGATTTAAGGGATTTTTTTTGAACGAACATGTGCAAATAAGAAACAAAACAAAACACAACAATATGATCTTTTTTTTACCGTACTGGTTCTGGGGACAAGATAGAATACGCTTATGTAGAGGGCACCCTGCAACATGTTTACTGCCCTTATAGATTGACTAACAAGATATTATTGATTATATATCTTATCATAATAATAAATACCCCATATATATTTATATCTTATAATTATTGATGATATATCAGTGTGTTCCTAAAATCCCCCATACATTATGCCCATACAAACATTACTAAAATATAGATAACATATCACAAATTAATCATCCTAAAGTCCCGAAATCACTTCCTCTCTTATTCTTCTTAACCAACTTCAGTGAACAACACCATCAAATTCACTGTTCTGTTTTGTTTTTTACTCAGAAATACTTTATTGATTCGTATTCATTTGTTTTGACTATCAATATATTGTAATAATCATATATGTATACATCGATCCTATATTGACACATAGGACTTCACATTTTCATTAGAAAAATTGTATAATGTATCATAATTGCGTTCGACCATGAAACACAAGAAGCCTCTTAAAAATGAGTCATTTCAAGCAAGTGTCAATGAACTTTGGCTGGTATGTTTCCAGACACAATATAAAAAAAAATATGAAAAAGATAACTGCTTCACTATAAACTTGCGGCATCTCAGCCCGTGTTTCCACTTGTGCAACATTACTGTGTAGGCATACAATAATACATGGAACTTGACGGGGGTAGGGTGTTGGAGGGGGTAGCTCCTTCCTTTTTTATCACAAAAATGCAAGCAAATCTTTTCATCTTGGGAATTATAATTATGTGGGGAGGGGGACAAACGATATGCTTACCCTTGCAATAGTTTTATAAGGAACTGTTTTTTTCTGTCAAAAAAGCAAGAAAAATTTTTCATGTCGAGAATTACTCATTATTGGGAGGGGACCAAAATCATAGTGTGCTTGCCCCTGCAAAATCTTTATGAGGCTAAGGCTCGCACTTAGGCTCGCATTCTCAATTTGGATTGGTCACAGTAAAGTGCTATACATAGACCCTACATCCTTGTAGTTGCACACGTACAAGAACACGCAGAAAGTGTTCCGTACCGTACGGATACAGTACAGTAGATAAATAGTAAAAACTGTCAATAGATATGTATAAAATCAATGCTGCCAGAGCCCGGGGTACGATTTTATTTTTCCAATATATTTTGTTTTTGTCCCTTGTGCAAAATAAAACAATATCAAAATAAAAAATAAAAACAGAGTACAAAATTCGCGTTTGTAGAGCATCTAAAAGCGAATTTCTAGAGAATTAAACCTAGTGAAAAAATCACTGTGAAGGACTATGATTATAACATACGGGGGTACATTATGTGACGGTGTGAGATCCTCGGCGAGGGATCGAAGCGACCGAGCGGGGAAGGGTGTGGGAGGGGGATGCACCCTCTCAGGGTAGTGACTTAAAAAAAAAAAAAAAACGAAAGTCGCTTTTACGCAGCATTTGAAATCAAATTTCTAGGAAATTAAACATAGTAAAAAAAAATCACTGCGAAGAACTATGATTTTCAATTAGCCATTCGTCTGAAATGCATTCATTAAAAGCTTAAACGTGATCGCCTTGTTCGAACCATACATTTTGTTCTCTTCAGTATAGAATTATAGAAGAAGAGGAAAAATATAGGGTTTACTAAAGGTATGTTTCAGGGGGCACACTTGAGGACGCGAGGCTACCATCTATATACTAAATCTACTCATGATTAGTATATATTAGTGTATAAATGTCATGTATATTGTAAGTGAATTATTTGCCCTGTTATGGGCGAAAAAAAACCCGCATTTTCAGTTATGAAATTGATAACTTTCAGAGGAGAAAAGCGCCTTTGTTGTTCATTTTGGTCTTTAAAAAATTGATGAATTATTTGATACAGGGGGCACTTGGGGGAAGTCCTTTTGCCCCCCCCCCCCCCCCAACAAAAAATAACTAGGGGGGGGGGAGGGGCAAGTGCCCCCTCTGTCCTCCCCCCCCCCCCCCCCCTCGCTTCCAAGCACACACACACACACACACACACACACACATGGAGGGAGATTTAAGGGATTTTTTTTGAACGAACATGTACAAATAAGAAACAAAACAAAACACAACAATATGATATATATATATATATTTTTATATATTTTTTTTTTTTTTTTTTTTTTTTTTTTTTTTTTTTACCGTACAGGTTCTGGGGACAAAATAGAATACGCTTATGTAGAGGGCAACCTGCAACATGTTTGCTGCCCTTATAGATTGACTAACAAGAAATGATTGATTATATATCTTATAATTACAATAAATGCCCCATATACATTTATATCTTATAATTATTGATGATATATCAGTGTGTTCCTAAAATCCCCCATACATTATGCCCATACACACATTACTAAAATATAGATAACATAAAAATTGATCATCCCGTTAAGTCCCCAAATCACTTCCTCTCTTAATCTTCTTAACCAACTTTAATGAACAACACCATCACATTTACTGTTCTGTTTTGTTTTTTTACTCAGAAATACTTTATTGATTCGTATTCATTTGTATTGACTATCAATAGATTGTAATAATCATATATGTATGCATATATTATAACACATAATCCTGCATTGACATATAATTAATTAGGACTTAGAAAAAAAATGTATAATGTATTGCGTTCGACCATGAAACATAAGAAGCCGTGTAAAAATGAGTCAATTCAAGTAAGTCTCAATGAACTTTGGTTGGTATGTTCCAGACACAAAGTATAAGTGGCTGTTAATTGGTATCGTGATTTTTAGTGAATACTATATGGACCGCTCTTTAAAAGTAATTTCTCCTAATAATGAATTTGTCACAGTAATCAATGATGAACCTTTTATTTATAATCCATTCCAGCAGCATCGATCCGTTTTCAAAACTTGAAGGTAGAATATAGCATTTATGCGCGAGGGAGCAGAGCAACCGAACGGGGGAGAGTATCCCCCTCCCACGACAGGGAGATTTTGCATTTTCAGACCTGAAATTCAACGTTCTAGTGCACACTTCTGGTGAATTTTGGGGGTTTTTTTCTATTAAAAAAAAAATGAAAATGCCTGACTAACTCGCGGCATCTCAGCCCTTGTTTCCACTTGTGCAACATCATTGTGTAGGCATTTAATAATACATGGAACTTGACGGGGGGAGGGTGTTGGAGGGGGTAGCTCCTTCCTTTTTTATCACAAAAATGCATGAAAATCTTCTCATCTTGGGAATTATGATTTTGTGGGGAAGGGGGCAAACGATATGCTTACCCTTGCAATAGTTTTATGGGGAACTGTTTTTTTCTGTCAAAAAAGCAAGAAAATTTTTCATGTCGAGAATTACTCATTATTGGGAGGGGGCCAAAATCATAGTGTGCTTGCCCCCTGCAGAATCTTTATGAGGCTAAGGCTCGCACTTAGGCTCGCATTCTCAATTTGGATTGGTCACAAGTAAAGTGCTATACATAGACCCTACATCCTTGTAGTAGCATACGTACACGAACACGCAGAAAGTGCTCCGTACCGTACGGATACAGTACAGTCGATAAATAGTCAAAACTGTAAATAGATATGTATAAAATAAGTGCTGCCAGAGCACGGGGTACGATTTTATTTTTTCAAGATATTTTGTTTTTGTCCCTGGTGAAAAAAAAAATAACAAAATTAAAAAATTAAAAAATTAAAACAGAGTACATAATTCGCGTTTGTAGAGCATCTAAAAGCGAATTCCTAGAGAATTAAACATAGTGAAAAAATCACTGTGAAGGACTATGATTATAACATACGGGGGTACATTATGTGACGGTGTGAGATCCTCGGCGAGGGATCGAAGCGACCGAGCGGGGGAGGGTGTGGGAGGGGGATGCACCCTCCCAGTGTAGTGACTTAAAAAAAAAAAGTCGCGTTTACGGAGCATTTTAAATCAAATTTCTGGGAAATTAAACATAGTAGAAAAAATCACTGCGAAGGACTGTGATTTCCAATTTGCCATTCGCCTGAAATGCATTCATTAAAAGCTTAAACGTGATCGCCTTGTTCGAACAATACAATTAAATGTTCTCATCAGTATAGAATTATTGAAGAAGAGGAAAAATATAAGGTTTACTAAAGGTACGTTTTAGGGGGCACACTCGAGGACGCGAGGCTACCATCTACATACTAAATCTACTCATGATTAGTATTTATTAGTGTATAGATATAATAATGTATATTGTTAGTGAATTATTTGCCCCGTTATGGGCGAAAAAATGGCATTGAAGTTCAGTTATGAAATTGATAACTTTCAGAGGAGAAAAGCGCCTTTGTTGTTCATTTTGGTCTTTAAAAAATTGATGAATTATTTGATACAGGGGGCACTTGGGGGAAGTCCTTTTGCCCCCCCCCCCCCCCCCCCAACAAAAAATAACTAGGGGGGGGGGAGGGGCAAGTGCCCCCTCTGTCCTCCCCCCCCCCCCCCTCGCTTCCAAGCACACACACACACACACACACACATGGAGGGAGATTTAAGGGATTTTTTTTGAACGAACATGTACAAATAAGAAACAAAACAAAACACAACAATATGATATATATATATATATATATATATATATATATATAAGTATATATATTTATATATTTTTTTTTTTTTTTTTTTTTTTTTTTTTTTTTTTTTTTTTTTTTACCGTACAGGTTCTGGGGACAAAATAGAATACGCTTATGTAGAGGGCAACCTGCAACATGTTTGCTGCCCTTATAGATTGACTAACAAGAAATGATTGATTATATATCTTATAATTACAATAAATGCCCCATATACATTTATATCTTATAATTATTGATGATATATCAGTGTGTTCCTAAAATCCCCCATACATTATGCCCATACACACATTACTAAAATATAGATAACATAGAAATTGATCATCCCGTTAAGTCCCCAAATCACTTCCTCTCTTAATCTTCTTAACCAACTTTAATGAACAACACCATCACATTTACTGTTCTGTTTTGTTTTTTTACTCAGAAATACTTTATTGATTCGTATTCATTTGTATTGACTATCAATAGATTGTAATAATCATATATGTATACATATATTATATAACACATAATCCTGCATTGACATATGTGACCGTGCACCTCAAAACGAACACAAAGTCGCACACACTGATTTTGCGTGAGGACTGAAAATAAGTGAAATGGGTCAACCTAGCCGAACTTGATTTTTTCATATTTTCTGAAAGAGCGGGTCTTCTTTTACATAATGCTAAAATTTGGTATCATAAAACGGACAGGAAAGTGTTTTTTTAGCAGTTTATCTCGAACATTTTTGGTAGAATTGCGTGATTAGGTGTGTCTTTAGAATCCCTTTTTCATTTCTGAAAAACCTTGTCCACACTCTTCACTTTCAACTCTAATAACTTTTGAAATGATAGCGTTACTGCTTTGAAAGTTGGCATTAATCATGGAAAGAATGTGTTAATGAGGCATGCTTAATTTCAGTTTTATTTGATAATCCCTTCCTTGTTGTTACTCTGATGGTTTATTTCCTGTTTTTTGTCCCATTCATCGCACAGCCAGCATGGTTTGGTAAAGATTATGCGCTTGAATAGACACTGTACTTCAGAGCCTCTTTTCTCAGTTCACACTTTTCCTGAATTTGTGCTTTCTTTCCAATATTTAGATAGGTTAGGAGAGTCCATTTGATTTGAGACATACATCATTTTAAAGCTTAAAGTCTGCTCTTTCAGAATATGGTCTTAACTAAAAATTCATGTCTGGCGACTTTTTGTTTGTTTTGAGGTGCAGGGTCACATATAATTAATTAGGACTTAGAAAAAAAATATATAATGTATTGCGTTCGACCATGAAACACAAGAAGCCGTGTAAAAATGAGTCAATTCAAGTAAGTCTCAATGAACTTTGGTTGGTATGTTCCAGACACAAAGTATAAGTGGCTGTTAATTGGTATCGTGATTTTTAGTGAATACTATATGGACCGCTCTTTAAAAGAAATTTCTCCTAATAATAAATTTGTCACAGTAATCAATGATGAACCTTTTATTTATAATCCATTCCAGCAGCATCGATCCGTTTTCAAAACTTGAAGGTAGAATATAGCATTTATGCGCGAGGGAGCAGAGCAACCGAACGGGGGAGAGTATCCCCCTCTCACGACAGGGAGATTTTGCATTTTCAGACCTGAAATTCAACGTTCTAGTGCACACTTCTGGTGAATTTTGGGGTTTTTTTCTATTAAAAATAAATGAAAATGCCTGACTAACTCGCGGCATCTCAGCCATTGTTTCCACTTGTGCAACATCATTGTGTAGGCATTTAATAATACATGGAACTTGACGGGGGGAGGGTGTTGGAGGGGGTAGCTCCTTCCTTTTTTATCACAAAAATGCATGAAAATCTTCTCATCTTGGGAATTATGATTTTGTGGGGAAGGGGGCAAACGATATGCTTACCCTTGCAATAGTTTTATGGGGAACTGTTTTTTTTCTGTCAAAAAAGCAAGAAAATTTTTCATGTCGAGAATTACTCATTATTTGGAGGGGACCAAAATCATAGTGTGCTTGCCCCTGCAGAATCTTTATGAGGCTAAGGCTCGCACTTAGGCTCGCATTCTCAATTTGGATTGGTCACAAGTAAAGTGCTATACATAGACCCTACATCCTTGTAGTAGCATACGTACACGAACACGCAAAAAGTGCTCCGTACCGTACGGATACAGTACAGTAGATAAATAGTAAAAACTGTAAATAGATATGTATAAATTTAGTGCTGCCAGAGCCCGGGGTACGATTTTGTTTTACCAATATATTTTGTTTTTGTCCCTGGTGCAAATTTAAAAAGAATAGCAAAAAAAAAAAATAAAAACAGAGTACACAATTCGCATTTGTAGAGCATCTAAAAGCGAATTCCTAGAGAATTAAACATAGTGAAAAAATCACTGTGAAGGACTATGATTATAACATACGGGGGTACATTATGTGACGGTGTGAGATCCTCGGCGAGGGAGCGAAGCGACCGAGCGGGGGAGGGTGTGGGAAGGGGATGCACCCTCCCAGGGTAGTGACTTAAAAAAGAAAGTCGCGTTTACGGAGCATTTGAAATCAAATTTCTAGGAAATTAAACATAGTACAAAAAATCACTGCGAAGAACTATGATTTTCAATTTGCCATTCGTCTGAAATGCATTCATTAAAAGCTTAAACGTGATCGCCTTGTTCGAACAATACAATTTGTTCTCATCAGTATAGAATTATAGAAGAAGAGGAAAAATATAAGGTTTACTAAAGGTACGTTTCAGGGGGCACACTCGAGGACGCGAGGCTACCATTTATATACTAAATCTACTCATGATTAGTAAATATTAGTGTATAGATATAATAATGTATAATGTTAGTGTATTATTTACCCCGTTATGGACGAAAAAAAAAATCGCATTTTCAGTTATGAAATTGATAACTTTCAGACGAGAAAAGCGCCTTTATTGTTCATTTTGGTCTTTAAATAATTGATCAAATATTTGATACAGGGGGCACTTGGGGGAAGTTCTTTTGCTCCCGCCCCCCCTCGCTTCCAAGGACACACACACACACACACACACATACACACACACACACACACACGGAGGGAGATTTAAGGGAATTTTTTTGAACGAATATGTACAAATAAGAAACAAAACAAAACACAACAATATGATTTTTGTTTTACCGTACAGGTTCTGGGGACAAGATAGAATACGCTTATGTAGAGGGCACCCTGCAACATGTTTACTGCCCTTATAGATCGACTAACAATCGCATTTTCAGTTATGAAATTGATAACTTTTACAGCAGAAAAGAGCCTTTGTTGTTCATTTTGGTCTCTAAATAATTGATCAATTATTTGTTACATGGGCCACTTGGGGGAAGTCGCAGTAAGCAATGATGAACCTTTCATTCATAATCCATTCCAGCAGCGTCGATCTGTTTCCATGATGGGGTGGAGGGGGGGGGGGGGGGGGAGGCAAAAACTTGAAGGTAGAATATAGCATTTATGCGCGAGGGAGCGAAGCGACCGAACGGGGGAGAGTATCCCCTCCCACAACAGGGAGATTTTGCATTTTCAGACCTGAATTCAACGTTCTAGTGCACACTTCTGGTGAATTTTGGGTTGTTTTTTTTTCTATAGAAAAAAAATGAAAAAGATAAGTGCTTGACTAACTCGCGGCATCTCAGCCCTTGTTTCCACGTGTGCAACATCACTGTGTAGGCATTTAATAATACATGGAACTTGACGGGGGAGGGTGTTGGAGGGGTAGCTCCTTCCTTTTTTATCACAAAAATGCAAGAAAATCTTCTCATCTTGGGAATTATAATCATGCGGGGAGGGGAGCAAACGATATGCTTACCCTTGCAATAGTTTTATGGGGAACTGTTTTTTTCTGTCAAAAAAGCAAGAAAATTTCTTCATGTCGGGAATTACTCATTATTGGGAGGGAGGTAAAATCAAAGTGTGCTTGCCCCTGCAAAATCTTTGTAAGGCTCGCACTTAGGCTCGCATTCTCAATTTGGATTGGTCAGAAGTAAAGTGCTATACATAGACCCTACATCCTTATAGTAGCACACGTACACGAACACGCAAAAGTGTGTGCACGTGCTCCGTACCGTACGGATACAGTACAGTCGATGAATAGTAAAAATTGTAAATAGATATGTATAAAATCAGTGCTGCCAGAGCCCGGGGTGCGATTTTATATTTCCAATATATATATATTTTTTGTCCCTGGTGCAAAAAAAAATAAAAAGATAAAAACAATAATAAAAATGAATAATTATTTAGCGTCCCGCGTTGAGGTCGCTCGCAGACTGAAGCGGTATTTTTTTTTTTTCAGGGTCTGAAGGGGGTGCATTCGCACCCAGCGTACCCCCCCCCCCCATGACGCGCATGTATATGTGACCCTGCACCACAAAACCAACAAAAAGTCGCCAGACGTGGATTTTTTAGTTAAGGCCATATTCTGAAAGAGCAGACTCTAAGCTTTCAAATGATATATAACTCAATGCAAATGGACTCTCCTAACCTATCTTAATATTGGAAAGAACGTAAACACTCTGGATAAGTGTGAACTGAGAAAAGAGGCTCTGAAGAACAGGATCTATTCAAATGCTTAATCTTACCAAGCCAAGCCGCCCTCCCTGTGCGATGAATGGAGCAAAACCAGGATAGTAACCACCAGAGCAACAACAATGAATGTGTATGTGTGTGTGTATATTTTAGCAACACAGTCTGTTAATAATCAATGCTAACTTTTTAAGCAGTAGCATCATCCCTTCTAAAGTTATGGGAGTTGAAAGTGATGAGCATGGACAGGGTTTTTAAGAAATGAAAAGCTGACTCTATGAGAAAAACCTCATCACACTATTCTACCAAAAGGCAGAAAAAATGCTAACAACCAAATTTCCTTTTCGTTTTATGATCCCAAACTTTAGTATAATGTAAAACAAGACTTGCTCTTTCAGAAAATATGTAAAAGTCGAGACTGGATAGGTTGACGTATTTCACCTTTTCTCAGCTCCCACACAAAATCAGTGCGTGCGACTTTTTGTTCGTTTTGTGATGCACAGTCACATATAGACATGCTTAAAGAATTAACACGCATTATGCTTCCATAATCAGGTATCATGAGTTTCATATTTGGTATTTTACATGAATACATAGATACACACGTTCACGTGTACCAAAGGAAGCTTTGTGAAAACTGTGTCAGCACTATGCATTCGTTTTCAAATTTCCCATTTTCCAGATATTGCTCCTTTGTTTTCCTTAAACTCTCTACTTGGTGGCAGAGGCCGCTTTAAAAAGAAACAAGCAAGCAAACAGAGCGTCCTTAAGGAATAGTATTCGAAGGAGCAGGAGCAGTTGAAGTAATAAAAATGATCAAACAATGTATCTTTAAAAAGCTAAAGATTATCTTCTCTTTTTCTTTTTTTTTCTTTTTTTTTTTGGGGGGGGGGGGGTGTCTTTCTTTCTAGCCCACGTTTCATTTTCGGCATTGAAACTAACCATGTCTGATGGTCAGAAATGGCGGAAACGTAATTTATCAGTAAAACTCGATGGCCATGTGGAGTAATTTGTGTCGTTTCTTTTTTTTCTTTGCTTCAGGTATGTGTACTGGACGAGATTTTATGAAGAAGGAATAATGTGTAAAAGCCTTCAAGATGGAGCCGATTGCACTCATCTGAGCACACCTGGTAACGACCGCATCTACGGCTTGTTCATCGACACAAGTTGTAAGTATAGGATGTACAAGAAATTGTTGTAAGTCATTTTTAGTGCAGTCATGCCTCAAAATTTCAGGGACACTCCATATGATGCTTGTAATTTCACAGCGTACATTGAATTCGATAGTGACGTTTATAGATTTGTCGAATGTATTGTGGTCCTTGATCAGACAAATAATGTTATGAAACCCCTCAACACAAAGCACATTCCAGCAGTGTGCCAACATAGTTTTATCACAATACCACTTTTTCACCTATGCTGAATTTATGCACGTTATGTACTGTTGCTCAACATAAGTCTGAAGCTGTGGACCCAGTTTGAACATTCATAGATTTTAAAATGCAAAAGTCTGAAGAAAGTCCGGAGGTCTCCTTTAATGTCAAATTTTGGAAAAGACGCAAACGATGAGGGGATGTTAGAATCTATTGTTTGTGTAAGATATGTTTACTTTTATGTAAGCAACATCAAAACAAAGTTGAAGAGCGTATACTACCATCCATAGGCGTATTGTTGTCTCACAGAAAGTTGCTAAACCTGTGGTTGTATTGTGTTAAAATGTATTTATTTTCCGCCATTAAAAAGATATACAAACAAAATATACATTACATAAAAACAGACCTTCAATGTAGGGATGACCCTATTCTATTTAAGGTTCCCTTAAATGAGAAATCTAAACAAACACTACAGTAACATAAGAAGAAAATACAAACCTTCAGAGAAATACATATTAGCGCTTTCTTTTGACCTTTGACCTTTTGGAAAAAAAAACTTCCAAGAAAATCTGTATCGGTAATACATGTATACACTCAGTTTCAAGAAAAATCCTGCATGAGGGAAATAATTTTTTTTTTCAGGAGTTGACTTTGATCTTTGACCCCTGACCTTGGACCCATGGACCCCCCCCCCCCATTCACTAGATAGTCACTGCCAGTCAGTATATGCAAATTCTGAATCTTTGTACTCAGTATGCATATATAGGCCTACGAAGTTCCATGAATCCTTTCTGTAGAACCCAGAGGTATAAACAGTCAGGTATACCCCATCTTGCTTCACTACTTAACTCCAATCTATAATATTACATGAATTTGACTGGTTTTCATACAGTTGGATATCAGTATCACTTCATATGTAATACGTCATTACAACAGAAGCAAATGGTGTTCATTAAGTTTTGATGTATTAGTTGATTGCTGTTGATATTCATAATACCCCAATAAAAGTGTTTAGAGTATGTTGGTCATGAAGTGCTATTTATATACTATATATGAAGCGTGCTACAGGCATTGTGTTAATTCACTGTTATTTTGTCACACATTACTGTCCTGTGAATCACTGGTGTGAATAATTGATTGGCCCCACTCGTTTTGACGTCTGAATGACCGAGATGTATTGACCAAACACTGCATGTGTTAACTCAATCATGAAATAAGTCCAAAATATTGTATGTGTAAAGTGAAAGGCTATTTTTTTTTTTTTTGCGGATATGACAACAATTCAATATTTCGTTGGCATCAGTGTCACCATCAAGGTTTTCGTTGTCATTGCTCCTTGTCACTGCAGTAAACTCTTGGTGTTCAGATTGACCTTAAGATTCTTTATATTGTATTATGGCGTTCTGAAATGATTTATACAGAGGCAGTTTTATTTTACCTCCCCAGCCAGTCAGTCAGATTTAGTTAGGGTGGTTTTTTTTTTCTCTCCCGGTTTTAAAGTTGCAGTATGGCTATGGATGAAACTGAGCTTTTTGGTTCTAATGTCCTGATGGACAATCCGTATATGAAGTGGTTTTGTTGTGAGTGGCTCTGAATTTTTTCCTTATTTTTTCTATCTGCTTTTAAGGCATTAATTAATAGATATGTTTATAATTATATAAAATATACGAAGAAATTGTATTTTTAAGAATCATCATTTAATTTATATCATTTTGAATATTTAAGGGAGCTTTGTCCCTTTTTTCTCCCTCTCTCTCTCTCTCTCTCTCTCTCTCTCTCTCTTGTGTTGCAATGAATAGCGCCCCGATAGGCAAAGTCCGAGGACAAGGTTGTTAGGAGTTTGAGTTATTTTATTTATATGTATGTGCTGAACATGACAGTGATAATTATATGTGTAATGATGGAAGAAATCATGATTTCAATATATTCTATATATTCTTGTGTTGTAGTGGGTGGCGCCATCTGTAAGTGACCTTCGGTATTCGTTGTCCGTTCACCTGTCATATTTTGTGTCATCTCATTCGGTATTTTTCTCATTTCCCGTGGGAAGTTTCTTCAATATAAGAACATTCTCTTATCTCCTGTTGATTTTTTTCCAGGTATCCAATGGTATCGAATTTTTCGTATATGATACAGTCGGCAGTAATCTTTAGTCTTCCCCGCAATCTTATATTACTATACTGCATATAGTTCCCTCAATTCTCCCACTTTTTGAATTCAACTCCTCTTTCTATCTTCTTTTTTTTTAATGATTTACAGACATGGTATGATAGCTTACATTATTTCATTTTGATGTTGTGTCGGTGTCATATATAGTTTATCTTAAGTTTTCATGCTTTTGGGCACAGAATCAAAATCAGAATCAGAATCAGAATCAGAATCAGAATCAGAATCTACCTCTCCACTTCTATTTTTTTATTTCCTTGCCCGCTCTTCTCCATCTTGCCCATGGGTGTATGCAAGGGGGGGGGGGGGGGTCGGGAGGTTCGTACGACCCCCCCCCCCCCTCCCAAATTTCCAAAAGGTCCACTTTTTGTAAAAGACAATTTTTGTTTTTCGAGGGCTTTTTACCCTGGGGTCTATGTACTTTAGGAAGGTGTAAGGTTAGCTAGTCAGCAACTTTTTTTGAATGCACTTATGCAGTTTTCAACTTACCGATTAACGAACTTGTATATGACCAACACAGGTTTCATTACCAATTTTAACATAAACGGTTTTTTTTTTTTTTTTAAGTATGCTGAAAAAGTCACTTTTGTATGCACCAAATGGCCCCATTTTAAGATACAACATTCAAAAACTCCCTACCGTGGGAGGGGGGACACCCCCTCCCACACCCTCCCCCCGCTCGGTCGCTCCGCTCCCTCGCAAAGGTAAAGGTCCAAAAATTGTGATTACGACCCCCCCCCCCCCCCCCAGAAAAAAAAAAAATCCTGGATACACTATAATGCCATGCTCAATACTTCACGTACGAATCTAATTTCCTGTTGTGCAATACTTTCATTTATCCCATTATCAATGCTAAGCGACCGAATCAGCCTTCGAACTGCTGGATTGTTATTTTATATTTGCACAATAAACCATCTTGAATTGAATTAAATTGAAGGTGCCTCGAACCATTTGCGAGATATGGAGAAAAAAAATTGTAACATTTTCACTTGACCTTTGACCTCATGACCCCAAATTCTCTCTGAAAAATCTCTATTCAATAGTTCACGTATACCCTATGTTTCAATAATATACCTGAAGGCATTGCATAGATATAGGGGAAATAGTGAAATTTTTAGCACTTGACCATGACCATTTTTGACCGTCCATCACAAAACAAACAAAAAGTCGCACCCCTTGATTTTACGTGAGGACTCAAAAAAGGTGAAATGGGTCAACCGAGTCAATCTTGAATTTTTCATATTTTCTGAAAGAGCCTTTTTTTTTTTTTTGTTACGCTGTCAACAAATTTGAGTATGGACGAAAGGACAACAGACGGCCAACCCGAAAACATAATGCCTCCGGCGACACGTCCTGGCGGAGGCACTAAGAAAAAAAGAACGTTGGTTTTATATATATATATATATATATATATATATATATATATATATATATATGTGTGTGTGTGTGTGTGTGTGTGTGTGTGTGTGTGTGTGTGTGTGACCGTGCATCACAAAACGAACAAAAAGTCACGCACTGATTTTGTGTAAGAGCAGAAAATAGGTGAAATATGTCAACCTAGCCAATCTTGATTTTTTCATATTTTCTGAAAGAGCAAGTCTTCTTCTACATTATACTAACATTTGGGATCATATAACGATAAGGAAATTGGGTTTTAAGCAGTTTTTCTGAAACCCTTTTTGGTAGAATAGTGCATGTGATTAGCGACGGCGTAAATCCGTACTGAGGAGTGGGGGGGGGGGGGGGAATGATCGGCGATAGTCACCATCACCACGATGACAAGCCCATAACCGGACCGGCGCAGCCCTGGGGGGGGGGGGGGGGGGGGGGGGGGGGAGAGAGAAGCTTGCCCCTCCCCCCCCCCCCCCACACACACACACACACACACACATACACACTTTACAGGGATCGAATGTCCTACTCTTTTGCATGCAAATTGGGAGGGAAGTGGCAGCAAAAATATGAAGACTTTTTGTTCTTGGTTTTATTTGTTTGTTTGTTTGTTTGTTTGTTTGCTTGCTTGCTTGCTTGTCAGCCGACTTTCGGCGAAAAATCAGACCTTAAAAGTATGAAGACTTTTTTTGTTGTTGTTTCTCTTGTCTTTTGATATTCTTTCTTCTTGACTGACAGGCGATGTTGACACCCCCCCCCCCCCCCCTTTCAAAAACGTAGCACTGTCCTGAATAATGTGCAAATAAATTCAATAAGATGGTATTCAATACGGACATCCATTTCTTCGTAAGTAATAACGTAGTAGATATTTTCCTGTAGCTATTAATTGTATTCTTCAATTTTCTTGATTTAAGTCAATAAAGCAAATCATCCCAGGGGCATCGTTCCCTTTTAATGATGGTGGGCGGGGGAGGGACTAGGAGTTGGAATATCTATGCGAGGGAGCGGAGCGACCTATTGGTAAGAAAAAGAAATATTCATAGATAATTGAATGACTACATTGTGGTATATCACCCCTTTATTGTGAAGGCCTACTAAACAGTGGGGCCTGTCACCGGCGTAGCCAGGATTTGATCTTAGGTTAGCGTTTAGATGCAAGGGAGCGAAGCGAGCGAGGGGGAAGGGTGTGGGAGGGGGGGGGGGGTTCTCCTCCCACGGTGAGAACTTTTTGCATATCGATGTTGTAAATGGTGCAATTTGATGCATTTTTTCGTGTTTTATCGACTTGAAACAGTCCCACTTGTTTATGGTAGCAGAATATTTTGATGTCGATTGTTATTGAACAATTTGCTTTAACTCGTATCATTTAAATAAAATTCTAAAATTCTTGTATTGATTCTTCCACTGAATGTCATGAACGCGACCGAGCCCGAGCGAGCGGAGGGGGCGAGGGAGGGGGGGGGGGGTGTGGGAGGGGGTGTCCCCCCTCCTACGGTGAGAACTTTTTGCATTTTGATGTTGTAGGCCTTTGTGGTGCAATTTGATGCATGATTTTGCGCGTTTTATCGACTTGAAACAGTCCCACATATAAGGTAGCAATATATTTCGATGTCGATTATTATTAGACAATAATTGGCTATAAAATGGTATTATTTATATAAACTTCTTTGTATTAATTCTTACACTTAATATCATGAACGGGACCGAACCACAGCGAGCGGAGCGGGGGAGGGGGAGGGTGTTCCCCCTCCCACTGTGAGGACTTCTTGCATATTGATGTTGTAAATGGTGCAATTTGATGCATTTTTTCGTGCTTTATCGACGTGAAACAGTCACACTTGTTTGTGGTAGCAGAATATTTTGATGTAGATTATTATTGAACAATTTGCCTTATACTATAACTAGTATCTTAAATAAAATTCTTGTATTAATTCTTCCACTGAATGTCATGAACGCGACCGAGCCCGAGCGAGCGGAGCGAGCAGTGACCGAACCCGAGCGACCGAACGCGAGCGAGTGGAGGGGGCGAGGGAGGGGGTTGTTACCCACGGTAACAACTTTTTGCATTTTGATGTTGTACATGATGCAATTTGATGCATGATTTTGCGCGTTTTGTCGACTTGAATCAGTCCCACTTGTTTAAGGTAGCAATTATATTTCGATGTCGATTATTATTAAACAATGTGGCTATAAATTGGTATCAAATAAACTTCTTTGTATTAATTCTTACATTTAATATCATGAACGGGACCGAACCAGAGCGAGCGGAGCTAGCGCCGAAGGGGGAGGGTGTGGGAGGGGTGTTGCGACACGGATTGTCGCCCCTACACGGATTGTCGCCTCCTGCTCGGGGCGACAATCCGTGACGGGCGTTGGCGGCACGGATTGTCGCCCGCCCTCGAAGCACATTTTGCTGGGTAATATCGTTCTGGACATAATCATTGAAATACTAACACATAACTTACATGGCTACATCCATGCAAACATGCCATGTAAAAAGTCATGGTGAGGTTTCAAGGAAGTGTGTATGTGCGCGTGCACATGATAATTTAGTGTCCGTTTGTGTGCGTGTGCGTGTGTGTGTGTGTGTGTGTGTGTGTGTGTGTGTGAGATGATGGGCAGTATAAGTTGGTAATGGATTTGTCTTTTGAATGGCATTTGTACCGTTTTTATGTTCATGTTACACCCAGAATGGGTTGATTTATGATTGATTTGAATGAAATCAATAAAATATCATTGAAAAAAAAAAAAAAAGTGTGTGTGTGTGATGGAAGAATGTGTTTATTATGTCAGTTTTTTGCGTATGTGTTTTTTAGCTGCGCGTGGGGAGGGATACCTAGTAAGCTGTTGCTGGCATAAACATTGATATTGATTTTATCAGCAGCTTTGAATTTGATGAGTTTGTTTGGCAGATTTGTATATGAATTCGGAGTGGAGCTTGCGTGCGGGCGGATGCTGCTTTTCTGCATACGGTCCATTATGTCTTATTTATCAACATTGGGAAATCGTTTCATTAGGAAGGATGTGGTATCGGTTCGGGTGTGCGTCGGTATGTGGGAAGGGGGTTACATTTCGTTATTGCAAAAGTTTGTTATTCTGAAGGCTCATTCGTCCGAAGGCTCATTCGTCCGAAGGGTCATTGTTCCGAAGGTTCGTTATTCCGAATTTCATTTTTGGATCAACGAACCACTAGGTATAGGGAATTGTGTGTTTCGGATAAATGAAGCCTCGGAAAAAACGAAACTTCGGAATAACGAACCTTCGTGTGTGTGTGTGTGTGTGTGTGTGTGTGTGTGTGTGTGTGTGTGTGTGTATGTATGTATTTGGGTCGGTGAATGTGGGTGTGGGATGATTTAGGTTTTGTTTAATCAGGGGTTGGTGGGTTGGGGATTGGATTTGAAGAAGGATAGTTATGAATGGTATGACGGATGTTGGTAGGATTTAATATTTAGGATAGATGTAGGCCCTAGATTTGTTTCGGTTTGGGAGGGGAGGGGGTGGTGGGGTTTTTTATGACTGATTTCATTCTAGATTTGTGTAATATATTTGTGTGTTTTTTTAATGTATATGCCCTTGAAAGTAAGAAGGTGTTACATGATCCAAACCAATATATTCAAGGAATATAGGTTTGGTAGGGCCCTATACATGTCAAAACTTTCTCGTGAAGAAATTATTAGTAGGGTTGGTCTATAATCGAGTTATCTATGTTGAAGTGAGATTATCTGTGGTATAAATTGACAAATGGATTTGCTTTTGTTTCGAATTGCCATTTGTAACTTTTTTTTTGTTCATGTTGCACCCAGAATGGGTCGATTTATGAATGATTTGAATGAAATCAATAAATATCAAGGAAAAAAAGTGTTGAGTTGGTTTGTTTGCATTATGAGTTTTGTTTGAGTGTTTGTTGGTGTTTGTTTGTATTACGTATGTATTAGCGGTGTGCAATGGCAGTTCGTTTGTGCTAAAATCAAGTAACGATTGACAAATTTTTTACGGCGTGTGGAAATTATTCGCTCATGCATAAAGCATGCCAAACCTATTCTGGGACAAAGAATAGTGGTATGGACGTTCTAGTTTATAAGACTGATGGAAGAAAATGACTGCAGGGAAAAATGAACAAAGACAAATAACATTTGGGGAGGGTACCTCCCTCGTATGTATTTTCTCTCGGTCTCTCTCTCGCCTAGCCCGCCTCACCGCTGATATTTGGTTGACACACCCATACTATTTTTAGATCAACGCTGGTGTGAATTCTTTAAACACGTGCTCATACACTCTGAAGGCGTTTGTATTGCCACAGTAGCGCCACTATATTCAACATACACACGTAAGCATACAGGCACACGTATACACACAGACAAACAAACCACTACCACTATGTAACCACCACACATGCACAATTTCTACATATTATTATTGTATTATTATACTCCAAACACACAGACACACAGACACACAGACACACAACAAATCATACACATCACATATCATGCAGCTCACAATACACACACACACACACACACACACACACACACACACACACCTTCACACACACGCACACATACGCATAACTTACCAGTCATACCCATCCCACCAGTCATACCCATCCCACCAAAGCTTAACACCGGAGGAACCACCCCGAGCCCGGGGCGACAATCCGTGACGGGGCGACAATCCGTGTCGCAACAAATTTTTTGCCAACACGGATTGTCGCCTTCGAGGTCAAAAACTGGGAACTGCACAAGCGTCACGGATTGTCGCCAGGCGACAATCCGTGACGGGGGCGACAATCCGTGCCGCCAGCGCCCGTCACGGATTGTCGCCCCGAGCAGGAGGCGACAATCCGTGTAGGGGCGACAATCCGTGTCGCAACAAGGGGGATGTTCCCCCTCCCGCGGTGAGAACTTTTTGCATTTTGATGTTGTAAATGGTGCAATTTGATGCATGTTTTTACGTGTTTTATCGATTTTAAACAGTCCCACTGGTTTATGGTAGCAGAATATTTTGATGTCGATTATTATTGAACAATTTGCGTTAAATGGTATCATCTAAATAAAATTCTTGTATTATTCTTCCACTGAATGTCATGAACGCGACCGAGCCCGAGCGAGCGGGAGCGAGCGGGGTTTAGGAGGGGGTGTCCCCCCTCCCACGTGAAAACTTTTTGCATTTTGATGTTGTAAATGGAGCAAGTTTATGCATGTTGGGAGTTTTATCGACTTGAAACAGTCCACTTGTTTAAGGTAGCAGAATATTTTGATGTAGATTACAATGAACAATTTGGCTGTAAAATGGTATTATTTGAATAAACTTATTGTATCAATTTTTCGATTTATAGTAATCATGAACGCTGTCTGTTAAGCAATTCAAACAAAAAAGCAAGCACAAGAGGGTGTAGATAAGGGGCATTTTGCACACATTTTGTGGCATATTTTGAAAACTGTCTATGTTCAAAGTGTAACCACGGTCTGCTTGTATGCATAGGGGCGGGGGGGGGGGGGGGGGACGGGCGAGCAGGGAGAAGGCGTGAGCGAGTGCTAACATCACCCTTCCACTTTTTCTATCAAAAAACGCAAGAAATTTTTCCTCATTTCGGGAATCATTGGGTATCATATGTTTGCCCCTCCCCTCTTCCCCCTCCGCGCTCCCCGTCCTCCAGGATCGACGCACCTGCATACGAGGGTGCTTTTGCATTTTTAGAATTGCAGATGAAAATATCTCGTAAACACATAATATGATGTAATCTGGGAAAATTTCAATTCCAGAAGTGTATAATATTTTTTTAGGGGGGGGGGGACCCTCCGTTAATTGAAAGTATCTAGATGTCTACTCCCACCCAAGGAACATTTGCATTTTTTTTTTTTTTACTGAAGTAACAGACCTGGTGCACACTTTAAATGAAATATTTTAAAATCTGCCAATCTTAAGTGTATAAAGTATATAAGGACTGAACGGGGAGGGTATGGAATGGGTTAGGCCTATCCCCCTCTTACGCGAGGGAGATTTTTTTATTTTCAGAATTGAAATTCAGCCATCTTTTGGTGAATATTTTGACAGTTTTCTATCAAAAAGTAAAAACATTTCCACATCTTGGGAGTTACGAGGAGGAGCAAAATGATATGTTTGTCCCCAATACTTTTATGGGGGATCCATCCCCCTCCCCCTCCATTGACGCCTCTGCATATGAAAGAGCTTTTGTAAGTGAAAGATCTGCTGCACACTCTCTGATAAGATATTATTAAGGAAATACGTCAATTTCAAAAGTGTACAAAGTCAACCGAAAGGTACCCAGTAGCGGAGCTTTTGCATGACATTATTTATGATTGCAGTTCAACGATCCGGTGTATAGTTCTGGCGGTAATTGGACAATTTTCCGTGAAGAAAGTTCGAGATTTGTCCTCATCTCGGGAATTGCTTGGGGGACAACTATGATTTGTCTGCCCCCAACATTTCCGTAGGGGGGGGGGGGGGGGCAAATGCCCCCCCCCCCCGATGGATTCGACGCCCCTGATCATCCCTGGGTATGCCCATAGATGTATCAGAGTCATCATCGTTTCAGGAATGATTCAGGAAATGGAGGGGTTCCATTATGGCGGTATAGATTTTGTTATTGTTTGTTCGTTTTCTTACATAATTTGCAGATGGTCCCGAGTTGCTCGCGTCATAGTATGAAGCCTATGCTATTTGACGTTGTCAACGTCTGGACCATACCTTATGTCGATATTACTTTCTTCGCGAGCGAGCGAAGAGAGCGGGCGCTTGAGAAAATTATGTATACATCATCCTACGAAATAGAATACTGTTCAGCTCTTTTACCTGTCTGAAGGCGGGTGTACGAACGTCATGCAATGTGCCAAAATTGATACAATCACATTTCTGCTTCCTCCATTTTTTCCCTCAAATTTCGGGGGGGGGGGGGATGATTGTACAGGCCATCCCCCTCCTCCATTTGAGGGGCTGGGGGATATATCCCCCCATCCCCCCCCCCCCCCCCCCCCGAATTTACGCCTATGGTGATTAGGGTTTCTCAAAGAGTCCTGTTTCATTTCTTAAAAATCCCTGTCCATGCTCATCACTTTCAACTCCAATATTTTTAGAAGGGATAACGCTACTGCTTTGAAAGTTGGCATTGATCATCAACAGAATGTGTTGATAAAGCATGCATAAATTCAGCTTAATCCAATAATTCCTTCATTGTTGTTGTTCTGGTGGTTTATCATCATGTTATTTGTTCCATTCATCGCACAGCTAGCACGCTTGGTAGAGATTAGGCGCTTGAATAGACCCTGTTCTTCAGAGCCTCTTTTCTCAGTACACACTCATCAAGAGTGTGTAAATTCTTTCCAATATTTCGATAGGCTAGAACTGTCTATTTGGATTGAGTTATATATCATTTTAAAGCTTAGAGTCTGCTCTTTCAGTATCTGACCATAACTAAAAATCTATGTCTGGCGACTTTTTGTTCGTTTTGTGGTGCAGGATCACACACACACACACACACACACACACACACACATATATATATATATATATATATATATATATATATATATATATATATATATCACACAAATGTATCAAGTGAAAGAGAAAACATTGTGCACAGTGTGTTTTAATGCCCAAAAAAAAAGTGCCTATTACTAAAAATATCAGATACTTCGGTTTTTCTTTAGCGGACAGTATTGTAAATCATGCAATGCAGAGTGTCCCAGAAAAAAAAAGACAAAACAAAACGGAAACGAAACCACGTTTCGTTGTAGCTTTTATCGATCGAATTCTTACATTTTCTTTATGAAATGCACATGAATGGAAACGTAAGCTTCTCATCTTTCATTTGATGTACAATTCAATGTTCAATATAGTCAGGTGGCTTAATGAAACTACCGTTACACAGCGGGGGGGGGGGGGGAGGAGCTGCGAACTGTGTGGGGGGGGGGGTGGGTGTTCAAGGGTCAGTGATCTCCCATCCCCCCTCTCCCTTGACATTAGAAAACGCTCCAAGCCCCTTTGATATTATTAAACTGTTATTAAACTGGGAATATTAGGGACATACATCATACTGTGACACCTCATCAACATTTTCTCTTCATAAATTGGTAGTTAATTGTTCTTATGTATTTTCTTAAAATTGTGATTTCTAACTTTTTATGTATACCTGCAATTATCTAAAGGGATAATTGACCTGGTTATGTACAAACATTTTCTTGAGTAAAGAAATGATTCAATCAAAACCATGGCACCTCCATGTTTGAAGATTGGGTTCATGTTTTCCAGTTCCATGAAAAATGGAAAAAAAAGTACAACCTCTTTTTTGTTGCTTTACTCCCCCAGATACATATATACGGTGTTATTCTCGCGACATTAAACTTTCGTGACTTAGAGCCGACCCAGGACGGTCTTTTTCGCAGGCATGAAAATTCCGCGAATTGCCACTGGCATCAAATGCATTGTTTAGAATCGCGCGCATTTTGCTTTCACGAATATTAGCTCCTTGCGAAATTTGCGAAAGTTTCATGTCCGCGAAATTTTCTGCAAAATGAAATTCAGCATTCATACCATGAAAATAACAAAAAAAAAAAAGATACAGGGGACTCCTACACAAATATCAATGAGTAGGTGCTGCGGGGTCATCTCTTCAAATTTGGTGCTTTTATCTGCAGTTTAACGGTAATATCAAAATTTGACGTTAAGCGACCTGACTGTAATTCAAGACACAAGACAGAATTAGAACAATGGACAGTGGTGCTACCAATTTTTCAGTTTTACGCGCAAATGGTGAATTAAGTTGTTGAGTGAATTCTTTAAACTTTTGTCGATATGGTTTCGAAAAACAAAGATCATAACCCAAACATCCATATTTTTTTTTTCCTTTCATGTGAGACCTTGTGCGTCAAATATTGATATAAGTATGCCAGGTGGTAACAATGTATTAATAGGAGAAATTTACAAGCCCCCAAACTGAAAAAAATTCTGAGTTCATCTCAATTTCAGAAATTATTTTAGATTCGCCCTATTTCCGCAACAAACACGTGTATTAATGGGCGATTTTAATTTAGACTTACTTGATTATGGTAGGCCACAAACACGTGATTTTTTGATACTATGGTATCATCCTTTTTCACTCCTTGTATTACCAAGCCAACAAGATTATTTGGAGCCTCCGCAACACTGATCGATAACATATTTTCAAACAGCCATGATTATGTTGATCAATGTATCGTTGTTACGGACATATCAGATGAATTTCCCGTTATAGTTTCTTCCATTTCTGCTATACCTGAATCGCATAAATAAAAAGGTGTGTAAAAATGTATCGCAATCACGAGTATTCTCCGATCATAATATACACCTGTCAAACAAAGTTTATCCGAAATTGATTGGAATGAGGTTTTTGACTCTACTGATCCGAATGATGCGTATGACAGATTTATGAACATTTTGGTACCTTTATATCACTCGCATTTCCCTTTGAGAAATCAAAGAGGAAACTACAAAACAGTTCCGCGCTCACCTTGGATAACAAAAGCTCTACTTAGATCCATAAACAGGAAAAATGCTTTGTTTTACAGATATAAATCACGTAATACAGCTTTGAATAAATCGAAGTATATTAAATATCGGAACACTCTTACATCCCTGTTGCGTAAAGCAAAAAAATATATATATATATTTTTGTTCTTTGTCTGAACAGCACAAGTCAGACGCAAAATCCTCTTGACATGTAATAAAAAATGTTATTCATAAACGTGTAAATAAGGGTATTATTGATAATATCCTTTGTGAAGGGAACAATTTAACGGATGACACTGGATGATGTGGAAATTGCGGAAGCATTTAACTCTTTTTTTATTTGTTAATATTGGTCCGAATCTGGCCCGCAATATTTCATCTGCACACAGATCCTGTCATTCATATCTACTGAATTCCAATCCTCAGTCTTTATTTTTTCTCCCAGTACTTGAAGCAGAGGTCTTAGATATTGTCAATTCTTTTAGCCCCAAGAAGAGTACAGGTCATGATGGGATTTTTAATCACCTCATGAAGTGTATTGTAAATGAAATACTATCACCATTAATTCACATTTTGAATTTATCTTTATTAAGAGGTATTGTGCTCACTAAAATGAAAATTGCTAAAGTTATCCAAATTTATAAGAAAGGCCGAGAGGATGAGTTAGGAAATTACTCAGTATCGACCAATATCGCTTCTGTCCTCCTTTTCTAAATTACTTGAGAAGATGGTTTATAATCGTTTAATCAATTTGTAAATGAATGTGATATTTTAGCTTATAATCTATTCGGGTTCCGGAAAAAAACATGCAACCACCTATACTATACTAGCACTGGTTGAGAAAGTTGTAAGAGCTATTAATAAGACACAAAGTCGCATACAGTCAGTCTGTTTCTGGACTACTCCAAGGCCTGTGACACAATAGATCACGAAATTCTTTTGTATAAATCAAATCATTACGGTATTCTTGGAAAGGCTTTGGAGTGGTTCAGAAGTTATCTTACCGTTCGAACTCAATTTGTTTCAGTAAATAATCATGACTCTGAAATAAACTCGATTTGTTGTGGTGTTCCACAGGGCTCCCTCTTAGGTCCTCTTTTATTCATTTTATATATCAATGACTTCCGGAACTCATCCTCTCTGCTGTCTTTTCTTCTGTTCGCAGATGATACAAGTCTCTTTTATTCTCACTCAGATCCTTATGTTTTGCTCGATTCTTTGAATAATGAACTTAACTTGGTATTTGAGTGGATTCAGGCAAATAAATTGTCGCTTGATATAAATAAGACTAATTATATGGTTTTCAGTAACACAATAAAATCTCTTCCAGGTTTAGTTTTAGTGCACGGATTACAGTTAAACCAAATATAGATGCAACAATTTTTTTAGGTATTTATATTGATAGTAACCTTTCATGGAAGGTACACGTTGATTATTTATGTAGATTGTTATGTAAAAATGTTGGAGTTATTCACAAACTGAAATATCTCTTCCCAAAGCCAATATTGCATTCTCTTTATACAACTCTATTATTACCTTAGTTGAATTACGAAATATTGGCCTGGGGGAATTACTCAAAGACTAAAATCGATTCGTTAGTTTTGATTCACAAAAAGGCCTTGCGGATTATCAATCGTGCACATTTTTTTTTTGATCACACTAATGAATTGTTTGTTTAAAGAAAATTGTTAAAAATTTCTGATTTGTATTTGTACCATGTTGGAATTTTTATGTGTAAGTTGAATACTGGTGATCTTCCTAGTATATTTTCTTCAATGTTTGTTAAAAACAGTGATATCCATACTTACAATACAAGACACAGTGAATCCTATAATTTTTCCCCTGTTCGTACAGTTTTAGCCCTTAGGATTATTACTTCGACCGGCCCTTCTTTCTGGAATGAGTTAGATTCTGTTCGGTTGCAATCAAGTTCATTAAGTTCCTTTAAGCAAAATCTTAAAGCAATTTTTCTAAAATCCTACGTTTAATTATTTTGCCGTGATCACTTGAAAAAAATGTTACATACTCAAAATGATGCCTCGCTCCGATGACTTCATTTGTTTGATCAACTTTGCTACTTTTCTTGGCATTGATACCATAAGTTTAATCACAAACATCATACAATGCTTTGTACATTCCGTAAACTTTATAATATTCTCGACATCTTGTATTTTTGCATGTTACGTCACTTTTTGACATTGATATACTGTGCTAAAAGAATATATTACATTTGGAACCTACATCCTACAAGCTTTGCTTTTTAGTGAGTTCCTCATATTACACGTCAATTATACGTCCTTATACATTTGTGCAATTTTGTTTCAAACTGACCATTGTGTTAAGAACATTTCTTTTTCAAAAGCAAATGGAATATTGAACATGGATAAAAAAAATATGAATATCGCATGCTCGATAAAGTTTCATGAAAACATGTTTCATTCCTACCGATTCTTACGGATAATCAAAAAACAAACAAACAAACAAACAAACATTCGGCTCTCTCGATTTAGCACTAGACAATAGATTCATCTGCGCAATAAAAGATGAATTCACACACAAAAGAAACAAGTGAATAATGTTGAGGGGTATTTACGAAGAATGGTGTATGACACGGAAAACCCCTTGTTGTCATTTATCTAGAATAAGCTATGAGACTTAAATCCAATAACTGAAAACTAATGTCGTGAATATTCTCAGGCTGCATGGAGTCCGATGTCTATGGGAAATCAACGTTACAACAATGGTACGGCACACATTTTGATGATTCTGTACCTCAAACTTATTCCACTGCTTAAATTCGTCGCTAAATTTTCTCTCAAGTTTGGTTCATCCTTCATCACTTACAGAGTTTGGAAGTTTTTGAATGGGGAGGTGAAGCAGAAAGAGAGGGTGTATCACTTTGTTTATAACTGAACTTGCACTTCTAACATTTCAAAAGTACAAGCACGCGGCAGAAAGTCGTCTTTTTGAAGGGGCTCGGAAGGATTTTTCGGTCCGTTACTCCCCCTTCCCTAAGATTTTTTTTTCCCGCGGAGGAACACCATTTGCTGTGGTTAGCTGCATGGTCAGGCAAGCTCATGATCATGTGCTTATTAACAACCCTATTCAACGTATAACTTAATGATAACTTACGTGTGCTCAATAAACACACGAACAACCGACGTTGCTACCAGTGGCGTAACTACGGGGGGGGGGGGGGGGGGGAGGGGGAGGGGGCACGTGCTCCCCCCCCCCCCCCATCCGCTGGTAAAAAAAAATACCAAAATGGTAATTCATGGGTTAGTAAACTGCTTTTGAAATCGACATAAAAGGGTGATCAAGAAATAAGATATTTTTCTAAGATTTCTTTTAGCCATAATTAAAGAGGTATTACAATGTGAAACATTGTTCAAAAAGCCCGAAGCCGACAAAAGATTGTGATTCAGCATGATTCCAGGTTGGCATTCTGAATATAAGCAGGATGTGCCCAGTGTACTCAGAACATCCGAACGACAAAAAGAGTTGCTGCAATGTTGCGCAATGTGATGTAAAATGTATACCTTTGTTCCTTACACTTCGTTATATCAAAGCTAGATCATCGATTTTGCAGTGTTGCTTTACATACTAGTCTATATCAAAATGCCTTACATTGCCAATAATAAGACTTGACCTGGGCTATTTCCTAACTTTTCCATGTATATAAAACAAACACACACAAACACAAACAATTAGGGGATGCTCTACAGTGCAGATTTTGGACATCCTTCCCCCGCTTGGTCACTTCGACGCCCCCTCGCTGCTCATACCTCCCCCATGAATCATGAACATAAACCGACACCCTTAACTACCAGTGGCAGATCCGGGGCGTCCCCCCCCCCCCTCTTAATTTCCAAAGCGAAAAATATAGCTACAAACGGCCGCAGTTTTTTGACTGTAAAATGTCAAAATTTTCAAGCTCGCTTGCTCCGCTCGCTCGCATTTAATCGTTATGCCATTCTCCTGATGTTGCTGCCAGTAATTGCCAGCAGTTGCGCCCGGTGCCCCCCCCCCCTTAATTTCCAAAGTGAAAAAGTATAGCTACGAACGGCAGTTTTGGGACTGTAAAATGTCAAAATTTTCAAGCTTGCTCGCTCTGCTCGCTCGCATTTAAGTGTTATGCCATTCTCCTGATGTGACTGCCAGCAGTTGCGCCCGGTGCGCCCCCTTAAGTTCCAAAGCGAAAAGATATAGCTAAAAACGGCAGTTTGGGGACTGGAAAATGTCAAAATTTTCAAGCTTGCTCGCTTCGCTCGCTCGCATTTAATCGTTATGCCATTCTCCTGATGTAACAGTGATTGCCAGCAGTTGCGCCCGGTGCGCCCCCCCTTAATTTCCAAAGCGAGAAAATATAGCTACAAACGGCAGTTTTTGGACTGTACAATTTCAAAATGTTCAGGCTCGCTCGCTTTGCTCGCTCGCATTTAATCGTTATGCCATTCTCCAAATATTGCTGCCAGTAATTGCCAGCAGTGCGCCCGGTGCGCCCTCCCCCGTATAGCTACAAACGGCAGTTTTTGGACTTTAAAATGTCAACATTTTCAAGCTCGCTCGCATGTAATCGTTATGCCATTCTCCTGATGTTGCTGCCAGTAATTGCCAGCAGTTGCGCAAAGTGCAATTTGTCGTTTCACACCGTCATTACATAATCCATGTAGGCCTAAGGAAAACTTACAATGTTGCTCAATGACTGCGCTGTGGAATGTATCACATTCCGTTATGTAGTGTAGTCCCCATTAAGTTTGCAGACTGACAGCGCACGCACAAGCATACACACCTTAAAATTACTTTTCCACGAGGTGCCCCCCCCCAAATGTCTTGACCAACGGTACGCCACTGGTTGCTACTCCAACCAAAAGACGCCCAAAACACACTCCTTTCACTCACGTGACCATCATTAACTTGGGATGAATGGTTGTGATAGAATAAAAGAATATTGATTATTTTACAATTTTACACACGCAGGTGAAAAGGCGGGTTTTTTTTCACTTAACTTCTCCATTAGTGTTTCCAAGATATGATTAAATTTCGTAAGCAGAAATCTGTTCATATACGCTTATCTCTTGATGTGATATCGTTTTTAACGCCAACTCTCGTTTAGAATTTGCGAAAATGATCATGTAACATATCACCCTTGTAACAACTAGACCCGGTCTCCCCAAGTCATACTCCCAGTCTGTAGTGAAGTATGCCTCATATTTGCATTTTTATTTTATACAACACCAATTTAGAATGTAGCTATCCAATTAGTCGATTGCCTATCACGTGACATTTAGTGAAAAGTTCCATCGCACGCCCTAGCTGTCAGCCGTGTAACTGTGATTTTCCTGTCGTCTGCATGTTCATACATTTTACATTGGTATTTTGTTCCTCAGAAATCATTTTTTTTTTTAAAGTTAAATTCACCCGAGAGGTTAGACCTGTAATACAAATCGAAATAGTTATCGGGATACCATGGATAATATTAGGAATACGATCCGAAGTTTGATGTAACCCTAAATACCCCATGTCGCCAAACAAGGAAGTGCTCACGTTGTTTTCTGTTAACACTTCATTCAAATCAAATTTTTTGTACCTCATTCCATTGCCCCTCTGGTGCCTGAATGAAAAATAATATCACATAACAATATGCTGCTTTTATATTTCTCTAAGAGATCATTTACATCATGTCGCCAAATCGCTGTCAGATACGTTACCCTTTTTCAGACTCTTGAGGGAATATCAAAGAAATGCCGCATGGCAGTGTAATGTCATGATATATATAATATGATATGATTGTATATGATTATTATGTATTGTTTTCATTTGGTAATAGCACTTTATATTTCATTGTATATACTAGTGTATGTTACTCCCCTATTCAGCCATTTGGCTGCCATGGCAGTATTGTGAATACAGAGTCAACCTAACGCATACATAGAACCATGATTTATTCATTGAATGTCTTGTTGCAATTACATATACTGATCAGAAGCCGCGGAAGCTTCATGTTACGATGAGCTGAAATCAGATACGATATCTAAACTTTGCCTCATTTATAAAAAAGTATGTTGTGAATAAAGATAAAACTCAGATACTTTTGAATACGTAAAGTAATGATTAATCACACAGCAGAAATTGTTGGATAAAACGATACGTTACCATCAAACATGTCAGATACGTTACCAATAAAATGTATCGTGCAGCAAGGTTAATCGCGACGCGCTTTTGAGCGCGGAATTAACCGGTTGATAACGCGATCTATATGACTTGTTAAGGGGAATTAAAAGTTTATTTGATGAAAATCGGTTTTGAAATGGCCGATCTATCCAAAATAAAGTAAAAGAAAGAGGTCGTAACAAAATGTGATGGCTCATATACTTTTATTTGGACATCTGTCTTGTACACTGTACTTTATTTTGGACATCTCAGTCATTTCACAACCGATTTCATGAAATAAATACTTAATTCTTCTTAAAGGTTTGTATACTCTTAAGTATTTCGTATTGAATTCGGCTTCGCCTCGTTGAATAGAGCGCCTCTATCTTTCACCTCGTGCGAAATCGTGTACCATCGCACTTCTGACCATTCACTATTTGTATAAAATCAAGATGCAGCTGAATAATGCAATAATTTCTGATCTGCTATTCGTTAACTTCTACAATGTAATTGCTCACGCAGGTACACTTGTGTGTGCTGTTGTGAGAAAGATAACACCAGCCCCTTCCAGTAGTAGTAACTGACTTGAAATCGCCCATTGTCTCACTTGTTTGCAACAGTATTGTCATGTATCATTCATATACTACTATTTTCTAAACTGAACTGATGTATGTGTGTGTGTGTGTGTGTGTGTGTGTGTGTGCGTGATGGTGTGTGTGCGTGTCTGTGTTTGACTGGGGGGGGGGGGGCGTCAAGCGAAGTGTTCGTAGTTGCGTTGGTAGCACCCCCCCCCCTCCAGTGCAGTCCTTCCTTTTTCTCGTGGTGTTCTCATGTCTCATTGCGTACCGTGTTATTGACAAGATGACACAAACTAATTACACGACCCTACTATATAGATAAAGCACAAAGAAACCAGTCTTTCTATGAAAAGAAAGAAGCAATGATGAAACAAACAGTGATTGCACGGAAACATAAAGATTATAACGTAATTTTCGAACCCATAGAAGGTTGTTTTTTTTTTTTTACACATCTTTGTATGTTTTCTTTTTATTGTTCCTATGTACATGTCATTTTGCTATTTGATTTGTCATGTAGGCTTAACACAACAGAAATTATCCACTGCAGAATACGGTGTTACAGTGTGTCAAACTTGAAAGGCAAAATCAAGGTGGAACACTTTATTGTGATTCCCAGATCCAAGCTTAGATAACTAATACGTACATAATATGGTTGAGATTCAGCTCTAAAGAAACCAAGAGAGTAATGCCAAACTGAAACAAATCAGCTTTTAATCTCTTCCCAATGCTTAAATAGAGCCTTATAGAGGCTCTTCACATGAGGTATTTTAAAATTCTATCATTTCGCATATCAATGTTTGTAAAATGGTTAATTACACTGAAAATTGATAGGGCTCGATAATTGAGGATAAATGCCAATAGAGTTGAGTACAAACTGTCAAACATAATGACCAAGTGTAGGGCCTATCTCTTATCAGAAAGAAGGATACATATCGCACGATAGTATGCTATTGTTGTTAAAGTTTACTATTACTATAGGGGTTGAAATGAAAACAGTAATTTCACATTTGAAAAATTATGCCCACATCGTTTCTGAACATACCGAAAGTCATCGGCACGTTCATTCTCTAGTTACATTGTTACCATTATATCTTTAAATGTCTATAAAGGATATTCCTATTCTCGCAATTTGTATTTTTGTCTCACAGCTGGCAGACTGCTCTATTGCGACGCGAATGGAGCCGACACAGCCTACTACACTAACCTGCCTTTAGGGAGCTCAGGGCAGACCAAGACACCTGGAGTTGACATACAAAGTGCAGCCAGTAGCAGAAACCTGAGGGATGTGATCATATTCAACGACACAGTGTACTGGCTGAGGGGGGACGGTGTGGTGGTCACCAGAGACTACGCTTCGAGCAGTCCGACTTCCGTGCTGTATCCCATAACACAGGATGAACTCGGAGGTAATAGGGACCTTTTTCTGAGGCAAATGACCATCGTTTCTGATCACTCACTGTAATTCTGCATTGTCGTCATGTCAAGTCACCGCAAAACCACCATAAGAAATGATAAAAATGATACAGTCATGTGTTTGGTTTCATATTCAAAGTTAGACAAAATTATTAATGAGTTAATGATGTGGTAATGATTTTATGACATCTTCATTTTGACATGATCGTATAGTATACTATCACGATCATCTGTACGATGTAGATAGGATTATGTGAAATAGAAGGTCTCACTGTCATTTACTCCACGATTGCTGATATGAGACTATTACACAGAGGAAAGTTCGGATGTTATTAATTGACATTCTCTCTGGCATTTGCTTGTTTGCATTTATTTTGCTTTTCAAAACAAAATGAAACTATGTTGCTGTCAAGAGAAACAAAATGGAACAAAATTAAAAGAGAGCAAAAGAAATGTACATTCTCTAAAGTACTACGTTATATTTCTTATGGAACATTTGTGGATGTCTAAATTATGATGTTTGATTCTACAAGTATTGGGCTGGAGACCATTAACATTAGGATGGCTTGACTTGGCTGACGGCTTCATGGGGATTTAAGCTCAAGTTTGCTTCTCACTAAAGGTAGATTTCTGCAATAGTATGTAGTAAGGCAAAAATATAAGGCATCGTTGTGTGTGTGTGTGTGTGTGTGTGTGTGAGCATAATGTGCATTTGATGTTTCTGCTGGGGCCATGTAGGTTATCATTCTTCATCAATATCAATATCAATATCAATATCGATATTAATATCAATGTATACGATAATGCTATTCAATTGAGGAGAACAGAAGATGAGAACAGAATCTGTACAGTGCTGTGTAAATTATGAAGCTGTCTTCTACGTAGTGTACCTCATTAGAATACACTTCTTTTGGTAGCTTTAAAGGAAAACAGTAATGAAAACAGGAGATTGTCAAAACAGAGGGATGAAGATATGATATAAAATATTTTATAAGTATAAACATGTATATGGGACATCTGGAAAAACAAGTGGGGTGTATTTATAACAGTGATTAGAACAGATATGAATAAAATTTTTATATGCCATTTTGGTGTCATCTTCGTGATTAGCATCTCATTGCACCTGCGCTAAACTGAAGTTATAATTAATCAATGTTAGCATTGGTTTCGTTTCCGCGCATTCGACATTCAGCTTGGTGATTATGGTAAAACGGGCATATTTTCTGTGACAGCAAAAATAGCAGATGATCCGATATACCACTCCGAAATATTCAACTAAAATATCATCGTGAGTCAGAACATTTGAAAAATACATTATCAAAAATCGCTTCTGATGTATGCGTAATACGTGTTGGCTTAGAAATATGGGGAGACAATGTACATGAAGATAAATATTCAGCATTTTACTACCTGAGGTTGAAAGAAGAAGAAAATTAGGATTGAAAAATCAATAAACATTAACATATGAATTAATTTCTTCTTTAATCTAAGTTATCTTATTGTCTGTCAAGCAAATGTCTTTACCTGAGACAAGTACATGTACAGCTTTAAGATGCAGCCCTCAAGTTGTAAATTTATATATCTGAGTGCCTGAATTCACGTACCTGAAACACCGAAAACTGCAACAGGATGACACGATAATTGTTCCTGCGACAGTTGCTTCGGTCTTATGTTCTCCAGGGACTTACGGTTAGAGTTATAGGGTTTATAGGGTTAGGGTTGTGATATGGGTTTAGGATTAGTTTTACGAAAAGATTGAGATTAGGGTTAGCGTTATGATATGTGGGTAGAGTCTATTTTTGTCTTAGCGCGGAGATGTTTCGTGGGAGCAATTGTCGCAGATTAAAATGTCATTGAACCCTCAAACAGACATCCGACCTAGAACACACCCTGTTACCCGCATGTGCCAGTCGCCCTTGATTTAAGCTATCAACAAAGTGTAAACTTCGGCTATTAAAAAAGAAATGCCTTGGTAAATGCACCCCATCATTTTTTATTCAGTTTGTTCCCACATACAGGCATCATACTCTTTGTTGAAAACCAGTACACTGTAAGTACACTGTAGCTACTAGTATTGTTGTAGCTGATGTATCTATAACTAGTGAGGCTCTCGCGCTTCAAAGTTTGTTCCGTAGGATTGTAATTCAAAGTATATCGTGTGCACATGTTGATGATTGTCAGAGTGAAGGGGATTTTGTGCTGATTTGCCTTTCCTTTGAATTGATTAATTGGTTTCTTCATCAGCATTGTACATGTACACACTTACATTATCGATAGCATTTATGATATATATGCGTACGTTGTTTACAAAGTAATCTTATCTTGGATGGATTTCCAATGCTGTTTAATGGCAATGCAAAATATCATGATTTAATAATTTCATATAACTTGAGACATAGGAGTCTGCATAAGAAAATTGAGTTTGAATTAAAAGTGTACGCTGAACAATAAATGTCGCAGAAGGGCTTTCCCCAACATTAGTGAAGCTCGCTTTGTTGCAGCCCTTATAATATATGCATGATAAACGATACATAGGGTAATACAAACGAAGAGAAAAAGAACATGAAAGAGGAAAGTTACATCTCTTAAGATATGGTAAAAGAGAGGGAAGAGGGAAGGGAGACGTTTGACTGCTTTCAGAAACTCTGTTTACCTTTTAGTTCATGTAAGGTATCACCTTGATTACTGCCCGCTGAACGGGGGGGGGGGGGGGCTGAAGGAACTGCAGCCCCAACGTTTTTGGCTAAAAAAATGCAACAAAATTTGAAAAAAAAAAACGGAAAAAAAGGAAGAAGTTCATGTACAGCTACCATGCATCAATATCCTATAACACTGATATATAGCGAGGAGCATTGTTTTGACAGCTTCTTATTTTTAACAGACTACATCATTATAGCCTTTGTATTTCGAATATATCACAAGGAAGAGAGTTCCAGAAATACAGGGTTGTTGTTTTTTTTTCAATTTGTCCTGTAGAATAACAGTGTGTGTCCTTGTTGAACTAAGATCATGAGACACAAAAAATGATAACTGTCGGGTATATAAACACAAATTAGAGTCAATATTTAAAAAAGTAAATGTAATTTCCCTTCAAGGTTTTTAATTCTGCGAAAAAGGATCTGAATGTTCATTAAAACCTGGGTTATTGTATAATATGCATGGCATTCTTTTGTAGAAGTTGTATGTATTAGTTTTTTGAAGTAGCTCAATATTGCAATATGAAATGTACAAAAATGAAACTCATAAAGCAGGAATGAAATATTCATTGGAATACAATACTTTAACTTACTATTGAGCGTAAGCCTCCTAATATTGCAGGAAATGTACATAACGCTCTATTTCAAATGTCCATTTATAGTATTCTCAAGAAATAAGTGTTATCTTTTTGTTCTATTAATGAGCCATGCATCCTAATACTGAAATGTTGTGTATCTTTATCATTTTCCGTTTGTATGAATGAATAAAACCAGTCTCTTTTCAAATTATAAAATCGAATGATAATCTATCGCTCTACAACTATATTATATAATTTTATATACAATTGTGCTAATTCCGTTTAAAGGAGGTTTTTATAGCCTTTTAGGACTGACTGTAAGTGTAAAATTGAACAGAATACATTGGTTTCGTCGGCTTTTTTTTATATTCTAATTGTAGTAACTAAGATGAGGATGAAATATCATCGTTGTTGACCAAGGATACAAAGGGGCCCAAGTGGTTCAGTACTTGATTTATTGTCAAAAAGAGTGTGTTGTAGACAAGTCTTTCTGTTATTAAAAAAAAGAGAGACCAAGGGGGTGTTTCATACAGCTGTTCATAAACTTACTGGCAACTTACGAGCGACTGGTAATCAATTGTGATGTGCTACACTTATCGAAATTTCAATAATTCAGCACAAGAACTGATCACCAGTCGCTCGTAAGTTGTTTGTAACTTTAAGAACAGCTTTATACAACACTCCTGGGAAGAAAAGAGAGGAGAACCATGGCTGAAAATCAGAAAGGAGTCACTTTTTCAACATTTTAGCAACTTGTGCAATTTTGCATGCGTTTGGAAGTATGCCGGTTATGAGTGGAAGGTTGCAAAATCAATATACTTTTAATGTACTATAGAGGCGTAGTTATACTGCCATCAATTTGTTTCGAAAGAGTTTTAGTAATAGTAGTGAGATGCTCTCTCGTGGGGCACGTCGACTACATTTTGTTTAATACAACACTTTCTTTGCAGAGTAAAAGTGATATTTGTGACAGCTTGAATAGAGCCATGTATATAATGTAATGCACATGACTTGTTATGCACCCGGAAATGATCGTGGTTCAGTACATTATTTAGCGCTAAAAAAAATAAAAGAATAAAAATCACACAGTGTGTTATAAACAAGACATTAGGTCTTTCTATTGCACACAAAAGACCAGGAAGTAGATATAGAACTATTATTGGAAATTTAGAGGAATCTAAGGAGGAATCTAAGGAGGAGTCATTTTTGTGTCCGTGCAACTTTTGCAATTTTGCATGCGTTTTGAAATATGCCAGTTGTGAGTGAAAGGTAACAAATTTGTACTAGAGGCGTTGTTATATAATGTCAGCAATTTGTTTTAAAAGAGTTTTAGTAATAGGAATGAAATGCTCTCTCGTAGTGAATGTCAAGTACATTTTGCTCCTTACCACACTTTCTAACACTTTGCAGTGCACAAGTGTGATTTGTGAGAGCTTGAATAAATTAGTCATGTAGGGGAGATGCATGAGACGAGACACTTCTCGAAATATTTTAACAAGTGTTTGTTACCTAAGTAGAGTACAACTATAAAGATGTCTTGTACCTATGAAATTTTATTCTAAATGATTGCCTACTTTTACAATATTTTCCTAGAAAAAAGAAAAGTCAAGTTGCTCAGCACTCCCACAGTGTGAGGAGAGTTACGATGTCTTCAGGAGAGCTGAGCCAGCTTGGGAAGGCATGTGCCACTTTTTTGAAGAGTTCAGCCCTGATGTCAACAGATATGAAATAAAACATAAAAATATGAAATAAAAAAGAAATACACTTACGAGAGGCAAGAAATAAATGTTAGCTTAAAATGGTCTCATACTACATCGAATTACAGGAATATCTGTAAAGAGTTTCAAACACTCGTTTCATTCACTTTATCAACAACTCCTCATAAGAATCACTCGTATTTTAATACAGTGAAGTTTTGCTTTATAATATTTCGCAATGGGACTTCATTATATTAACGCATTGCGTTTCCGTGTCTTAGATAGGATAACCTCTTGCATAATGAAGCCAAGCAAAAACACTTACGAAGTTAAAAAGGACCATTATTATAGACACATACAAAAGAAATGTTAAGGTAAATCATATTTTGGTAATATAACAAACATATATTTTCCTTTTCAGAGTGCTTGAGTATCTATCAACCTCTGAGTAATTAATAGGCATGACACATGAATAAAAACTACAGGCAAGTAATATATTCATAGAAGATTGACCAAAACTATGAACTTATAGAGAATAAAATCTACTCGTTCCGGTTAGTAAAGTACAACAATTTTCTGGCGCCGTTGCACCAGAAATGTAGTCATTTATGTCCAGGAATGTGTGTATACTGTTGACATCCGTATGTGAAAGGCAAAGATCATTTATAAAGGTAAATACACAATGATTCATGCCATCGGGGATTTGCTGATATTTCCTATGGAGACCTTGTAATCTAATACAACCTCTGAATGACCATTTAACCTTGAGTCGAAACGAAGGTTAAAATCATACAACTCAAACCCTCATGAGCTTGTGAATCAAAATGCATTACATTGCTAAACTCTCCTCAACGGGGCCATTTTTTAACTTTCCTTTCGCGTATCAAAATCAGCAAAATCAAAAACCCATCAAATTTATTAATCAAAGATGTAACAATGGGAACTAGATTACACATAACTCAGTGACGAACCAATTGCTGTCATGTGAGTAATAGAAAAGGTAATACCTAAAGCTCATCAATTCATTTTTTTTTTTTTTTTTTGGCTGCCTTCTGATTTTTTTTTGACCTGTGTCTTTGTTGTGCTGTACCTCCTCTCCTTGCTTAAGAGTGACAGTGATGTTAAACACTACCAACAGAGGGCACAAGTGCTGCATCTGTGAACTCTAACCAAGTTTGAGGGAGTGGCTCAACTTTCCTGCATCTCCCCGAACGTACATGCATATGACATACTGTTTTATATAGACCAGCATTTGTTCGTGATTCAGTGCATAATTTAGCGCAAAAAAAAAGAAGAATAATAATACAGTGTGTAATTTTGCATGTGTTTTGAAATACGCCGATTGTGAGCATAAAGTAGTTACAAATATCGTCAGCTGAGAAGCGTTCTAAGATCGAAACGGATGATACAGTGTTGGTAGATATGAGGATTTGGCTTTTAACTCTCTGCCAGATACTGAAATACCACTCATGATATACTCTATATACAGGGAATATTATGCCTATAATGGGTACCATTCTTAGAAGAATTCAAAGTTCATTTGATGGAAATTGAAGACCTGAATATAAGAACGACCCAAGTCCAATTTTTGGCCAAATTCAGTTTGACACGGGAAATTGTAGCTTTATGTATGGACTCATCTTGTGTATAAATGATATCTCCTAATTACCCCCGGAAGTGCCTGAAATGAATGAGTGAAATCTTATATGAATGTAAGAATGACCCAAGTCCAGGACTTGGGTCACTTTTACATTCATAATTATCATAGCGCCCTCTCTTATCGCTTCTCTCATCTCAAGTCCATATGATTCAAAGAACGACCCAAGTCCATCACACAAAATGGCCTCTCCATAATTAATGTAAATGTTGATTGTCATAATAATATGTATGTGCAATGTTGCCTTCCCTTCACAGTTAAATAGAATACGATTGGACAAATAGAAAATATATGACGTCTTTTTTTTAGTTTACTCGAAATGGCCTTCCATGGACTTCGGTCGTTCTTATATTCAGATACCCAATTGATTTTGGAATGGCAAACATATCCGGAAAAAAAATAATACAGTGTACAAAGGAATCGTAATAAAAAGTGTGTCCCACCTTTTTTTTTTTTTTTTCTCTCTTTTTTTTTTTTTTTGGATATCTCTTTCAAAACCAGCTTTCATCAAATTAACGTTGAATTCCTCTTGAAATTGCACTTTCTTTCATAAGTTATGCTCATAATCTCGCGCCCCCCCCCCCAAAAAAAAAAAAAAAAAATGTTAACAAAGAGAGGTTAGGTCGCGACCAAAAGACTTTAAAGCATAAATAATGAAAAAAAAAAATCAGTTTTCATGAAATAAAGTCTTCTTTAAATCAAAAGTTGGGAGATTTACAAGCATTGTTTCCAATATCGGGTAAAATAGCACCCTTATCGTTTTGATTTTTCATCTTTTTCTAAAAATTGAAATGATCTAATATTAACACCAAGATGTAAAGGAGGTAAATTAGTTCTACATCGTGATATCAATAATTCAATATACCGAATAACTGTGATAACGCCCTTCTGGTTCTCAGCCGACGATAAGTACTAGAGGTGTCGGTATACTGCCAACATTTTTTTTTTCAAGAATTTTAGTAATAGGAGTAAAATGCTCTCTGGTGGTGAATGTCTAGTACATCTTGCTCCTCGTAACACTTTCTCAATTTTTGAAGTGTACCAGTTGAATTTGTGATTTGTGACAGCATACATAGGAGTCATCTTTTTGTGTGTGTTTGAAAATTGGAGCAACATAAGCAATTTTGCATGCGTATGCTAATATGCTGGTTGTAAGTGAAAGGTTGTTTATGTACAAGAAGTGTCGTTATATTGCCAGCAATTGGTTTAAAACAGTTTTATTAATAAGAGTATAATGCACTCTCGTATTGAATGTGAAGTACATTCTGCTTCTTGCAACACTTTCTAACACTTTGCAGTGTACCAGTGTGATTTGTGACAGCTTGAATAAAGTCATGTAGGGGAGATTCAGGAGACGTGCCACTTTTGGTATTTTTGGAAATATTCTAACAAGTGTTTGTTACCAAATTGAAGTAGAAGATATAGTAATTGCAGAATGTTAAAAGCACGAAACTCAAACAATCGTGTGTTTGTGAATGAAAATTGTGGCACAACTCCCCCAGACTGCATTGCTAATCTCTCCTCAATGTGACCGTTTTTTACTTTTCTGACGCGTATCGAAATGAGCAAATCAAAAATCCATCAAATTCATTAAAGATTACAATGGGAACTAGATTACACATAATCACTGACGAACCAATTACTGTTCTGTGAGAGACAGACAATTTAATACCTGAAACACGTCAAATCGTGTTCTGCTGTCTTTTGATTTTTTTTTTTCGTGACCCGTGTCTTTGTAGCGCTGTGTCCACCTCTACTTGCTTGTGCTAAAATGACAGTAATGTTAAGCACTGCCAACAGAGGGCACAAGCGCTGCATCTGTGAAATCTAACCAAGTTTAAGGGGGTGGCTCAACTCTCCTGGATCTCCCCGAATGTACCTGCACATGACCTACTGTTTTTTATAGACTAGAATTTGATCGTGATTCAGTTCATCATTAAAAAAAAAAAAAAAAATTATATAGTGTGTAATTTTTGCATGCGTTTAGAAATATGTCGGTTGTGAGTAAAAAGTTACAAATATCGTCAGCTGAAAAGCAGAAGGGCATTATCGGGTTCTAACATTTAAAAGGGATGATATAGTATTGGTGTATATGAGGATTTGGGCTTTAAACTTCCTGCAAGATACCAAGATACCACTCATGATATAGTACAGAGCATAAAATCGGTTTTGAAATGGCTGAAATTTCAAAAAAAAGTAAAACACAGGATATTACAAGAAAACATGGATCCCTCCCCTCATTACGATTTTAAATACCTCAGATATTTCAACAATAAAATAAACGTTACATTCCTCTTAGAATTACGATATCCTCTTTCATGATTTATTGTCATTATCTCATTAAAAAAGTTAGAAAAGAGAAAATAGGTCTCAACAAAAAACTATACAATATCTTTAAGTATAAATACGCAAGGAAACGATCCAGTTTCATGGTTTTTTAGTGAAAGTTTTCATTTGTAACATTTTACTAAAAAGAAATAGAATTTCAAAATTGAAACCATATCGTGATACGTTGTGACGATAACTTGATACGATGAATAATTGTGATAAAGCCCTTCTGGTTCTCAGCCGACGATATGTACTATCAGAGGCAAACAATTTGTTTTAGAAAAGTTTTAGCAATAGAAGTAAAATGCTTTCTTGTGGTGAATGTCTAGTACATCTTGCTCCTTGCAAAACTTTGTCAAACTTTGCAGTGTTATAGTGAGATTTGTGACATATTGAATAAATTCATGTAAGCTTACTGTACATGCACATGTTATTGACTTGTTTTCTTGATGATTTTCATATAGGTATATACAGTGGAGATATGATTACATTACATTATATATATATATATATATATATATATATATATATATATATATATCATACCATGTCATATCATATCATAGTCAAATAAATTAGACTTGAGGTGGACGTTGCTCCTGATCTCCTTCTCCCTTTCAATCAATCGAACTTTCGGCCTGTCATCAGGCCTTCATCACGGTCTACCAACAGAACACTCATTAAAATGTTTGTCCAAATGGCCTAATGTGCCATGATATACAGCGCAATGCTCTACAATATGATGATCTTCTGAAGAATGACATTCATTTCCTTAAACACAAAAATACAATGTAACATTGTCTCATCAACAGAAACATATGGATAAAAAATGAAACATAAATTCAAATCCTTTATTTATCAAACTTCTGCTATGCGATAATCATACTTTGCAAAACAACAAAGAAGGAATTATCAGATTCAAAACTGAAATTGTGCAGGCTCTATCAACATGCTTTCCATACTAAATGCGTTTTTTTTTTTCAAAGCAGTAACAGTATCCTCTCAGACTTTATTAGAGTTAGAAGTGAAGAGTGTGCAAAGGATTTTCACGAAATGTAAAGGGGCATCTGAGACTCTTGATCACACTCACACTATGCTACCAAAAACGGGTTGTTGAAAATCTGCTGAAAACCCACTTTCTCATTCATTATTTTTATCATCGCAAACTTAGGAATAGTGTATAAAAAAGAATTGTCCTTATGTAAAATATAGAAACTAAAAATTGGCTTGCTTAACTATATTTTCACCATTTCTTAGTCCGTAAGATCAAGGGGTGCGACTTTTGGTGGATTGGTGATGAACGGTCACATTATATTATGCCTACATGTACGAATACATCTTTCTGGTATTTTGTTTCCAAAATATGCATTATTAAATCTATGATTATATTTCTACATTATGAGTGTATTATTGTGTATGCTGACTCACGTGTGTGTGTGTGGGGGGGGGGGGTTGTGTGTATCGGTGTGTGCACGCATACCTAAAGACATATTTGGTATAGGATAACCAGCCTTCAAACACATCGGGTTCTGGGGTGGCATCAATTATTGTAAAAACGATGAACGTACGTTGAACGATGAACAATATTAATGGCATCCAAACTGAGAATTAGGACAGTGCCATCTGCTGAACATCAATTCTATACAGTGAACTAGGACAAACCAAATGCAAGATATGGGTCAATTTTGGGGGGATATCGTGTTTCAGATACTAGTAACAATGATAATGATGCACTGCTGTTTGTGCTTGATAGGCACACTAGTTAATACATGCATAATGTACATGCATACACACTAAGCATTATGATTATGTAGGGCATATACATTTTCATTGATAACATTGACTGCTTTTTAAAGTTTCATAAAGTTTCATACAAGTTGTATAAAAACAATATCTGATTTCCTTTGTCAAACATTGGTGAAAATGTTCAGAATGATTTGCTCAGAATCGTTTTCCGAAGTCGGTCTTTCGTTTCATTTCCTTTCATAGATATCAATTCATTTCATGATATTTTATTTCACTTTATGTTATTTTGTTTTGTCAATACACAGTGCTTCAACGGTCAGCAAATGGCGGCATAACATGTGTACATAATCATTATGCATTATGCGCAGTCCATACTCAGGCCTACATGAGAAAACACTGAAGGAAATGTCATGTTTAATCCATACTAAAAGACAGAACACACACTGTTAGTATAGATCAAAAAGAAAATAGGAAGTGGAAAGCAGCGGACCGTCTCCATAGGCATAGCTTCACTATTTAAAGAAGATGAGTCTATGGAATGATGGTCAAGAATGAAACAAATAAACTCTCGTAATGCTACGTTTACACCATGTTCCCGGCAGCCACGGCAGCCACGTTTCAGGCCACCATGGACAAAACAGGATGAATGTGAGACAATGGGGTGAGACGGGATAGGCAAACATGACAGACTGTGGATGCCGTGTTAGATTTTTAAAATGTCCAAAAAAAATTGTCAAGGCAGTCCTGGTGCTTATGAGGATTTTTGTGTGACGTCATAAAACAGGGTGAACGCAACGAAACAACGTAATAAGCTGTAACAAAACAAATTCGCGACACTGCATTTATTTTTCACTCTCTCTCGTAGCAAGGACGCGTTGCTGAGATGGATATTATTCGAAAATTTTAATCAGACAAAAGTGGTTCCATTGCATTCTTAATGGGCTAGCAATGGAACACACCCAAAAGGTGAAAAAAATGAAATCAAACAAATTTTGCATAAAAATGTGTACTGGTAACACACATACACACACACACACACACACACACACACACACACACACACACAAGCATACATATAATATATATACAGTGCGTATATAAAAAAAACGCAACAAGATTTGATTTCAATTTTGTTAAGATTGTGTTTACTTTACACCAAAGTGAGTAGCAACATCTTTAAACCACATATCTCCTCTTTCGAATGATATCTTATTTATGCATGCACGGTCATGGATGGCTGAGTAATCATTCTTTTTGGACAATGGGTCAAATTGGACTTGGGACCAAGTTTAGACACTCAAATTCAAATTCAAATTCAAATTCAAGTTCAAACTTTATTTTCACTTTTTTTTCAACAGAATGTTCAAGAAACACTGCAAGAATCAATGCACCTTATTAGAAATTAACTTAACAAATGGAATAATGAAATTAATAATCGCAACTTACCATTGCTTTCTTTCGGATATCTCTTTTTAACATTACATCCCATACCCCTCAACATGGTCACCATTCCTTTCCACACAGAGATTAGCTCTTTTCTCCATCTCACGCGCAGCCCTGCGAATCATTGGGGCTTGGTGGCGTAGAGTTTAAAACTCATTTAGTGATTCTTTGTCTCAGAGTTGCAATGTCAGGTGGAGGGATAAGAACACTTTGCTCTTGAGATAACCCCAAAGAAAAGTCACAACAAGTCAGATCCGGAGATCGTGGTGGCCAGTATCCATTTCCATTCATGTTGTTTTCAAAGACGAAGGGCCCGAGAAGCAAACCGTTTCCACAAAGTCCGGCAAAGATTTATTATTCAGCTTTTCTCTACGAAAATCGACGTCATAGTTAAATGCAGAAACTGAAACGTGGTCCCAAGTACAATTTGACCCATGATTGTCTAAAAAGAATGATAACTCAGCCATCCATGACCGTGTAATAATGAATAAGATATCATTGGAAAGAGGAGATATGTAGCTTTAAGACCTTAACACAATCTTCACAAATTCGAAATTAAATCTTGTTGCGTTTTTTTTTTATACGCACTGTATATATATATATATATATATATATATATATGTATATATATATATATATATATATTTATACACATATATATGTATATGTATATATATATATATATATATATGTATATATACGCTTGTAAAACTAGGGATAGGTGGACATTTGTCGGTATATCCCCTTGTTAGGTGGACGCGAACCGGCTAGGTGGACATTTTTAAGTCCACCTAGCCGGTTGGCTCCGTAACTCCTCTATGCATTCATGTACCATCACAAAATCACGAACAATCCACGAACAGAGAGGCACGAACATAATTTCGCTGCCTCTCTCTTGTCAGGATCTCCGAAGTCTTCCAAATAAAAGATCGAAAATTGGGGATCATCCCCCAGAGAAAGACGGATTTTAAAAGCCTTCGAGATGAACAGCGCCATCTACGTGTACTGTCGAACATCAGTACCAGTCCTGTACTTACAGTACTGCATGCATGCAGCAGGCGCAGCGCTGCATGTGTGTTGTGTGGTTGTGATGCGCTAGCAGCCGCTGAGGCCTGAGCAATCATGGAATGCACGATCACGATAAACCTAATGATGGATATAATGATGAAATTTCCACGTCAAATCTTACCGAAGGTATGTCAAAAATTGTGAGCAAACTGTGTGAATATCTACGCTCACAACTATCTCGACATATATATTACGGAGCAGAAAAAAATTTTCATGACGGAATGCTATATAATAGTCCCATATATGTATAAATATGTTGTAAATGTAAACCGACGAACGGCAACCGAGCGAAACGGTCTCTAACGTTAGAATTCTTATTTCTAGTCTTTAAATTACTAAACTTAAGGCCCATATGTACTGTGTCAACCAAAAATTGCATTCACGTTGTGGCTGTCAGAAATGTGAAGATGGACCTTATCTCACGATTTCATTTCATATCAAAGGCAAAGCCAATCTGTCCAAGAAATAAGCCAGTTAAAAACTAACGCAACTCGCGCAGTTCGGGGTTCCACTTTGTCGTTGAGCATTGATGGATGGGCAGTCAGAATTCCAGAAAAAAAGGTCATCTGTTGGCGTGTTGCTGTACCTACTAGGATTCTACCAGGAGAGCATGTTACTTGACTTTTAAATTCACTGTGATAAGTATCTGTGATGTCGTCATGATTATTCAAGTGATCTTTTAGGGCAATTCCACGGTAGTCTATATAGGACTAGGACACAGGTGCCAAAAATTCAAAATGATATTTGTTTCAAACACCATACATTTTCAGACAATACTTGAGTTGAAGTTCTAAGAATCATTATGTTTTTCAATAAAAGCGGCCATTTCGATTTTCAAAATGGCTGCCAAAATATGCCTATAACTCAATGGTAAAAAGAGAGGATTGTCACATAACTTAATACTCTCTGTATTATATCCACTTTACTAGTAGTACTCTTAAACAGCAATCTTTTATATGTATGCAGTTACCAGAGACGTCTTTTACCACACGATAGAAAAAAAAAAGCTGGTCACTTTAAAGAATTTGATAAAAAATTTTAATTAGTTTGACAATGATGGATGTAACGTTATTAGTTACCAAAAACAAGGAATTTTTAACTTTATTCATCAAAGAAAGTGAGCTGTATGATGTAACTTGGGATTTCTAATGTATGCCTATATGCCTTTCTTTTAATACCGGAAATAAGGATACTTGGCATACTGGAGAGTCAAAATGAACACTTCAAAATGTGTAACGTCGGTTACCGAAACATCATACATGAGTATGTAGTAACGTCAGTTACCATGACAGTAATTATAACTGAGGCAAATTTTTTGACTTAAGGCCATTTCAATACATATGGGAAGTCAAAGGTTATCAACAAAGAGCAGCAATCCCTTTGATAGGGAATGATGTCATCACCATGGTATGTCCATGGATATATATTCTTTTCATTTTATTTCATTTTTTTAAATATTTATTTATTTATTTATTGATCATAATTATCATTTCTTATGGGGGGGGGGGCTTGAGGTTTTGATTTGCAATTCAGCACAAGTTTAAGGTTAAATCATCTGGAAGTTTAGGTTTACCACGTGCAATATTATGCGCTCAAATTACTGTACAGTACATTCACAGTCCTACATGTATGGGATGATAAAGCTACCAAAGTTTGTAGGCCTAATCAATGACGTGGTTGCATGGTAACCACCTTTTCTATACGTAAAAGCTTGTGTACAGCTGTATACCAACAGTTTTATAATCTTAACTTATGATTGCTTTTGCTAGCATTTTTCTTCTTTTCTGGAAGCTTACTGAAGTTTCTACCTCGAGGCAAATGCACAAACAGATCTATTTCTTCGCTTGCACTTAAATGTGTGGTTTAGTTAATGTGACACATCTTGTATTATGGTACATACATAAGGCATGTACTGTCATTACTGTTTGAAACTTAACACTGATGTTGCTTAATGTTTAACATTGATGTTGCTCAAAGTGAGAGGTGATTCTAGGGTTTTAAAAAAATTGTTCATATTTGTTGATTACTTTATTCATTTATTTCATTCATGCAAGGACATTTTGTAATACATGATAATTTAAATTATGAACAGGAAGATTTGTTTATATTGATCTTTAATGGATTTTTTTCATTACAAAGTCCTATTTCTTGGTATCTGGGATGTATTTGCAAGCCTTGATACATCAGTGAAAATGAAGAGAAAAACAGTTATATTACTTTATTACATTACATTATTTATGCCCAACTGTGCTATGACATTGGGGGGGGGGGGGGGGGGGGGGGAGGGGGTGCCCCCTAAGGGCTCCACCCCATTTGTGTCTTTAGATTTTGTTTTAATTTGTTGCTAGGTAATTGCCTGGGATTGTTACTGGTATACTGCAGCAGTATAATAACCTGTTAAATAAATTTGTTCTCTGTAAACCCCATAGCAAAAGTATGTGTAACATCAGTTACTGACATGTTTACCCTTAGGTTTTCATAGAACACAAAGAAAATGGACTAAAATGTTTCATTTCATTTGTGTATTTATAATTGATGAACCAAGGTATGATGCCATATCAAACAAATCATTCTGAAAGGTCAGAATTATAAAATATCACAATTTAACTATTCCCAATCGTGATTTTGCATGTGTGAACCCTATATGGCAAATGTAATTGCGTAACGTCAGTTACCGTCATGCCTTCACTGAAATTGGCATGGTGCTAAAAGGAAATATCTAAAGTGCACATTATTTTGCACGTCTGTTCCTAAGAACCTAGGTGTATTGCCATATTAAACACATAAAGGCAAGAAGTCAGGGACATGAGATATTTCCATTTAAATCTACACCATGATTTCCCATGTCCTTTTTCCGTAACGTCAGTTACCGACACATTTTCACTTGCTATGTGATAAGAAATGCAGTTTGAGAGAAAAGCTTTCCACCTATTTCTTCATTCTCATGAACTCATTCATCAATGCCAATTGCAAGCCCCAGGTGCTTTCATAAATACTTTTACAAAACTACAACGTAAAAAATTTCATGAAAATCCTTACGCGTAACATCAGTTACCGTGGAATTGCCCTTTAGTGGTGCTTCTCGGCATTATATTATCCACCTGACACAGCAAAAGCGGTATTTGACAATAATAAATAGAAAAGTATTTAATACATTAAATGCAAAATAATGAAATTAACTGATGTTTTTCAAAGTGCTAAGTCAGTATGATGGATCATTCTTCTGAATTCTGGTCACCGGGTCTACGCCAGATCATTCTTTTTTTACTTTGTTTGAACATGACTGATGAATTCCATAAATTGTTTCATCAGGCAAGCTTTTGCCTTCTGTCGCTTGAAACTTGTAGTGGTGGAGTGCCTAATCAATTGAGAAAAAAGAAAGGTCATTTACTGTACAAATGTGCCCGTGAGCTAACCCGAACTGGCTTGAACTTATAGCCATACACATCCGGTATCCGGAGGCTGTGTTGGCGTAGCATGGTATCACTCAGCCAGGAATGTCGTGAATCTTTTGTCTGATGTCACCTGCATGTCTTCTGAGGAAAGAGAAACCATTCTATAGTTATAAGCTGCAAATCTATGGAAATAAGATATTAAATTCAGGTCTAATGTCAAAATAACACCAGAAATGTCCTTATGTGATATATTGACTTAAGAAGTACATTACAGTATTCATATGAGGTAGTTTGATAATCAGCTCTTTGACAATCGCCATGCCCTACAAAGCCATAGAAATATGGTTTGTTGAGTAAAGGCTTTAGTACAGCTTTGCAGATCAATTTGTCAAGTAGATATGCTGATCAATCTAAATAGCCAAGTCATCATAGGCAGGTATGCCCTTAGTCCACGTAAGCATGTGGAAACATTAAGTTGTGACACCAAGCTAACAAATTTCATGATGTTACTATAATCATATATATTTTTTTTTAGAGCATTATGACAAGGTACATGACAGCTTTCTCAAGGCTCTGCTCATGATCAGTAGATTTGCACCTTTGCCGACCTCTTTAAGGTGCCTCTCTTGTGGAGAACAAGAGTTTGTGAAACCATCAGCACACACTTTATTTGTACCTCACATCTGATCAAAAGTTTACATTGTTCAATGTCCCTATTACTTGTGGAAATGGAATACATGTACTCCTTGACTGCTTTACATTCAGCTGGATCACCAACTTGTGAATTCCCTGTCAACCCTGTAAAGGAATCAAGATTTTGTAGCTTTGTAGACTCTCCCAAATACTAAGAGGAGGAATGGGTAAAGAATATCATTTTCTAGTCAGGTGTGTCAATAAGTTTTTTGGATGGTCAAGTCCTCATAGGCAGGTGTATATACTGCTAGCCCTCCTAACAAGGTGAAGGCTGGTAAATATGACTATCTTTTGTCCATGTGGTCTGAGGAAAGAGAAACTGTCCTGTAGTCATGAATACATGCAAATTTAGGGAAATAAGTAATTAAATTCAGCTGTAATATCAAAATAACTCTATGAATTTCCCTGGATGTGCTATTAACTTTAAAAAGTATTCATGTGAGGTAGTTAAATTATCAGCTCTTTGATGGTTGCAATATCCTACAACACCGTGAAAAGATGGTTTGTGTGATAGGGCTAATTGACCAGTGTACCACATATGTGATAGGACATTCTAGCTTGTCAATTTGTTTCATGACACCATGCTGATCAAATTCATAAATAGCCAAGTCATCATAGACAGGTGTGATATGTCTTTAGTCCTTGTAAGCATGTGAAAACATTACTAAGAACTTTGTGACACCAAGTTAATGTATTTTCATAATTCTAATAAATCATCGTTGCTATTGTAGGGCGTACAAACATGGAAGGTGACAGCTATCACAGATCTGTTCAGTAACTTTTTTCATTCATGACTCCATAGATGCTTCTCTTGTGTGGAACAAACAGGTTTGTGAGCCCATCTGGGGCCCGTTGCATGAAAGTTACAATTATGGTAACTTTGCCATCCAGTGGTAACTTCCATGGAATTCTTGATTCTGATTGGCCATTGAGTATTGTTACAGTACCATGGTACACTGTAGTTACCATTGGATGGCAAAGTTACCATAATTGTAACTTTTATGCAATGGGCCCCAGGACACACTTTAATACCTTGTACCTGATTAAAGTTTACATTGTTTGATTGCCCGTAAAAGTTAACAGTATAAAGGGGATGCATACAGTGCTTGACAGCTTTTGCACCCGGTAGGTGGATCAGCAACCTGTGAGTGAGTTCTCTGTCCATGTGCTAAAAGAATCATCTTATTGTAGCACTGTAGGCTCTCCACATCTAGTGGGAGGAATGGGTTAATGGGTGTATTTGGATGCTCAAGTGCATGGTCATAGTCAGGTGTGATACTGCTAGCCCTCCTAACTAGGTGAAGTCAGGTAAATGTCAAGAATCCCTTGTCCATGTGGTCTGAGGAAATAGAAACCATCCTGTAGTCATAACCTGCAAATCTATGGAAAAAAGGAATTAAATTCAGCTTTAATGTCAAAGTAACTCTAGAAATTTCCCTATCTACAGTATTAATGTGAGGTAAGTTTGATTATCAGCTCTGTGACAATTGCCATGCCCTACAAAGCCTTGGATGGTTTGTTTATAAATAGTAAATTATGCTTTACCATCTGTGATAGTACAGGTTTATATGCTGAATCAGTTAATTATAGCCAAGTCATCATAGGCAGGTATACATTGTATATGCCCTTAGTCCACGTAAACATGTGAAAACATCACTAAGTTTGTGACACCAAGCTAACAAATTTCATATTACTATAGTCATTGGTTTTTTTTTTTTTTTTTGTAGGGCATAATGGTAAGGAACACGACAGCTTTTTGATAATTCTCTACTCAGTAGATTTGCACCTTTGCTGACCTCATTATGGTGCCTTTCTCGCGTAGAACTAGAGTTTGTGAAACTGTCAACTACACTCTATTGATACCTCACATCTGATCGCAAGTTTGCATCCATTGTTCAATGTCACTATTACTTGTGGAAATGGAAGACATGTACTCCTTGACTGCTTTACATCAGCTGGATCACCAACTTGTGAATTCCCTGTAAACAAGCAAAAAGAATCTTCTTTTGTAGCTTTGTAGGCTCTCCCAAACACTAGAAGGAGGAATGGGTAAAGAATCATTTTCTCTTCAGGTGTGTCAATAATTTTTTGAATGGTCAAGTCCTCATAGGCAGGTGTATATACTGCTAGCCCTCCTAACAAGGTGAAGGCAGGTAAATGTCAAACATCTTTTGTCCACGTGGTCTGAGGAAATAGAAACCATCCTGTAGTCATAACCTGCAAATTTAGGGAAATAAGGAATTAAATTCAGATTTAATGTCAAACTAACTCTAGAAATATCCCTATGTGCTATTAACTTTCCTAACTTAGTATTCATGTGAGATAGTTTAATTAAATCAACTCTTTGATGATTGCAATGTCCCACAAAACCGTGAAAACGTGGTTGGTGTGATAGGACATTTTAGCTTGTTAATTTTTTTTTTTCATAACACCATGCTGATCAAGTTCATGTAGGCTGTCTTTACACTGAATCAAAAACAGGGAAGTGGTCTGAGAACCAGGCTACTAACAGCTAAACGGCTTTTTACACTTGTAAATTTGTGCTTAGTCCCGTACCAACGGTGGGGCTAAGGGGGGGGGGGGGGGGGGGGGGGGGGCCTTAGCCCCACCGTTGGTACCTCATTATGGTGGGGCTAGGGGGGGGGGGGAGGCCTTAGCCCCACCGTTGGTACGGGACTATCCTTAGCCCACTTTCTGTTTTACACTCGTTTTTGCCAAAGTGGGCTAGCCCCACCGATAGTCCGGTACTATCTGGCCCTGCAAAATAGCAGGGTTAGCACCGCAATTGCGGTGCCAAGCAAGTGAGTGTAAACAGAACGAAAAAAATAATCCTGGGTTAAGCGACGGAGACGAAGTCCAACCCTCACTGACCAATCAGAAACGAGGTAATCAAGTGCTGCCGGTGCGTACGTGTACGTGTACAGTACACAGCGTAATCATGAATATTCATGTGGTTTGGAAAGTCCGGGGCTAAGAAATACGAGTGTAAAAAGGTCAGTTTTCTCCTTAGCCCCGGACAAGAGATAGTACGGGACTAATTGGCAAGTGTAAAAAGCTGAAAAAATTGGTACGGGACTAACGATAGTCCTGGGTCAGAGAAAGTCCGGGGTTAAGAAACACAAGTGTAAAAAGGGCTTAAGCAAGGTAGAGTGGTAGGGAAGTGAGAGAAAGGGAGATTGCTGTTTCAGGGGGTTAAAGGGATCTTAAGTTTTGGTTGAGACCTAATTTCAGGTTTCTAACACTTTTTTGGTGAGATAATGAGTAATCTCTTATGAAATATGAAAGAGATTGTAATTCCATGAGGAATTCAACATTTATTTGCTGAAATCGGTTTCGAAATGGCTGAGATATCCAAAACAAAGCTATTCTAGTAAAGTGGATAGGACCCTCCTTTTATTACGATCGCTTTGCTTTACTTTTTTTTTTAAATAAATTCAGTCATTCAAAACCTGATTTTCATCAAATAAACTTTGAATTCCTCTCAAAATGGTATGCTCTGTCATATTTCATCAATGTTGTATTGGTATCTTGCAAAAAGTTAAAAGCCAGATTCTCATTTCCGTCAATACTGACTGAATCATCCCTTTAACAGGGAGGTGGGTCTGGTATAAACCACTAAAAATGTTGGATGGCCTTGACCAGGGATGTGAATCTCCCCTCCCTGCCCATAGTCTTGTTGCGCACACTTGTGCACACATACTCCAGTTCACTGGAGGACCAATATACACGTACTGTACCATATTACAAAGTCTCTGTACTTAGATCATCTTGAGCATGCTTGTTAATTAAAGTGGCATTTTTCATCAAACCCTTCCCCTGATCTTAGACCTCAGAACACATTTGTCAATATATATAATGCTGATTAATCTAATTTGCCCCTTGATCACATACTGTTCTCTGTATACCAGCTGCACCAAGTGGTACTATACAATATGTAGTACCCTACCTACAATGGTAGGTACCTTTGATGTTACACAGGCCTACCCATAAAATGAACCATTCAATGAACTATTTCTTGAAAAGAACATTAACATCTATCCTATATTCTAATATCTCAGATACATAGTTGTATACAAATGATGATTTTCTTTATTCACTTTCTTCCAAAAGAGGGAACTTTGTAATCCCATACTGCACAGACACATATTATGGGCCCACTCAATGTCAATAATCTGAATCATCGTGACATGTTTTTCAACATGGATAGTAGGATACATTCTCGGTATTTTATTACTATTTTTTAATGTTTCAGTTATTCAAAACCTGATTTTCATCAAATAAACTTTGAATTCCTCTCAAAATGGTATGCTCTGTCCTATTTCATCAGTGTTTTATTGCTATCTTGCAAAAAGTTAAAAGCCAAATTCTCATTTCCATCAATGCTGACTGAATCATCCCTTTAACAGAGAGGTGGGCCTGGTATAAACCACATAGAATGTTGGATGGCCTTAACCAGGGATGTGAGTCTCACCTCCCGAGTCCCTGCCCATAGTCTTGTTGTGCACACACACTCCAGTTCACTGGAGGACCAATGTGCATGTATTACAACTGTACTTTAAGAATCATCTTGAGCATGCTTGTTAACTCTTTACATGCCACGTTCGCACGTCCGACTCAGTCGACGGCGTGCCAACTTCGCATATTCTGCTCAACAAACAAAGCTGCCAAAACCAATATAAATCGGCGAATCGATCACTGCTAATCCCGTGGCACAATGAAAGCGTATCTCGTGCTTTTGTTTCTCTCATAAAGATACGGCTTGCATTCTATGTGGTGATTGACTATCAAGCCGTGTTCCCAACTAGCTAGATTTGCTTGTACATTCTAAGTTACTGTCACGGTTTTACGTGCAAAAGTCATGCCTTTACAGTAATGTAGCAAGTAGTCATTTAAAAGAAAATTGAAAATAGATTCGTCATATAATTTATATCGAAACAAAGCTTGGCATTCCTCTTTAACCCGTTGAGGATGAGTCCGGAGTATACTCGGGCAGGGGTCTATGGGAAATGCGTGTTGTAGCAAAATCAGTCCGTCCTCAACGGGTTAACTTTGGCTGCTATTATGCCCATCTTAACAGAAATCTGTAGAATTTATACGCATTGGAAAAACAGAATTCCTTCTCAAAGCATGACTACCTTCCTGTCTCAGAATAACGTGGCACACAGGGGGTTTCCACCGTGGCACATAAAGAGTTAATCAAAGCACCCATTTCTCATCAAACCCTTCCCCTGATCTTAGACCTCAGAATACATTTATAAATATTATTTGTATAAAAGATGCTTATTAATTTACTAATTTCCCCCTTGATCAAATACAGTTTTCTGTATACCAGCCACCCTGAGTGGTAAACAATGTAGTACTTTATGTTACACAGGACTACCCATAAAGTGAACCATTCAATGAACAATTTCTTGAAAAGAACATTAACATCTATCCCATATTCTAATATCTCAGATACATAGTTGTATTTATAAACAAATGATGATTTTCTTTATTCACTTTCTTCTAAAAGAGGGAACTTTGTAATCCCATACTGCACAGACACATAATATGGGCCTACTGAATGTAAAAAATCTGAATCATCGTGACATGTTTTTCAACATGGATACATTCGGGGTATTTTATTACTTCCGTATTACATATTTGCTTAATGATCCATGTCCACAATCTCTACTTTTTAGTAGGAAACTGTTTTTCCATTGCTGATCGAACTCTTTATGCATGTAGGCCTACGTGCCACAGAGTAAATCACCTTTTTTTTGTGCCACATACTGAGCTAGCATGTGCAGTCATGCTTTGGGAAAATATTCTATCAGAATCATATAGGTTTGTTTGTCAATGTTATTGAATCATAAGTACATAATAAGCAAAGATCTGGGGCATATGACAAGCTTTGCTTTGATCATGAATTATCATGGAAATTTATGATTATTTTTCATTAGAAGGACCAGTTATAGTGCTCAGCATTGTTATAGAGCCATTATATGACTTTGATTTGCAAACAATATAGTGACTGATATTTACAATTTACTTGCAAATCTAGTAGGGAACATTGCTTGATAGTCAGTTAGGGTGGATAGGGTGGGGGGCATACTGGGTGCACACGGCCTCTCTTTATATTTTGTCAAAACAACAGAAAATTAAAACATGGGACTTTTGATTCGGTAAAAGCACCTCCCCTTTACGAAATTCCAAGAATCCCCCCCCCCCCCCCCCCCCCCCCCCCCGCAAGTCACCACATAACATGCAAACTACTCGTGCACAGGAATGGAATCACAAAAATTGCTTTTAGGTTTTATTGTAGCATTTGAAGATCAATTGGTCAGTTTGGGCAAGTTTGTGATTTGTGCAGAACATGTGAACTTGTCACGCCATCGACTGAATTTGCGTGCAGAAGTGGCACATTAAGAGTTATTTTTGTAATGCATACGGTAATTATACTGCTGCAGGCTTGAATATTGGCACATTTATATTGTACTTTAGCCCAGAGCTTTACTCTTTGCTTGCATATATGTTGTATCATACATTGATGTTTGTTTTTTTTTTGAAAAAAGGTAGCTGGATTGAATGCATAAATCATAAAGTAGCATGAAGGCATTATGTGCACCTATATTGTACAGATTAAATGATTTAATGTAATAGCTAATGTATGACCACATGTATGTTTTCTTTTTTTTCCGTAATCTTTATTTCATTTGTATAATTTCACATGATAATACATTCATCTTGAATGTATAAACACAATAAACAATAAACAATATTGGTTTTGAAAAAAAAATGTACACACACACACTCACACACACACACACACACAGCCATATAGACTATTCATGAGCTCACAAGATTACTGAGCAAGTGGTAAAAGAGATTGCCCAGTTTCAATCACAGAAGCTCAAAATTTTCAAGGCTACATCAATTTATATTTGGAATGCTTTCCTTTTTTAATTCAGCAGATCTGACCACATCGGTATAAAAGCAAAATAAGAAATGACACCTGGTGCATTGTTAGGGATTCATGTTTTGTTTTGTTTTGTTTTGTTGTTGTTGTTGTTGTTTTTTTTTGGGGGTTATGATTGTGTCAGAAAATATTAACAAGAATGTTCAAATTTCATGTTGACACTACAGGATAACTTACATAACCTTAAAGGGACAGTATAGTTTTGGATGATATTGGGCTTCAGATTTCGAAGTTCTTTTGTGAGATGATGAGTAGCATCTCATATAATATGGAAGAGCATGTTATTTAAGAGGAATGCAAAGATTATCTGATGAAAAATGCATTTTGAAATGGGTCTAGGGCAATTACTCAATGGGCACGATTAAAACAGACCCTTCCCCTGGCCCAAACCTAATCCTGATCCTGAACCTAATCCTAACCCAAACCAAAACTCTAAATCCCAAAACTACCCCTAACCCTAGTCTTTATTCTAACTTTACCACCAACCAGTGTTGGAGGGGGGGGGGGGGGGGGGGGGTAACAGGTAATTGCCCTGATACGTTTGAAATGGCTGTGATATTCAAACCAAAGGGATCCTAATAAATGGTTGGACCCACCTTCCTTGTAGGATTGCTTTATTTTACTTTGTTTTTGGATATATCAGCCATTTCAAAACCAATTTGAATCAAAGAACCTTAGATTTCCTCGTAGAATTGTATGCTCTGTAACATTTCATAAGTGGTTTTGCAGTACTATCATACAAAAAGTTGAAAACTCAATCCTCAATGCTATAGGGTCCACCATCCCTTAAATTACATTTTGGATGCAATTTGGCTTCATGGTGCCTGACCCTACGAAAAATCCATTCATTTGCATTGAGTTGTCTGAGTATTCATAAATTATGACTTAGCAGCATATCATAGTGATTGCATCTACTCTGAAACATGGCAAGGTTAATGGTTATGGTTAGGATTAGAAATAGAAATTAAGGGTTCTAATGAACATAATTATGAAATTATGAGGTACAATCAAATCTGCAGGCTTTTTTTCGCATGTTACATTTTTTGTTCTGAGAGGAAATAGGTCCAAAAATCCTTAGATATGATCATAAAATGTCCATGCAAGTATACAGTACTTGGGCAGGTGTCTATGATGGGAAGTGCGTGTTGTAGCAAAATCAGTCCATCCTCCTTGTCAGTGGTCAGCAAGTCTGCTCTTGTGTGTATGACAACAAAAAACAAATTTTGTATACAATATTCATCGTGAGGGAAATATACAGCTCTAAGAACCAATATATTAGGCCTATATTGTCCTGTACCTATATTTGTTGATAGAAAACATGCACACGTTTTAATACACAACTATACAACCACCAACAAATGGGAGTGTCAAGCTGTTCTTCTTATATGGAAAATGAAAGGTGACAGAATCTTAATTTCTTCACTATATTTTGAACAAGATGAAAAATATAGGGCCTAAACTCCAGAAAAATTCATTGTATGCAATTACTTTTAAAGGGGCTGTACAGTAGGCCTACTGGTTGAGGTGGCCGGGATTCATGTTTTTACATTCCTAAGTGAGATAATGAGAAACCTCTTATGAAATATGAAAGCGAGAGCATAAAATTTTGAGAAGGATTCAACTTATAGGCCTATTTGATGACAATTGGTTCTCAAACGGCTGAGATATCCCAAAAGCGATAAAAATGAAAGACTACAGGCCACGCTTTTATTAGGATCTCTTTGTTTCACCTTTTTGGATAACTCAGCCATTTCAAAAGTGATTTTCATCAATAAACTTTGGATACCCCTTTGAATGGCATGCTCTTTGATAACTCATAGATTGGTTTCTGAATATCTCGCAAAATGTTAAAAGCTAGAATGTTAAATGCAAAATGTTAAAATGTGCCTCGACTAGAACTGTACAAACCCTTTTCAATAATTATCTATCTGTACTTTTACTCATGTGTATCAGATGACCAGACGTCTTTCTCTTCTCAATGGTGATGGAAGTAATCTCCTCATCAACACTTTCTCTTTGAAAAGGATTATGATGATCACTCTTTTTCAATATAGGCCTACCATATGAGAATATTTTAGCAGGTAAACTGGTATATACAATGAAGCTATGTGGAGCGTACAGACCTACATTCTCTTGATCCTTTTGCATACATTTGTCTCTGATGGGGTTTATGTTTGATGTATATCCAATGAACAACAAATATTTGCATATGTAATGGCAAAACTGTACCATTCTTTTATATGGGATCTTTGAAACCATCCTGCTCTTGTACCTCGGTACTATAGTATTGGGACCTTTGTGAGGGGTATGAAGGTAATCTTCCTGACTGGTTTGGATCACCTAGTTTTTATACTTTATAGCACGAGGAGGAACCATGTAAAGTATTCCCTTTCACTACGGTGCAAGATTAGACTGACTGGCACACCCCATCTGTGCATGAGGCTTATGCAAATATTAACAGGGATCTTTAAAATGTGACTGTTGCACTTGGGTTGTTTATTTTCCAAATGTGAAGCTACTTGTGCCTATCAAACAACAACCCAACAGTTTTGGTGATTTATCAACACAACTGTTGCAAGGGCAAAACAAGAAAAAAAAAACAGTTGGTCTGAGAACCAGACTACTAACAGCTAAACAAGCGTGTACCAGAGAGTGGTAGGGAAGTGAGAGAATCAGAGATTGCTGTTTCACAATGAAGAATGTTGGCTGGCCTTGACCAGGGATGTGAGTCTCACCTCCCTGCCCATATGCTTGTTGTGCACACATACTCCCAGTTCACTGGAGGGCCAATATACTGGAGGGCTATTAAAGAAATGCACGTCACAATTGCAGTAATACCAGGGAGGTGGTGGACATTGAATAATGGGTTTATCTCAAGCATACATGTGCTTGTATTTCTCATCTATACCTTTCCCTACTGTAAGACATCAAAATAATATTCCCAAATAGTAATTTCAAGCAGTATTTGTATGTATATGATGCTGCTTCTAATTTGCTCCTTGAACATAATAAACTGTAATATGTCAGCTCAGCTCCAGTAGTATCCTGTAGCATGTAGGTATACCCCAACAGTGTTTCTAAAAAAATATACTTTTATAAGAAAAAGTGCTGAGTTGATGGAACAGATTATCCATGTTATCAAAATAATGGGAGCCCGTATACTATAGAAACAAAGGGCCTTAAGTTCTTTTGTAAATGTAATTTGTACTCAATAAAGAGCTATTCCCCCAAACTATATTACAATAGGAAATAGGCCTATGTGGAAGTACAAGTGAATTACAAAGAATAATATGTTGATATATTAAATATTTTTTCCTATAAAGATTCCTATCCAAATTAACGCCAAGAAATTTGATGGAATCCGTTTGGTCAAGTAATATAGATTCAATTGAAAACTACCATAGTGTGAACTGAGTGTGGAGCATCCCAAATATTAATCCATACGAAATGGGGTATACACCTCTCTCCTGATCCTGGTCTAATTACTACAGACCTGTCAGTCTGACTTGATGTGTATGGTGAATCCATTATTCATGATTATATTATGAAGCACCTTGACATTAATGATCTAGAGTATACAGTATGTATATTATGGTTTTCATTCCAATTATGCGCATGTTCTCTTCAACAATTGCATGAAGCTCTTGTCGAGAGTCCTTGACAGTGGTGACAGTTCTTCTGAAGACAAAGGCTTTTGATTGTGTCTCCTATAACAGGATTCCTGGCATTAATGAGAATATGTTGAGCTGGATTGAGGGTTTTCTCTCTCATAGGATGCAAATTAAGTGTCGCTGTCCAAGGTGGGGCGACAACACCTCGTATCTACAAAATGTCAAATGTTCAGGAGAGCCAAAACATGGCAGCCAAAACACTGTGGCGAATGGGAGAGCCTTTCCTTTGACATGCCCTGGTGGCTTCATTTTTGGAGTAAGACAGTTAGGATTATTAGACCATTGATCAAAAAAAGTCATTTTCACCAAAATTGCAGATCTATACAAGGTCTTGCCACCCCAGTGACGAATTATGCTTCATACCTTACAAACATAATGTAATGTAGGCCCTGCATGCATGCAGACATGCCAAGTTTCACAAGTGCCTGCGATAGAGGAAGAAAAGTGATAATAGGTGAGAGAAGGGCATTCCCGCTGTTGGGGAACTTTTTTTTCTGTTTTGAATAAGAAATTGTGCATGTTGGTAGTACATAGTATGCAATAATTTTTCTTGCATATAATTCCAAGGAGGAGCTCACCTACTACATCCTTGGTAATTCTCATCTACTGTATATGATGTGGAAGATCTTGGTAATTTCTGGCCTAAATTGTGGTCAAAGGTGAATGAGTGTAAAATAATGACAAACATAATATTAGAATGAGCAATTTCTAGTGACATTCTTGATAATCTATTATAAGTACTGAATAGCTGTTATTTGTCAGATATATATATATTAAAAAAAAAGATATTTGTAAGATAAAGCCATGATTGTATAGGTACCCTTTCAAGCAAATTGAAAAAAAAAAGAAAGTTCAAACGAAAGAGTTCTCATTAGCAGGCTTATCACCCAATGTGTAGTGCATTGATATGTGTTCTTTGTTTTTTGAGAGCATTATTGCTGGGGTGGTAAGACTTACTTAGCATGATATGCCAAATGTTTCGCGAGGTTTTTATTTCCATGAATTTCGCAAGTCAGGTGCTATTCGCGAAATAAAAGACACACGAAAATGCTGACTCTGATCCTGATATGGATGTAACGCACATTTATACATTTCTTTATTCAGTACAAAACTCCACCATTATGAATATAACCACTTGCAAAATCGTCCGGAAGTCCCCTTTCATTCAAATTAAGACTTACTAAATATATGGTGAATACAGTAGGTCACTGGGGCAAGACTCTTGGGGTCTGTAAATCACCACATTGTGACACTAATACTTCATAAGTCAATACCACAGAAAAGCTCATTTGAAATTGTATTCTTGACATATTATTTTTTAGCTCAAGTGAGCTATTGCCATCGCCCTTCGTCCGGCGTCCGTCGTGCGTTGTGCGCCCTAGGGGGTTAGGAACTCAATGTGTTAAAATGGGCACCATGCCCCATCCAGGGGGCCCCCAGGGGGGCCCAAACCCCCCAAAATTAAGGAATCTGTAAAAATCTTCTTCTCTAGAACCAGAAGTGATAGAGCTAAGTTAATACTATGAGTTAGTACATTGATGACTGTAGTTTCAAGTTTGTTCATGGCAGAATCAGGGGTGCCCCCCTTGGGACCCAGGGGAGGGGGTGGGGAGGGGTCCTAATGGGGCCTAAATTTGTACATTTTCATCTTCTTCTTAAGAACCCCATGACCCATTTTCACCAAACTTGGCAGGTAGCATCCCTAGGGGGTTAGGAACTCAATTTGTTAAAATGGGCACCATGGCCCACCCAGGGGGACCCTTGGGGGGCCCACACCCCCCAAAATGAAGGAATCTTTAAAGATAAATTCTCTAGTATCAGAAGTTATAGAGCTAAGATAATACTATGAGTGAGTACATTAATGACTGTAGTTTCAAGTTTGTTCATAGCAGATCCATCGGTTCCCCTCTTAGGGGGGCGTGGGGGGGGGGGGGGGGTGGGAAGGTTCAAATAGGGGCCTGAATTGTTCATTTTCATCTTCTTCCTGAAAACCTCTTGATGGATTTTTGTCAAACTTGGCAGGTAGCATCCCTAGGGGGTCAGGATCTCAATTTATAAAAAATGGGCACCATGTCCCACCCAGAGGGCCCAAGGGGGCCCCAATTCCCCCAAATTAAGGAATCTTTAAAAAATTTGGGCCCTTATTGTACATTTTCATCTTCTATTTGAGAATGCCTGGTCAAATTTTAGTAGAGCTATGAATAATTTAGATTAGTGACTGCATGAAAGGTGAACTTGCGATACTCAGGTGAGCGCTAGACCCGCGGGTCTCTTGTTTTTTCCGATATGATTTCTTGATCTTATAGGCCTACATGTATAATAGAAACATAAGCAGATTAACACATTTCAAAATTAGTGAAAAGATACTTTTACATCTTAAGTGACTTCAATATACTGTATCCTTGAATTGACAGTATAAAGTACAGTATGATTCTTTTCTTTAAAAAGAAAATGGACATGAGATTCATAAGACAAACCTGCTTTCACCTGAAAAATAAAATGGACTACATGAGTACATACTTGCCTATAGATGTAGACTTGAATATATACAACTTAACAGCCCTCAAGAGAAAGTGAGCTTCTTAACCCATTCCTCCCGCAATTCTCCAAGCACCTTCAATGCACCCAAATTATCATTATTATTATTTTTTTTTTTTGCAGGTTGACAGAGGAGGACAGGTTGGTAATGGGTTAATAATGTTTGCTAATTTCAGATCAACCACAAATTGAATATAAAGTTTACCAGTAGGGCTGTTTGCAGTAATACCAGACAACACCTCTTTCCACTTTCTGATCAATAGTCCTCTTCAAAACTAAAGAGAACTTGTTCAGATTCATGAAATTCTTCCTTCGAGATGTTTTATTTTTATCATTGTTATTATTGTCATTATTATTGTTATTATTATTATTATTATTATTATTATTATTGTTATTGTTACTATTATCATTAGCCGTAGTATTAGTATTATTAGTATCTTATCCAGCTTTCAATCACAAATATCAATATTACATTTTTCGAAATCAGAACATACACTGGAGTGGTAAGGGTGCACCACGTTGGGCAGCCCAGATCTGGAAAGAGCCCAACTAAATGACTTGGGGCCCTCACACCATCCTCCCCAACCCACCTGGTGCACCCAAAACAGTCAGTTTACAATATAAAATGATACAAATTTCATTACGAGGTATAAATTAAAAAACAACTGTTTCTTTATACGTGTCAAATAAAGATACTTGTATGTGTAACTACCAATCTTTCTTACTCCATTCAAATACCTAATGGGTCACAAACGCAACAAAAAAAAAAGTTACTGAACAGATCTGTGATAGCTGTCATGTACCATGTTTGAACGCCCTACAAAAGAAATAATAATTTATTAAAATTATGAAATACATAAACTTGGTGTCACAACTTAGTAATATTTTCACCAGCTTACGAGGACTAAAGGTATATACACCTGCCTATGATGACTTGGCTATATGAACTTGATCAGCATGGTGTCATGAAACAAGTTGACATGCTAAAATGTCCTATCACATATGGTATACTGTATTTCAAGCCCTATCACACAAACCATATTTTTCCGGTTTAGTAGGGTATTGCAATTGTCAAAGAGCTGATAATTTTACTACCCTACATGAATACTTATTAAAGTTAATAGTCCATAGGGAAGTTTCTTGAGTTATTTTGACATTACAGCTGAATTTAATTCCTTATTTCGCTAAATTTGCAGGTTATGACTACAGGACGGTTTCTATTTGCTCAGACCACATGGACAAAAGAGGTTTGACATTTACCTGCCTTTACCTTGTAAGGAGGGCTAGCAATATATACACCTGCCTATGAGGACTTGGCCAACTTTGATATTGACACACCTGCATAGAAAATGATATTCTTTACCCGTTCCTCCTGCTAGTATTTGGGAGAGTCTACTAAGCTACAAAAGAAGATTCTTTTAGAGCGTTGACAGAGAATTCACAAGTTGGTGATCCAGCTGATGTACATTTTAAAGCAGTCAAGGATTACATATATTCCATTTTCACAAGTGAGAGTGACATTGAACAATGCAAACTTTTGATCAGATGTGAGGTATCAATAGAGTGTGTGCTGATGGTTTCACAAGCTCTTGTTCACACTGGAGAGGCACCTTAGTGAGGTCAGCAAAGGTGCAAATCGACTGAGCAGAGCCTTGAATGCTGTCATGTACAATTTGTACCTTAATTGTCAGAATGCCCTACAAAAGAAACAATGATCATAGTAATATCATGAAATTTGGGAGCTTGGTGTCACAAACTCAGTAATATTTCCTCGAATGCTTACGTGGATTAAAGGCATATTATACCTACCTATGATGACTTGGCTATATTACATTGATCAGCATATATTTTATTTGACAAATTGGTCTGTAAACCTGTACTATCACAGATTGTAAACCCTCTACTAATAAAACAAATCATATTTTCATGGGTTTTGTAGGACGTGGCAATTGTAAAAGAGCTGATAATTGATCTACCTCCCATGAATACTTCTCAAGTCAATATCACGTATGGACATTTTTGGTGTCATTTTGACATTAGAGCTGAATTTTATTCCTTATTTCCACAAATTTGCAGGTTATGACTAGAGGATGGTTTCTCTTTCCTCAAAGCAAATGGACAAAAGACTCATGACATTTACCTACCTTCACCTAGTTAGGAGGGCTAGCAGTATATACACCTGCCTATGAGGACTTGAGCATCCAAATACACCCCTTACCATATTCCTTTCACTAATTTTGGAGAGCCTAGAATACTACAATGAGAGCATTCTTTTAGCACATGGACAGAGAACTCACAGGTTGCTGATCCACCTGTGCAAAAGCTGTCAAGCACTACATGCATCCCCTTTCCACTGTTAACTATTATGGCGAATGAAACGATGCAAACTTTAATCGGGTGCAAGATATCAATAAAGTGTGTCCTGATGAGCTCACAAACCCGTTTGTTCCACACAAGAGAAGCACCTCAGTGGTCACCAATGCAAAAAACAAAAAAGAGAAAAGTTACTGAACAAATCCGTGGTAGCTGTCACGTACCATGTTTGAACGCCCTACAAATTATAGAAACAATAATTTATTGAAATTATGAATGCATAAACTTGGTGTCACAACTTAGTAATATGATCAGCTTACGAGGACTAAAGCCATATACACCTGCCTATGATGACTCAGCTATATGAACTTGATCAGCATGGTGTATTGTCATAAAACAATTGGCAAGCTAAAATGTCCTGTCACATATGGTACACTATATTTCAAGTCTTATCACACAAACCATGTTTTCCCGGTTTTGTAGGGCATTGCAATCGTCAAAGAGCTGATAACTAAACTACCCTATATGAATACTTATTAAAGTTAATAGCCCATAGGGACATTTCTAGAGTTATTTTGACATTACAGCTGAATTTAATTCCTTATTTCCCTAAATTTGCAGGGTATGACTACAGGATGGTTTCTATTTCCTCAGACCACATGGACAAAAGATGCTTGACATTTACCTTCCTTCACCTTGTTAGGAGGGCTAGCAGTATATACACCTGCCTATGAGGACTTGAGTATCCAAATACACCCCTTTCCACATTCCTCACACTAGTTTTGTAGAGCCTACATTACTACAGTGAGAAGATTCTTTTAGCACATGGACAGAGAACAATAAGGTTGCTGATCCACCTGTACAAAAGCTGTCAAGCACTACAATGCATCCCCTTTCTACTGTTAACTATTATGGCGAATCACACGATGCAAACTTTAATCGGGTGCAAGGTATCAATAAAGTGTGTCCTGATGGGATCACAAATCCGTTGTTCCACACAAGAGAAACACCTAAGGGGTCACAAATGCACACACACACACACATACACACACACACACACAAGTTACTGAACAGACCTGTGATAGCTGTCACGTACCATGTTTGAACGCCCTACAAATGAAAGAAACAATAATATATCAAAACTATGAAATACATAAACTTGGTGTCACAACTTAGTAATATTTACACCTGGTTACGAGGACTAAAGCCATATACACCTGCCTATGATGACTTAGCTATATGAACCTGATCAGCATGGTGTAATGTGATGAAACAAGTTGGCAAGCTAAAATGTCCTATTACATATGGTACACTATATTTCAAGTCCTATCACACAAACCATCTTTTCCATCCAGACTTGACCATCCAAAAACCTTATTGACACACCTGACTAGAAAATGATATTCTTTACCCATTCCTCCTGTTAGTGTTTGGGAGAGTCTACAAAGCTACAAAATCTTGATTCTTTTGCAGGGTTGACAGGGAATTCACAAATTGGTGATCCAGCTGATGTAAAGCAGTCAAGGATTTCATGTATTCCATTTTCACAGGTAAAAGTGACATTGAACAATGCAAACTTTTGATCAGATGAGAGGTATCAACAGAATATGTGCTGATGGTTTCACAAGCTCTTGTTCACGGTGCAAATCTCCTGAGCAGAGCCTTGAAAGCTGTCACGTACCTTGTCATAATGCCCTACAAAAGAAACAATGATTATAGTAATATCAGGAAATTTGTGAGCTTGGTGTCACAACTTGGTAATATTTCCACATGCTTACGTGGACTAAGGGCATATATACCTGCCTATGATGACTTTGGTATATTGAAGTGATCAGCATATATCTTATTTGACAAATTGGTCAGCAAACCTGGACTATCAGATTATAAAGCCATTACTAAACAAATCATATTTTCATATGGCTTTGAAGGGCCTGGCAATTGTCAAAGAGCTGATAATTAATCTACCTCACATGAATACTTCTCAAGTCAATATCACGTACGGACATTTTTGGTGTCATTTTGACATTAGAGCTGAATTTTATTCCTTATTTCCATAAATTTGCAGGTTATGACTAGAGGATGGTTTCTCTTTCCTCAGACCACGTGGACAAAAGACTCAAGACATTTACCCACCTAGTTAGGAGGGCTAGCAGTATATACACCTGCCTATGAGGAATTGAGTATCCAAATACACCCGTTAACACTTTCCTCCCACTAGGTTTGTAGAGCCTACATTACTACAATGAGAAGATTCTTTTAGCACATGGACAGAGAACAATAAGGTTGCTGATCCACCTGTACAAAAGCTGTCAAGCACTACATGCATCCCCTTTCTACTGTTAACTATTATGGCGAATCAAACGATACAAACTTTAATCGGGTGCAAGGTATCAATAAAGTGTGTCCTGATGGGCTCACAAACCCGTTTGTTCCACACAAGAGAAACACCTAAGGGGTCACAAATGAAAAAAAAGAAAGATACTGAACAGATCTGTTATAGCTGTCGCGTACAATGTTTGAACGCCCTACATATTAAAGAAACAATAATTTATTAAAATTATGAAATACGTAAACTTGGTGTCACAACTTAGTAATATTTACACCTGCTTACGAGGACTAAAGCCATTTACACCTGCCTATGATGACTCAGCTATATGAACCTGATCAGCATGGTGTAATGTCATGGAACAAGTTGGCAAGCTATTAAATGTCCTATTATATATGGTACACTATATTTCAAGCCCTATCACACAAACCATGTTTTTCCGGTTTTGTAGGGCATTGCAATCATCAAAGAGCTGATAATTAAACTACCCTACATAAATATTTACTAAAGTTAATAGCACGTAGGGACATTTCTAGAGTTATTTTGACATTACAGCTGAATTTAATTCCTTATTTCCCTAAATTTGCAGGTTATGACTAAAGGATGGTTTCTATTTCCTCAGACCGCATGGAAAAAAGATGCTTGACATTTACCTGCCTTCACCATGTTAGGAGGGCTATCAGTATATACACCTGCCTATGAGGACTTGACCATCCAAAAAACTTGACACATCTGAATAGAAAATGATATTCTTTACCCATTCCTTCTGCTAATATTTGGGAGAGCCTACAAAGCTACAAAATCTTGATTCTTTTACAGCGTTGACAGGGAAGTCACAAGTTGATGAACCAGCTGATGTAAAGCAGTCAAGGATTACATGTATTCCATTTTCACAGGTAAAAGTGACATTGAACAATGCAAACTTTTGATCAGATGAGAGGTATCAATAGAATGTGTGCTGATGGTTTCACAAGCTCTTGTTCACACAAGAGAGGCACCGTAATGAGGTCAGCAAAGGTGCAAATCTCCTGAGCAGAGCCTTGAAAGCTGCCACGTACCTTGTCATAATGCCCTACAAAAGAAACAATGATTATAATAATATCAGGAAATTTGTGAGCTTGGTGTCACAGTTTAAATATTTCCACATGCTTACGTGGACTAAGGGCATATATACCTGCCTATGAGGACTTGGGTATATTGAAATGATCAGGATATATCTTATTTGACAAATTGGTCTGCAAACCTGTACTATCACAGATTGTAAAGTCGTTACTAAACAAATCATATTTTCATGGCTTTGAAGGGCCTGGCAATTGTCAAAGAGCTGATAACTAATCTACCTCACATGAATACTTCTCAAGTCAATATCACGTAAGGACATTTTTGGTGTCATTTTGACATTAGAGCTGAATTTTATTCCTTATTTCCATAAATTTGCAGGTTATGACTAGAGGATGGTTTCTCTTTTTTCCTCAGAACAAATGGACAAAAGACTCCTGACATTTACCTGCCTTCACCTAGTTAGGAAGGCTAGCAGTATATACACCTGCCTATGAGGACTTGAGTATCCAAATACACCCCTTTCCACATTCCTCCCACTAGTTTTGTAGAGCCTACATTACTACAGTGAGAAGATTCTCTTAGCACATGGACAGAGAACAATAAGGTTGCTGATCCACCTGTACAAAAGCTGTCAAGCACTGCATGCATCCCCTTTCTACTGTTAACTATTATGGCGAATCAAACGATGCAAACTTTAATCGGGTGCAAGGTATCAATAAAGTGTGTCCTGATGGGCTCACAAACCCGTTTGTTCCACACAAGAGAAACACCTAAGGGGTCACAAATGCACACACACACACACACACACACACACACACACACAAACACACACAAGTTACTGAACAGACCTGTGATAGCTGTCACGTACCATGTTTGAACGCAATACAAATGAAAGAAACAATAATATATCAAAACTATGAAATACATAAACTTGGTGTCACAACTTAGTAATATTTACACCTGTTTACGAGGACTAAAGGCATATACACCTGCCTATGATGACTTAGCTATATGAACCTGATCAGCATGGTGTAATGTGATGAAACAAGTTGGCAAGCTAAAATGTCCTATTACATATGGTACACTATATTTCAAGTCCTATCACACAAACCATCTTTTCCATCCAGACTTGACCATCCAAAAACCTTATTGACACACCTGACTAGAAAATGATATTCTTTACCCATTCCTCCTGTTAGTATTTGGGAGAGTCTACAAAGCTACAAAATCTTGATTCTTTTGCAGGGTTGACAGGGAATTCACAAGTTGGTGAACCAGCCGATGTAAAGCAGTCAAGGATTACATGTATTCCATTTTCCTGGTAAAAGTGACATTGAACAATGCAAACTTTTGATCAGATGAGAGGTATCAATAGAATGTGTGCTGATTGTTTCACAAGCTCTTGTTCACACAAGAGAGGCACCGTAGCCTAATGAGGTCAGCAAAGGTGCAAATCTCCTGAGCAGAGCCTTGAAAGCTGCCACGTACCTTGTCATAATGCCCTACAAAAGAAACAATGATTATAGTAATATCAGGAAATTTGTGAGCTTGGTGTCACAACTTAGTAATATTTCCACATGCTTACGTGGACTAAGGGCATATATACCTGCCTATGATGACTTGGCTGTATTGAAATGATCAGCATATATCTTATTTGACAAATTGGTCAGCAAACCTGTACTATCACAGATTGTAAAGCCATTACTAAACAAATCATATTTTCATGGCTTTGAAGGGCGTGGCAATTGTCAAAGAGCTGATAATTAATCTACCTCACATGAATACTTCTCAAGAGCTTGGTGTCACAACTTAGTAATATCTCCACATGCTTACGTGGACTAAGGGCATATATACCTGCCTATGAGGACTTGGGTATATTGAAATGATCAGCATATATCTTATTCGACAAATTGGTCTGCAAACCTGGACTATCAGATTGTAAAGCCATTATTAAACAAATCATATTTTCATATGGCTTTGAAGGGCCTGGCAATTGTCAAAGAGCTGATAATTAATCTACCTCACATGAATACTTCTCAAGTCAATATAATGTAAGGACATTTTTGGTGTCATTTTGACATTAGAGCTGAATTTTATTCCTTATTTCCATAAATTGGCAGGTTATGACCAGAGGATGGTTTCTCTTTCCTCAGACCACGTGGACAAAAGACTCATGATATTTACCTGCCTTCACCTAGTTAGGAGGGCTAGCAGTATATACACCTACCTGAGAAGGACTTGAGTATCCAAATACACCCATTAACACTTTCCTCCCACTAGGTTTGTAGAGCCTACATTACTACAATGAGAAGATTCTTTTAGCACATGGACAGAGAACAATAAGGTTGCTGATCCACCTGTACAAAAGCTGTCAAGGACTACATGCATCCCCTTTCTACTGTTAACTATTATGGCGAATCAAACAATGCAAACTTTAATCGGGTGCAAGGTATCAATAAAGTGTGTCCTGATGGGATCACAAACCCGTTTGTTCCACACAAGTGAAACACCTACGGGTCACAAAAAAAAAAAAAAAAATACTGAACAGATCTGTGATAGCTGTCGCGTACCATGTTTGAACGCCCTAAAAAATAAAGAAACAATAATTTATTAAAACTATGAAATACATAAACTTATGTGACACAACTTAGTAATATTTACACCTGCTTACGAGGACTAAAGCCATTTTCACCTGCCTATGATGACTCAGCTATATGAACTTGATCAGCATGGTGTAATGTCATGGAACAAGTTGGCAAGCTAAAATGTCCTATTATATATGGTACACTATATTTCAAGCCCTATCACACAAACCATGTTTTTCGGGTTTTTTAGGGCATTGCAATAGTCAAAGAGCTGATAATATTAAACTACCCTACATGAATACTTAGTAAAGTTAATAGCACATAGGGACATTTCTAGAGTTATTTTGACATTACAGCTGAATTCAATTCCTTATTTCCCTAAATTTGCAGGTTATGACTAAAGGATGGTTTCTATTTCCTCAGAACGCATGGAAAAAAGATGCTTGACATTTACCTGCCTTCACCATGTTAGGAGGGCTATCAGTATATACACCTGCCTATGAGGACTTGACCATCCAAAAAACTTGACACACCTGAATAGAAAATAATATTCTTTCCCCATTCCTTCTGCTAGTATTTGAGAGAGTCTACAAAGCTACAAGATCTTGATACTGTTACAGCGTTGACAGGGAAGTCACAAGTTGGTGAACCAGCTAATGTAAAGCAGTCAAGGATTACATGTATTCCATTTTCACAGGTAAAAGTGACATTAAACAATGTAAACTTTTGATCAGATGTGAGGTATCAACACAGTGTGTGTTTATGGTTTCACAAGCTCTTGTTCACACAAGAGAGGCACCTTAATGAGGTCAGCAAAGGTGCAAATCTACTGAGCAGAACCTTGAAAGCTGTCACGTACCTTGTCATAATGCCCTAGAAAAGAAACAATGATTATAGTAATATCAGGAAATTTGTGAGCTTGGTGCCACAACTTAGTAATATTTCCACATGCTTACGTGGACTAAGGGCATATATATCTGCCTATGAGGACTTGGGTATATTGAAATGATCAGCATATATCTTACTTGACAAATTGGACTGCAAACCTGTACTATCACAGATTGTAAAGTCGTTACTAAACAAATCATATTTTCATGGCTTTGAAGGGCCTGGCAATTGTCAAAGAGCTGATAACTAATCTACCTCACATGAATACTTCTCAAGTCAATATCACGTAAGGACATTTTTGGTGTCATTTTGACATTAGAGCTGAATTTTATTCCTTATTTCCATAAATTTGCAGGTTATGACTAGAGGATGGTTTCTCTTTCCTCAGAACAAATGGACAAAAGACTCATGACATTTACCTGCCTTCACCTAGTTAGGAGGGCTAGCAGTATATACACATACCTGTGAGGACTTGAGCATCCAAATACACCCCTTTCCACATTCCTCCCACTAATTTTGTAGAGCCTACATTACTACAGTGAGAAGATTCTTTTAGCACATGGACAGAGAACAATAAGGTTACTGATCCACCTGTACAAAAGCTGTCAAGCACTACATGCATCCCCTTTCTACTGTTAACTATTATGGCGAATCAAACGATGCAAACTTTAATCGGGTGCAAGGTATCAATAAAGTGTGACCTGATGGGATCACAAACCCGTTTGTTCCACACAAGAGAAACACCTAAGAGGTCACAAATGAACACACACACACACACACACACACACAAGTTACTGAACAGACCTGTGATAGCTGTCACGTACCATGTTTGAACGCAATACAAATGAAAGAAACAATAATATATCAAAACTGTTAAATACATAAACATCGTGTCACAACTTAGTAATATTTACACCTGGTTACGAGGACTAAAGCCATATACACCTGCATATGATGACTTGGCTATATGAACCTGATCAGCATGGTGTAATGTGATGAAACAAGTTGGCAAGCTAAAACTGTCCTATTACATATGGTACACTATATTTCAAGTCCTATCACACAAACCATCTTTTCCATCCAGACTTGACCATCCAAAAACCTTATTGACACACCTGACTAGAAAATGATATTCTTTACCCATTCCTCCTGTTAGTATTTGGGAGAGTCTACAAAGCTACAAAATCTTGATTCTTTTGCAGGGTTGACAGGGAATTCACAAGTTGGTGAACCAGCCGATGTAAAGCAGTCAAGGATTACATGTATTCCATTTTCGCAGGTAAAAGTGACATTAAACAATGCAAACTTTTGATCAGATGTGAGGTATCAACAGAATGTGAGCTGATGGTTTCACAAGCTCTTGTTCACACAAGAGAGGCACCGTAATGAGGGCAGCAAAGGTGCAAATCTCCTGAGCAGAGCCTTGAAAGCTGCCACGTACCTTGTCATAATGCCCTACAAAAGAAACAATGATTATAGTAATATCAGGAAATTTGTGAGCTTGGTGTCACAACTTAGTAATATTTCCACATGCTTACGTGGACTAAGGGCATATATACCTGCCTATGATGACTTGGCTGTATTGAAATGATCAGCATATATCTTATTTGACAAATTGGTCAGCAAACCTGTACTATCACAGATTGTAAAGCCATTGCTAAACAAATCATACTTTCATGGCTTTGAAGGGCGTGGCAATTGTCAAAGAGCTGATAATTAATCTACCTCACATGAATACTTCTCAAGAGCTTGGTGTCACAACTTAGTAATATCTCCACATGCTTACGTGGACTAAGGGCATATATACCTGCCTATGAGGACTTGGGTATATTGAAATGATCAGCATATATCTTATTCGACAAATTGGTCTGCAAACCTGGACTATCAGATTGTAAAGCCATTACTAAACAAATCATATGTTCATATGGCTTTGAAGGGCCTGGCAATTGTCAAAGAGCTGATAATTAATCTACCTCACATGAATACTTCTCAAGTCAATATCACGTAAGGACATTTTTGGTGTCATTTTGACATTAGAGCTGAATTTTATTCCTTATTTCCATAAATTGGCAGGTTATGACCAGAGGATGGTTTCTCTTTCCTCAGACCACGTGGACAAAAGACTCATGATGTTTACCTGCCTTCACCTAGTTAGGAGGGCTAGCAGTATATACACCTGCCTATGAGGACTTGAGCATCCAAATACATCCCTTTCCACATTCCTCCCACTAATTTTGTAGAGCCTACATTACTACAGTGAGAAGATTCTTTTAGCACATGGACAGAGAACAATAAGGTTGCTGATCCACCTGTACAAAAGCTGTCAAGCACTACATGCATCCCCTTTCTACTGTTAACTATTATGGCGAATCAAACGATGCAAACTTTAATCGGGTGCAAGGTATCAATAAAGTGTGACCTGATGGGATCACAAACCCGTTTGTTCCACACAAGAGAAACACCTAAGAGGTCACAAATGCACACACACACACACACACACACACACAAGTTACTGAACAGACCTGTGATAGCTGTCACGTACCATGTTTGAACGCAATACAAATGAAAGAAACAATAATATATCAAAACTGTTAAATACATAAACATCGTGTCACAACTTAGTAATATTTACACCTGGTTACGAGGACTAAAGCCATATACACCTGCCTATGATGACTTGGCTATATGAACCTGATCAGCATGGTGTAATGTGATGAAACAAGTTGGCAAGCTAAAACTGTCCTATTACATATGGTACACTATATTTCAAGTCCTATCACACAAACCATCTTTTCCATCCAGACTTGACCATCCAAAAACCTTATTGACACACCTGACTAGAAAATGATATTCTTTACCCATTCCTCCTGTTAGTATTTGGGAGAGTCTACAAAGCTACAAAATCTTGATTCTTTTGCAGGGTTGACAGGGAATTCACAAGTTGGTGAACCAGCCGATGTAAAGCAGTCAAGGATTACATGTATTCCATTTTCGCAGGTAAAAGTGACATTAAACAATGCAAACTTTTGATCAGATGTGAGGTATCAACAGAATGTGAGCTGATGGTTTCACAAGCTCTTGTTCACACAAGAGAGGCACCGTAATGAGGGCAGCAAAGGTGCAAATCTCCTGAGCAGAGCCTTGAAAGCTGCCACGTACCTTGTCATAATGCCCTACAAAAGAAACAATGATTATAGTAATATCAGGAAATTTGTGAGCTTGGTGTCACAACTTAGTAATATTTCCACATGCTTACGTGGACTAAGGGCATATATACCTGCCTATGATGACTTGGCTGTATTGAAATGATCAGCATATATCTTATTTGACAAATTGGTCAGCAAACCTGTACTATCACAGATTGTAAAGCCATTACTAAACAAATCATACTTTCATGGCTTTGAAGGGCGTGGCAATTGTCAAAGAGCTGATAATTAATCTACCTCACATGAATACTTCTCAAGAGCTTGGTGTCACAACTTAGTAATATCTCCACATGCTTACGTGGACTAAGGGCATATATACCTGCCTATGATGACTTGGCTGTATTGAAATGATCAGCATATATCTTATTTGACAAATTGGTCAGCAAACCTGTACTATCACAGATTGTAAAGACATTACTAAACAAATCATACTTTCATGGCTTTGAAGGGCGTGGCAATTGTCAAAGAGATGATAATTAATCTACCTCACATGAATACTTCTCAAGAGCTTGGTGTCACAACTTAGTAATATCTCCACATGCTTACGTGGACTAAGGGCATATATACCTGCCTATGAGGACTTGGGTATATTGAAATGATCAGCATATATCTTATTCGACAAATTGGTCTGCAAACCTGGACTATCAGATTGTAAAGCCATTACTAAACAAATCATATGTTCATATGGCTTTGAAGGGCCTGGCAATTGTCAAAGAGCTGATAATTAATCTACCTCACATGAATACTTCTCAAGTCAATATCACGTAAGGACATTTTTGGTGTCATTTTGACATTAGAGCTGAATTTTATTCCTTATTTCCATAAATTGGCAGGTTATGACCAGAGGATGGTTTCTCTTTCCTCAGACCACGTGGACAAAAGACTCATGATGTTTACCTGCCTTCACCTAGTTAGGAGGGCTAGCAGTATATACACCTGCCTATGAGGACTTGAGCATCCAAATACACCCCTTTCCACATTCCTCCCACTAATTTTGTAGAGCCTACATTACTACAGTGAGAAGATTCTTTTAGCACATGGACAGAGAACAATAAGGTTGCCGATCCACCTGTACAAAAGCTGTCAAGCACTACATGCATCCCCTTTCTACTGTTAACTATTATGGCGAATCAAACGATGCAAACTTTAATCGGGTGCAAGGTATCAATAAAGTGTGACCTGATGGGATCACAAACCCGTTTGTTCCACACAAGAGAAACACCTAAGAGGTCACAAATGCACACACACACACACACACACACACACAAGTTACTGAACAGACCTGTGATAGCTGTCACGTACCATGTTTGAACGCAATACAAATGAAAGAAACAATAATATATCAAAACTGTTAAATACATAAACATCGTGTCACAACTTAGTAATATTTACACCTGGTTACGAGGACTAAAGCCATATACACCTGCCTATGATGACTTGGCTATATGAAACTGATCAGCATGGTGTAATGTGATGAAACAAGTTGCCAAGCTAAAACTGTCCTATTACATATGGTACACTATATTTCAAGTCCTATCACACAAACCATCTTTTCCATCCAGACTTGACCATCCAAAAACCTTATTGACACACCTGACTAGAAAATGATATTCTTTACCCATTCCTCCTGTTAGTATTTGGGAGAGTCTACAAAGCTACAAAATCTTGATTCTTTTGCAGGGTTGACAGGGAATTCACAAGTTGGTGAACCAGCCGATGTAAAGCAGTCAAGGATTACATGTATTCCATTTTCGCAGGTAAAAGTGACATTAAACAATGCAAACTTTTGATCAGATGAGAGGTATCAACAGAATGTGAGCTGATGGTTTCACAAGCTCTTGTTCACACAAGAGAGGCACCGTAATGAGGGCAGCAAAGGTGCAAATCTCCTGAGCAGAGCCTTGAAAGCTGCCACGTACCTTGTCATAATGCCCTACAAAAGAAACAATGATTATAGTAATATCAGGAAATTTGTGAGCTTGGTGTCACAACTTAGTAATATTTCCACATGCTTACGTGGACTAAGGGCATATATACCTGCCTATGATGACTTGGCTGTATTGAAATGATCAGCATATATCTTATTTGACAAATTGGTCAGCAAACCTGTACTATCACAGATTGTAAAGCCATTACTAAACAAATCATACTTTCATGGCTTTGAAGGGCGTGGCAATTGTCAAAGAGCTGATAATTAATCTACCTCACATGAATACTTCTCAAGAGCTTGGTGTCACAACTTAGTAATATCTCCACATGCTTACGTGGACTAAGGGCATATATACCTGCCTATGATGACTTGGCTGTATTGAAATGATCAGCATATATCTTATTTGACAAATTGGTCAGCAAACCTGTACTATCACAGATTGTAAAGCCATTACTAAACAAATCATACTTTCATGGCTTTGAAGGGCGTGGCAATTGTCAAAGAGCTGATAATTAATCTACCTCACATGAATACTTCTCAAGAGCTTGGTGTCACAACTTAGTAATATCTCCACATGCTTACGTGGACTAAGGGCATATATACCTGCCTATGAGGACTTGGGTATATTGAAATGATCAGCATATATCTTATTCGACAAATTGGTCTGCAAACCTGGACTATCAGATTGTAAAGCCATTACTAAACAAATCATATGTTCATATGGCTTTGAAGGGCCTGGCAATTGTCAAAGAGCTGATAATTAATCTACCTCACATGAATACTTCTCAAGTCAATATCACGTAAGGACATTTTTGGTGTCATTTTGACATTAGAGCTGAATTTTATTCCTTATTTCCATAAATTGGCAGGTTATGACCAGAGGATGGTTTCTCTTTCCTCAGACCACGTGGACAAAAGACTCATGATGTTTACCTGCCTTCACCTAGTTAGGAGGGCTAGCAGTATATACACCTGCCTATGAGGACTTGAGTATCCAAATACACCCGTTAACACATTCCTCCCACTAGGTTTGTAGAGCCTACATTACTACAATGAGAAGATTCTTTTAGCACATGGACAGAGAACAATAATGTTGCTGATCCACCTGTACAAAAGCTGTCAAGCACTACATGCATCCCCTTTCTACTGTTAACTATTATGGCGAATCAAACGATGCAAACTTTAATCGGGTGCAAGGTATCAATAAAGTGTGTCCTGATGGGCTCACAAACCCGTTTGTTCCACACAAGAGAAACACATAAGGGGTCACAAATGCAAAAAAAAAAAAATAATAATAATACTGAACAAATTTGTGATAGCTGTCGCGTACCATGTTTGAACGCCCTAAAAAATAAAGAAACAATGATTTATTAAAATTATGAAATACATAAACTTATGTGACACAACTTAGTAATATTTACACCTGCTTACGAGGACTAAAGCCATTTACACCTGCCTATGATGACTCAGCTATATGAACTTGATCAGCATGGTGTAATGTCATGGAACAAGTTGGCAAGCTAAAATGTCCTATTATATATGGTACACTATATTTCAAGCCCTATCACACAAACCATGTTTTTCCGGTTTTGTAGGGCATTGCAATCGTCAAAGAGCTGATAATATTAAACTACCCTACATGAATACTTAGTAAAGTTAAAAGCACATAGGGACATTTCTAGAGTTATTTTGACAGTACAGCTGAATTCAATTCCTTATTTCCCTAAAGTTGCAGGTTATGACTAAAGGATGGTTTCTATTTCCTCAGAACGCATGGAAAAAAGATGCTTGACATTTACCTGCCTTCACCATGTTAGGAGGGCTATCAGTATATACACCTGCCTATGAGGACTTGACCATCCAAAAAACTTGACACACCTGAATAGAAAATGATATTCTTTCCCCATTCCTTCTACTAGTATTTGAGAGAGTCTACAAAGCTACAAAATCTTGATACTTTTACAGCGTTGACAGGGAAGTCACAAGTTGGTGAACCAGCTAATGTAAAGCAGTCAAGGATCACATGTATTCCATTTTCACAGGTAAAAGTGACATTAAACAATGCAAACTTTTGATCAGATGTGAGGTATCAACACAGTGTGTGCTGATGGTTTCACAAGCTCTTGTTCACACAAGAGAGGTACCTTAATGAGGTCAGCAAAGGTGCAAATCTACTGAGCAGAACCTTGAAAGCTGTCACGTACCTTGTCATGATGCCCTAGAAAAGAAACAATGATTATAGTAATATCAGGAAATTTGTGAGCTTGGTGTCACAACTTAGTAATATTTCCACATGCTTACGTGGACTAAGGGCATATATACCTGCCTATGAGGACTTGGGTATATTGAAATGATCAGCATATATCTTACTTGATAAATTGGACTGCAAACCTGTACTATCACAGATTGTAAAGTCGTTACTAAACAAATCATATTTTTATGGCTTTGAAGGGCGTGGCAATTGTCAAAGAGCTGATAACTAATCTACCTCACATGAATACTTCTCAAGTCAATATCACGTAAGGACATTTTTGGTGTCATTTTGACATTAGAGCTGAATTTTATTCCTTATTTCCATAAATTGGCAGGTTATGACTAGAGGATGGTTTCTCTTTCCTCAGAACAAATGGACAAAAGACTCATTACATTTACCTGCCTTCACCTAGTTAGGATGGCTAGCAGTATATACACCTGCCTATGAGGATTTGAGCATCCAAATACACCCCTTTCCACATTCCTCCCACTATTTTTGTAGAGCCTACATTACTACAGTGAGAAGATTCTTTCAGCACATGGACAGAGAACAATAAGGTTGCTGATCCACCTGTACAAAAGCTGTCAAGCGCTACATGCATCCCCTTTCTACTGTTAACTATTATGGCGAATCAAACGATGCAAACTTTAATCGGGTGCAAGGTATCAATAAAGTGTGTCCTGATGGGATCACAAACCCGTTTGTTCCACACAAGAGAAACACCTAAGGGGTCACAAATGCACACACACACACACACACACACACACACACACAAGTTACTGAACAGACCTGTGATAGCTGTCACGTACCATGTTTGAACGCAATACAAATGAAAGAAACAATAATATATCAAAACTGTGAAATACATAAACTTGGTGTCACAACTTAGTAATATTTACACCTGGTTACGAGGACTAAAGCCATATACACCTGCCTATGATGACTTGGCTATATGAACCTGATCAGCATGGTGTAATGTGATGAAACAAGTTGGCAAGCCAAAACTGTCCTATTACATATGGTACACTATATTTCAAGTCCTATCACACAAACCATCTTTTCCATCCAGACTTGACCATCCAAAAACCTTATTGACACACCTGACTAGAAAATGATATTCTTTACCCATTCCTTCTGTTAGTATTTGGGAGACTCTACAAAGCTACAAAATCTTGATTCTTTTGCAGGGTTGACAGGGAATTCACAAGTTGGTGAACCAGCCGATGTAAAGCAGTCAAGGATTACATGTATACCATTTTCGCAGGTAAAAGTGACATTAAACAATGCAAACTTTTGATCAGATGAGAGGTATCAATAGAATGTGTGCTGATGGTTTCACAAGCTCTTGTTCACACAAGAGAGGCACCGTAATAAGGTCAGCAAAGGTGCAAATCTCCTGAGCAGAGCCTTGAAAGCTGCCACGTACCTTGTCATAATGCCCTAGAAAAGAAACAATGATTATAGTAATATCAGGAAATTTGTGAGCTTGGTGTCACAACTTAGTAATATTTCCCCATGCTTACGTGGACTAAGGGCATATATACCAGCCTATGATGACTTGGCTGTATTGAAATGATCAGCATACATTGTATATCTTATTTGACAAATTGGTCAGCAAACCTGTACTATCACAGATTGTAAAGCCATTACTAAACAAATCATACTTTCATGGCTTTGAAGGGCGTGGCAATTGTCAAAGAGCTGATAATTAATCTACCTCACATGAATACTTCTCAAGAGCTTGGTGTCACAACTTAGTAATATCTCCACATGCTTACGTGGACTAAGGGCATATATACCTGCCTATGAGGACTTGGGTATATTGAAATGATCAGCATATATCTTATTCGACAAATTGGTCTGCAAACCTGGACTATCAGATTGTAAATCCATTACTAAACAAATCATATTTTCATATGGCTTTGAAGGGCCTGGCAATTGTCAAAGAGCTGATAATTAATCTACCTCACATGAATACTTCTCAAGTCAATATCACGTACACTGTAAGGACATTTTTGGTGTCATTTTGACATTAGAGCTGAATTTTATTCCTTATTTCCATAAATTGGCAGGTTGTGACCAGAGGATGGTTTCTCTTTCCTCAGACCACGTGGACAAAAGACTTATGATATTTACCTGCCTTCACGTAGTTAGGAGGGCTAGCAGTATATATACACCTGCCTATGTGGACTTGAGTGTCCAAATACACCCGTTAACACATTCCTCCCACTAGGTTTGTAGAGCCTACATTACTACAATGAGAAGATTCTTTTAGCACATGGACAGAGAACAATAAGGTTGCTGATCCACCTGTACAAAAGCTGTCAAGCACTACATGCATCCCCTTTCTACTGTTAACTATTATGGCGAATCAAACGATGCAAACTTTAATCGGGTGCAAGGTATCAATAAAGTGTGTCCTGATGGGATCACAAACCCGTTTGTTCCACACAAGAGAAACACCTAAGGGGTCACAAATGCCAAAAAAAAAAATACTGAACAGATATGTGATAGCTGTCGCGTACCATGTTTGAACGCCCTAAAAAATAAAGAAACAATGATTTATTAAAATTATGAAATACATAAACTTATGTGACACAACTTAGTAATATTTACACCTGCTTACGAGGACTAAAGCCATTTACACCTGCCTATGATGACTCAGCTATATGAACTTGATCAGCATGGTGTAATGTCATGGAACAAGTTGGCAAGCTAAAATGTCCTATTATATATGGTACACTATGTTTCAAGCCCTATCACACAAACCATGTTTTTCCGGTTTTGTAGGGCATTGCAATCGTCAAAGAGCTGATAATATTAAACTACCCTACATGAATACTTACCAAAGTTAATAGCACATAGGGACATTTCTAGAGTTATTTTGACATTACAGCTGAATTCAATTCCTTATTTCCCTAAATTTGCAGGTTATGACTAAAGAATGGTTTCTATTTCCTCAGAACGCATGGAAAAAAGATGCTTGACATTTACCTGCCTTCACCATGTTAGGAGGGCTATCAGTATATACACCTGCCTATGAGGACTTGACCATCCAAAAAACTTGACACACCTGAATAGAAAATGATATTCTTTCCCCATTCCTTCTGCTAGTATTTGAGAGAGTCTACAAAGCTACAAAATCTTGATACTTTTACAGCGTTGACAGGGAAGTCACAAGTTGGTGAACCAGCTAATGTAAAGCAGTCAAGGATTACATGTATTCCATTTTCACAGGTAAAAGTGACATTAAACAATGCAAACTTTTGATTAGATGTGAGGTATCAACACAGTGTGTGCTGATGGTTTCACAAGCTCTTGTTCACATAAGAAAGGCACCTTAATGAAGTCAGCAAAGGTGCAAATCTACTGAGCAGAACCTTGAAAGCTGCCACGTACCTTGTCGTAATGCCCTACAAAAGAAACAATGATTATAGTAATATCAAGAAATTTGTGAGCTTGGTGTCACAACTTAGTAATATTTCCATATGCTTATGTGGACTAAGGGGATATATACCTGCCTATGAGGACTTGGGTATATTGAAATGATTAGCATATATCTTACTTGATAAATTGGACTGCAAACCTGTACTATCACAGATTGAAAAGTCGTTACTAAACAAATCATATTTTCATGGCTTTGAAGGGCGTGGCAATTGTCAAAGAGCTGATAACTAATCTACCTCACATGAATACTTCTCAAGTCAATATCACGTAAGGACATTTTTGGTGTCATTTTGACATTAGAGCTGAATTTTATTCCTTATTTCCACTAATTTGCAGGTTATGACTAGAGGATGGTTTCTCTTTCCTCAGAACAAATGGACAAAAGACTCATGACATTTACCTGCCTTCACCTAGTTGGGAGGGCTAGCAGTATATACACCTGCCTATGAGGACTTGAGCATCCAAATACACCCCTTTCCACATTCCTCCCACTAGTTTTGTAGAGCCTACATTATTACAATGAGAAGATTCTTTTAGCACATGGACAGAGAACAATAAGGTTGCTGATCCACCTGTACAAAAGCTGTCAAGCACTACATGCATCCCCTTTCTACTGTTAACTATTATGGCGAATTAAACGATGCAATCTTTAATCGTGTGCAAGGTATCAATAAAGTGTGTCCTGATGGGATCACAAACCCGTTTGTTCCACACAAGAGAAACACCTAAGGGGTCACAAATGCACACACACACACACACACACACAAAGTTACTGAAGAGACCTGTGATAGCTGTCACGTACCATGTTTGAACGCCCTACAAATGAAAGAAACAATAATAGGCCTATATCAAAACTATGAAATACATAAACTTGGCGTCACAACTTAGTAATATTTACACCTGGTTACGAGGACTAAAGCCATATACACCTGCCTATGGTGACTTGTCTATATGAACCTGATCAGCATGGTGTAATGTGATGAAACAAGTTGGCAAGCTAAAACTGTCCTATTACATATGGTACACTATATTTCAAGTCCTATCACACAAACCATCTTTTCCATCCAGACTTGACCATCCAAAAACCTTATTGACACACCTGAATAGAAAATGATATTCTTTACCCATTCCTCCTGTTAGTATTTGGGAGAGTCTACAAAGCTACAAAATCTTGATTCTTTTACAGCGTTGACAGGGAAGTCACAAGTTGGTGAACCAGCTAATGTAAAGCAGTCAAGGATTACATGTATTCCATTTTCGCAGGTAAAAGTGACATTGAACAATGGAAACTTTTGATCAGATGTGAGGTATCAACAGATTACAGAGTGTGTGCTGATAGTTTAACAAGTTCTTGTTCACACAAGAGAGGCACTTTAATGAGGTCAGGAAAGGTGCAAATCTACTGAGCAGAGCCTTGAAAGCTGTCACGTACCTTGTCATAATGCCCTAGAAAAGAAACAATGATTATAGTAATATCAGGATATTTGTGAGCTTGGTGTCACAACTTAGTAATATTTCCACATGCTTACGTGGACTAAGGGCATATATACCTGCCTATGAGGACTTGGGTATATTGAAATGATCAGCATATATCTTATTTGACAAATTGGACTGCAAACCTGTACTATCACAGATTGTAAAGCCATTACTAAACAAATCATACTTTCATGGCTTTGAAGGGCGTGGCAATTGTCAAAGAGCTGATAATTAATCTACCTCACATGAATACTTCTCAAGAGCTTGGTGTCACAACTTAGTAATATCTCCACATGCTTACGTGGACTAAGTGCATATATACCTGCCTATGAGGACTTTGGTATATTGAAATGATCAGCATATATCTTATTCGACAAATTGGTCTGCAAACCTGGACTATCAGATTTTAAAGCCATTACTAAACAAATCATATTTTCATATGGCTTTGAAGGGCCTGGCAATTGTCAAAGAGCTGATAATTAATCTACCTCACATGAATACTTCTCAAGTCAATATCACGTACACTGTAAGGACATTTTTGGTGTCATTTTGACATTAGAGCTGAATTTTATTCCTTATTTCCATAAATTGGCAGGTTATGACCAGAGGATGGTTTCTCTTTCCTCAGACCACGTGGACAAAAGACTCATGATATTTACCTGCCTTCACCTAGTTAGGAGGGCTAGCAGTATATACACCTGCCCATGAGGACTTGAGTATCCAAATACACCCGTTTACACATTCCTCCCACTAGGTTTGTAGAGCCTACATTACTACAATGAGAAGATTCTTTTAGCACATGGACAGAGAACAATAAGGTTGCTGATCCACCTGTACAAAAGCTGTCAAGCACTACATGCATCCCTTTTCTACTGTTAACTATTATGGCGAATCAAACGATGCAAACTTTAATCGGGTGCAAGGTATCAATAAAGTGTGTCCTGATGGGATCACAAACCCGTTTGTTCCACACAAGAGAAACACCTAAGGGGTCACAAATGCAAAAAAAAAAAAAAAATACTGAACAGATCTGTGATAGCTGTCGCGTACCATGTTTGAACGCCCTAAAAAATAAAGAAACAATGATTTATTAAAATTATGAAATACATAAACTTATGTGACAAAACTTAGTAATATTTACATCTGCTTACGAGGACTAAAGCCATTTACACCTGCTTATGATGACTCAGCTATATGAACTTGATCAGCATGGTGTAATGTCATGGAACAAGTTGGCAAGCTAAAATGTCCTATTATATATGGTACACTATATTTCAAGCCCTATCACACAAACCATGTTTTTCGGGTTTTGTAGGGCATTGCAATCGTCAAAGAGCTGATAATATTAAACTACCCTACATGAATACTTAGTAAAGTTAATAGCACATACGGACATTTCTACAGTTATTTTGACATTACAGCTGAATTCAATTCCTTATTTCCCTAAATTTGCAGGTTATGACTAAAGGATGGTTTCTATTTCCTCAGAACGCATGGAAAAAAGATGCTTGACATTTACCTGCCTTCACCATGTTAGGAGGGCTATCAGTATATACACCTGCCTATGAGGACTTGACCATCCAAAAAACTTGACACACCTGAATAGAAAAAGATATTCTTTCCCCATTCCTTCTGCTAGTATTTGAGAGAGTCTACAAAGCTACACAATCTTGATACTTTCACAGCGTTGACAGGGAAGTCACAAGTTGGTGAACCAGCTGATGTAAAGCAGTCAAGGATTACATGTATTCCATTTACACAGGTAAAAGTGACATTAAACAATGCAAACTTTTGATTAGATGTGAGGTATCAACACAGTGTGTGCTGATGGTTTCACAAGCTCTTGTTCACATAAGAAAGGCACCTTAATGAGGTCAGCAAAGGTGCAAATCTACTGAGCAGAACCTTGAAAGCTGTCACGTACCTTGTCATAATGCCCTACAAAAGAAACATTGATTATAGTAATATCAAGAAATTTGTGAGCTTGGTGTCACAACTTAGTAATATTTCCACATGCTTACGTGGACTAATGGCATATATACCTGCCTATGAGGACTTGGGTATATTGAAATGATTAGCATATATCTTACTTGATAAATTGGACTGCAAACCTGTACTATCACAGATTGAAAAGTCGTTACTAAACAAATCATATTTTCATGGCTTTGAAGGGCGTGGCAATTGTCAAAGAGCTGATAACTAATCTACCTCACATGAATACTTCTCAAGTCAATATCACGTAAGGACATTTTTGGTGTCATTTTGACATTAGAGCTGAATCTTATTCCTTATTTCCATAAATTTGCAGGTTATGACTAGAGGATGGTTTCTCTTTCCTCAGAACAAATGGACAAAAGACTCATGACATTTACCTGCCTTCACCTAGTTGGGAGGGTTAGCAGTATATACACCTGCCTATGAGGACTTGAGCATCCAAATACACCCCTTTCCACATTCCTCCCACTAGTTTTGTAGAGCCTACATTACTACAGTGAGAAGATTCTTTTAGCACATGGACAGAGAACAATAAGGTTGCTGATCCACCTGTACAAAAGCTGTCAAGCACTACATGCATCCCCTTTCTACTGTTAACTATTATGGCGAATCAAACGATGCAAACTTTAATCGGGTGCAAGGTATCAATAAAGTGTGTCCTGATGGGATCACAAACCCGTTTGTTCCACACAAGAGAAACACCTAAGAGGTCACAAATGCACACACACAGACACACACACACACAAGTTACTGAACAGACCTGTGATAGCTGTCACGTACCATGTTTGAACGCAATACAAATGAAAGAAACAATAATATATCAAAACTGTGAAATACATAAACTTGGTGTCACAACTTAGTAATATTTACACCTGGTTACGAGGACTAAAGCCATATACACCTGCCTATGGTGACTTGTCTATATGAACCTGATCAGCATGGTGTAATGTGATGAAACAAGTTGGCAAGCTAAAACTGTCCTATTACATATGGTACACTATATTTCAAGTCCTATCACACAAACCATCTTTTCCATCCAGACTTGACCATCCAAAAACCTTATTGACACAAGTGACTAGAAAATGATATTCTTTTTTTATTCCTCCTGTTAGTATTTGGGAGAGTCTACAAAGCTACAAAATCTTGATTCTTTTACAGCATTGACAGGGAAGTCACAAGTTGGTGAACCAGCTAATGTAAAGCAGTCAAGGATTACATGTATTCCATTTTCGCAGGTAAAAGTGACATTGAACAATGGAAACTTTTGATCAGATGTGAGGTATCAACAGATTACAGAGTGTGTGCTGATAGTTTAACAAGTTCTTGTTCACACAAGAGAGGCACTTTAATGAGGTCAGGAAAGGTGCAAATCTACTGAGCAGAGCCTTGAAAGCTGTCACGTACCTTGTCATAATGCCCTAGAAAAGAAACAATGATTATAGTAATATCAGGATATTTGTGAGCTTGGTGTCACAACTTAGTAATATTTCCACATGCTTACGTGGACTAAGGGCATATATACCTGCCTATGAGGACTTGGGTATATTGAAATGATCAGCATATATCTTATTTGACAAATTGGACTGCAAACCTGTACTATCACAGATTGTAAAGCCATTACTAAACAAATCATACTTTCATGGCTTTGAAGGGCGTGGCAATTGTCAAAGAGCTGATAATTAATCTATCTCACATGAATACTTCTCAAGAGCTTGGTGTCACAACTTAGTAATATCTCCACATGCTTACGTGGACTAAGTGCATATATACCTGCCTATGAGGACTTTGGTATATTGAAATGATCAGCATATATCTTATTCGACAAATTGGTCTGCAAACCTGGACTATCAGATTTTAAAGCCATTACTAAACAAATCATATTTTCATATGGCTTTGAAGGGCCTGGCAATTGTCAAAGAGCTGATAATTAATCTACCTCACATGAATACTTCTCAAGTCAATATCACGTACACTGTAAGGACATTTTTGGTGTCATTTTGACATTAGAGCTGAATTTTATTCCTTATTTCCATAAATTGGCAGGTTATGACCAGAGGATGATTTCTCTTTCCTCAGACCACGTGGACAAAAGACTCATGATATTTACCTGCCTTCACCTAGTTAGGAAGGCTAGCAGTATATACACCTGCCTATGAGGACTTGAGCATCCAAATACACCCCTTTCCACATTCCTCCCACTATTTTTGTAGAGCCTACATTACTACAGTGAGAAGATTCTCTTAGCACATGGACAGAGAACAATAAGGTTGCTGATCCACCTGTACAAAAGCTGTCAAGCACTGCATGCATCCCCTTTCTACTGTTAACTATTATGGCGAATCAAACGATGCAAACTTTAATCGGGTGCAAGGTATCAATAAAGTGTGTCCTGATGGGATCACAAACCCGTTTGTTCCACACAAGAGAAACACCTAAGGGGTCACATATGCAAAAAAAAAAAAAAAAAAAAATACTGAACAGATCTGTGATAGCTGTCGCGTACCATGTTTGAACGCCCTAAAAAATAAAGAAACAATGATTTATTAAAATTATGAAATACATAAACTTATGTGACAAAACTTAGTAATATTTACATCTGCTTACGAGGACTAAAGCCATTTACACCTGCCTATGATGACTCAGCTATATGAACTTGATCAGCATGGTGTAATGTCATGGAACAAGTTGGCAAGCTAAAATGTCCTATTATATATGGTACACTATATTTCAAGCCCTATCACACAAACCATGTTTTTCGGGTTTTGTACGGCATTGAAATCGTCAAAGAGCTGATAATATTAAACTACCCTACATGAATACTTAGTAAAGTTAATAGCACATACGGACATTTCTACAGTTATTTTGACATTACAGCTGAATTCAATTCCTTATTTCCCTAAATTTGCAGGTTATGACTAAAGGATGGTTTCTATTTCCTCTAACGCATGGAAAAAAGATGCTTGACATTTACCTGCCTTCACCATGTTAGGAGGGCTATCAGTATATATACACCTGCCTATGAGGACTTGACCATCCAAAAAACTTGACACACCTGAATAGAAAATGATATTCTTTCCCCATTCCTTCTGCTAGTATTTGAGAGAGTCTACAAAGCTACAAAATCTTGATACTTTTACAGTGTTGACAGGGAAGTCACAAGTTGGTGAACCAGCTAATGTAAAGCAGTCAAGGATTACATGTATTCCATTTTCACAGGTAAAAGTGACATTAAACAATGCAAACTTTTGATTAGATGTGAGGTATCAACACAGTGTGTGCTGATGGTTTCACAAGCTCTTGTTCACATAAGAGAGGCACCTTAATGAGGTCAGCAAAGGTGCAAATCTACTGAGCAGAACCTTGAAAGCTGTCACGTACCTTGTCATAATGCCCTACAAAAGAAACAATGATTATAGTAATATCAAGAAATTTGTGAGCTTGGTGTCACAACTTAGTAATATTTCCTCATGCTTACGTGGCTTAAGGGCATATATACCTGCCTATGAGGACTTGGGTATATTGAAATGATTAGCATATATCTTACTTGATAAATTGGACTGCAAACCTGTACTATCACAGATTGAAAAGTCGTTACTAAACAAATCATATTTTCATGGCTTTGAAGGGCGTGGCAATTGTCAAAGAGCTGATAACTAATCTACCTCACATGAATACTTCTCAAGTCAATATCACGTAAGGACATTTTTGGTGTCATTTTGACATTAGAGCTGAATTCTATTCCTTATTTCCATTAATTTGCAGGTTATGACTAGAGGATGGTTTCTATTTCCTCAGAACAAATGGACAAAAGACTCATGGCATTTACCTGCCTTCACCTAGTTGGGAGGGCTAGCAGTATATACACCTGCCTATGAGGACTTGAGCATCCAAATACACCCCTTTCCACATTCCTCCCACTAGTTTTGTAGAGCCTACATTATTACAATGAGAAGATTCTTTTAGCACATGGACAGAGAACAATAAGGTTGCTGATCCACCTGTACAAAAGCTGTCAAGCACTACATGAATCCCCTTTCAACTGTTAACTATTATGGCGAATTAAACGATGCAAACTTTAATCGTGTGCAAGGTATCAATAAAGTGTGTCCTGATGGGATCACTAACCCGTTTGTTCCACACAAGAGAAACACCTAAGGGGTCACAAATGCACACACACACACACACACACACACACAAGTTACTGAAGAGACCTGTGATAGCTGTCACGTACCATGTTTGAACGCCCTACAAATGAAAGAAACAATAATAGGCCTATATCAAAACTATGAAATACATAAACTTGGTGTCACAACTTAGTAATATTTACACCTGGTTACGAGGACTAAAGCCATATACACCTGCCTATGGTGACTTGTCTATATGAACCTGATCAGCATGGTGTAATGTGATGAAACAAGTTGGCAAGCTAAAACTGTCCTATTACATATGGTACACTATATTTCAAGTCCTATCACACAAACCATCTTTTCCATCCAGACTTGACCATCCAAAAACCTTATTGACACAAGTGACTAGAAAATGATATTCTTTTCCCATTCCTCCTGTTAGTATTTGGGAGAGTCTACAAAGCTACAAATTCTTGATTCTTTTACAGCGTTGACAGGGAAGTCACAAGTTGGTGAACCAGCTAATGTAAAGCAGTCAAGGATTACATGTATTCCATTTCACAGGTAAAAGTGACATTGAACAATGGAAACTTTTGATCAGATATGAGGTATCAACAGAGTGTGTGTTTATGGTTTCACAAGTTCTTGTTCACACAAGAGAGGCACTTTAATGAGGTCAGGAAAGGTGCAAATCTACTGAGCAGAGCCTTGAAAGCTGTCACGTACCGTGTCATAATGCCCTAGAAAAGAAACAATGATTATAGTAATATCAGGATATTTGTGAGCTTGGTGTCACAACTTAGTAATATTTCCACATGCTTACGTGGACTAAGGGCATATATACCTGCCTATGAGGACTTGGGAATATTGAAATGATCAGCATATATCTTATTTGACAAATTGGTCTGCAAACCTGTACTATCACAGATTGTAAAGTCGTTACTAAACAAATCATATTTTCATGGCTTTGAAGGGCGTGGCAATTGTCAAAGAGCTGATAACTAATCTACCTCTCATGAATACTTCTCAAGTCAATATCACGTAAGGACATTTTTGGTGTCATTTTGACATTAGAGCTGAATTTTATTCCTTATTTCCATAAATTTGCAGGTTATGACTAGAGGATGGTTTCTCTTTCCTCAGAACAAATGGACAAAAGACTCATGATATTTACCTGCCTTCACCTAGTTAGGAGGGCTAGCAGTATATACACCTGCCTATGAGGACTTGAGCATCCAAATACACCCCTTTCCACATTCCTCCCACTAGTTTTGTAGAGCCTACATTACTACAGTGAGAAGATTCTTTTAGCACATGGACAGAGAACAATAAGGTTGCTGATCCACCTGTACAAAAGCTGTCAAGCACTACATGCATCCCCTTTCTACTGTTAACTATTATGGCGAATCAAACGATGCAAACTTTAATCGGGTGCAAGGTATCAATAAAGTGTGTCCTGATGGGATCACAAACCCGTTTGTTCCACACAAGAGAAACACCTAAGAGGTCATAAATGCACACACACACACACACACACACACACACACACAAGTTACTGAACAGACCTGTGATAGCTGTCACGTACCATTTTTGAACGCAATACAGATGAAAGAGACAATAATATATCAAAACTGTGAAATACATAAACTTGGTGTCACAACTTAGTAATATTTACACCTGGTTACGAGGACTAAAGCCATATACACCTGCCTATGGTGACTTGTCTATATGAACCTGATCAGCATGGTGTAATGTGATGAAACAAGTTGGCAAGCTAAAACTGTCCTATTACATATGGTACACTATATTTCAAGTCCTATCACACAAACCATCTTTTCCATCCAGACTTGACCATCCAAAAACCTTATTGACACACCTGACTAGAAAATGATATTCTTTACCCATTCCTCCTGTTAGTATTTGGGAGAGTCTACAAAGCTACAAAATCTTGATTCTTTTGCAGGGTTGACAGGGAATTCACAAGTTGGTGAACCAGCCGATGTAAAGCAGTCAAGGATTACATGTATTCCATTTTCGCAGGTAAAAGTGACATTGAACAATGCAAACTTTTGATCAGATGAGAGGTATCAATAGAATGTGTGCTGATGGTTTCACAAGCTCTTGTTCACACAAGACAGGCACCGTAATGAGGTCAGCAAAGGCGAAAATCTCCTGAGCAGAGCCTTGAAAGCTGCCACGTACCTTGTCATAATGCCCTAGAAAAGAAACAATGATTATAGTAATATCAGGAAATTTGTGAGCTTGGTGTCACAACTTAGTAATATTTCCCCATGCTTACGTGGACTAAGGGCATATATACCAGCCTATGATGACTTGGCTGTATTGAAATGATCAGCATACATTGTATATCTTATTTGACAAATTGGTCAGCAAACCTGTACTATCACAGATTGTAAAGCCATTACTAAACAAATCATACTTTCATGGCTTTGAAGGGCGTGGCAATTGTCAAAGAGCTGATAATTAATCTACCTCACGTGAATACTTCTCAAGAGCTTGGTGTCACAACTTAGTAATATCTCCACATGCTTACGTGGACTAAGGGCATATATACCTGCCTATGAGGACTTGGGTATATTGAAATGATCAGCATATATCTTATTCGACAAATTGGTCTGCAAACCTGGACTATCAGATTGTAAAGCCGTTACTAAACAAATCATATTTTCATATGGCTTTGAAGGGCCTGGCAATTGTCAAAGAGCTGATAATTAATCTACCTCACATGAATACTTCTCAAGTCAATATCACGTACACTGTAAGGAAATTTTTGGTGTCATTTTGACATTAGAGCTGAATTTTATTCCTTATTTCCATAAATTGGCAGGTTATGACCAGAGGATGATTTCTCTTTCCTCAGACCACGTGGACAAAAGACTCATGATATTTACCTGCCTTCACCTAGTTAGGAGGGCTAGCAGTATATACACCTGCCTATGAGGACTTGAGTATCCAAATACACCCGTTAACACATTCCTCCCACTAGGTTTGTAGAGCCTACATTACTACAATGAGAAGATTCTTTTAGCACATGGACAGAGAACAATAAGGTTGCTGATCCACCTGTACAAAAGCTGTCAAGCACTACATGCATCCCCTTTCTACTGTTAACTATTATGGCGAATCAAACGATGCAAACTTTAATCGGGTGCAAGGTATCAATAAAGTGTGTCCTGATGGGATCACAAACCCGTTTGTTCCACACAAGAGAAACACCTAAGGGGTCACAAATGCAAAAAAAAAAAAATACTGAACAGATCTGTGATAGCTGTCGCGTACCATGTTTGAACGCCCTAAAAAATAAAGAAACAATGATTTATTAAAATTATGAAATACATAAACTTATGTGACACAACTTAGTAATATTTACACCTGCTTACGAGGACTAAAGCCATTTACACCTGCCTATGATGACTCAGCTATATGAACTTGATCAGCATGGTGTAATGTCATGGAACAAGTTGGTAAGCTAAAATGTCCTATTATATATGGTACACTATATTTCAAGCCCTATCACACAGACCATGTTTTTCCGGTTTTGTAGGGCATTGCAATCGTCAAAGAGCTGATAATATTAAACTACCCTACATGAATACTTAGTAAAGTTAATAGCACATAGGGACATTTCTAGAGTTATTTTGACATTACAGCTGAATTCAATTCCTTATTTCCCTAAATTTGCAGGTTATGACTAAAGGATGGTTTCTATTTCCTCAGAACGCATGGAAAAAAGATGCTTGACATTTACCTGCCTTCACCATGTTAGGAGGGCTATCAGTATATACACCTGCCTATGAGGACTTGACCATTCAAAAAACTTGACACACCTGAATAGAAAATGATATTCTTTCCCCATTCCTTCTGCTAGTATTTGAGAGAGTCTACAAAGCTACAAAATCTTGATACTTTTACAGCGTTGACAGGGAAGTCACAAGTTGGTGAACCAGCTAATGTAAAGCAGTCATGGATTACATGTATTCCATTTTCACAGGTAAAAGTGACATTGAACAATGTAAACTTTTGATCAGATGTGAGGTATCAACAGAGTGTGTGTTTATGGTTTCACAAGCTCTTGTTCACACAAGAGAGGCACCTTAATGAGGTCAGCAAAGGTGCAAATCTACTGAGCAGAGCCTTGAAAGCTGTCACGTACCTTGTCATAATGCCCTAGAAAAGAAACAATGATTATAGTAATATCAGGAAATTTGTGAGCTTGGTGTCACAACTTAGTAATATTTCAACATGCTTACGTGGACTAAGGGCATACATACCTGCCTATGAGGACTTGGGTATATTGAAATGATCAGCATATATCTTATTTGACAAATTGGTCTGCAAACCTGTACTATTACAGATTGTGAAGTCGTTACTAAACAAATCATATTTTCATGGCTTTGAAGGGCGTGGCAATTGTCAAAGAGCTGATAATTAATCTACCTCACATGAATACTTCTCAAGTCAATATCACGTAAGGACATTTTTGGTGTCATTTTGACATTAGAGCTGAATTTTATTCCTTATTTCCATAAATTTGCAGGTTATGACTAGAGGATCGTTTCCCCTTCCTCAGAACAAATGGACAAAAGACTCATGACATTTACCTGCCTTCACCTAGTTAGGAGGGCTAGCAGTATATACACCTGCCTATGAGGACTTGAGCATCCAAATACATCCCTTTCCACATTCCTCCCACTAGTTTTGTAGAGCCTACATTACTGCAATGAGAAGATTCTTTTAGCACATGGACAGACAACAATAAGGTTGCTGATCCATCTGTACAAACGCTGTCAAGCACTACATGCATCCCCTTTCTACTGTTAACTATTATGGCGAATCAAACGATGCAAACTTTAATCGGGTGCAAGGTAGATCAATAAAGTGTGTCCTGATGGGATCACAAACCCGTTTGTTCCACACAAGAGAAACACCTAAGAGGTCATAAATGCACACACACACACACACACACACACACACACACACAAGTTACTGAACAGACCTGTGATAGCTGTCACGTACCATTTTTGAACGCAATACAGATGAAAGAGACAATAATATATCAAAACTGTGAAATACATAAACTTGGTGTCACAACTTAGTAATATTTACACCTGGTTACGAGGACTAAAGCCATATACACCTGCCTATGGTGACTTGTCTATATGAACCTGATCAGCATGGTGTAATGTGATGAAACAAGTTGGCAAGCTAAAACTGTCCTATTACATATGGTACACTATATTTCAAGTCCTATCACACAAACCATCTTTTCCATCCAGACTTGACCATCCAAAAACCTTATTGACACACCTGACTAGAAAATGATATTCTTTACCCATTCCTCCTGTTAGTATTTGGGAGAGTCTACAAAGCTACAAAATCTTGATTCTTTTGCAGGGTTGACAGGGAATTCACAAGTTGGTGAACCAGCCGATGTAAAGCAGTCAAGGATTACATGTATTCCATTTTCGCAGGTAAAAGTGACATTGAACAATGCAAACTTTTGATCAGATGAGAGGTATCAATAGAATGTGTGCTGATGGTTTCACAAGCTCTTGTTCACACAAGACAGGCACCGTAATGAGGTCAGCAAAGGCGAAAATCTCCTGAGCAGAGCCTTGAAAGCTGCCACGTACCTTGTCATAATGCCCTAGAAAAGAAACAATGATTATAGTAATATCAGGAAATTTGTGAGCTTGGTGTCACAACTTAGTAATATTTCCCCATGCTTACGTGGACTAAGGGCATATATACCAGTCTATGATGACTTGGCTGTATTGAAATGATCAGCATACATTGTATATCTTATTTGACAAATTGGTCAGCAAACCTGTACTATCACAGATTGTAAAGCCATTACTAAACAAATCATACTTTCATGGCTTTGAAGGGCGTGGCAATTGTCAAAGAGCTGATAATTAATCTACCTCACGTGAATACTTCTCAAGAGCTTGGTGTCACAACTTAGTAATATCTCCACATGCTTACGTGGACTAAGGGCATATATACCTGCCTATGAGGACTTGGGTATATTGAAATGATCAGCATATATCTTATTCGACAAATTGGTCTGCAAACCTGGACTATCAGATTGTAAAGCCGTTACTAAACACATCATATTTTCATATGGCTTTGAAGGGCCTGGCAATTGTCAAAGAGCTGATAATTAATCTACCTCACATGAATACTTCTCAAGTCAATATCACGTACACTGTAAGGACATTTTTGGTGTCATTTTGACATTAGAGCTGAATTTTATTCCTTATTTCCATAAATTGGCAGGTTATGACCAGAGGATGATTTCTCTTTCCTCAGACCACGTGGACAAAAGACTCATGATATTTACCTGCCTTCACCTAGTTAGGAGGGCTAGCAGTATATACACCTGCCTATGAGGACTTGAGTATCCAAATACACCCGTTAACACATTCCTCCCACTAGGTTTGTAGAGCCTACATTACTACAATGAGAAGATTCTTTTAGCACATGGACAGAGAACAATAAGGTTGCTGATCCACCTGTACAAAAGCTGTCAAGCACTACATGCATCCCCTTTCTACTGTTAACTATTATGGCGAATCAAACGATGCAAACTTTAATCGGGTGCAAGGTATCAATAAAGTGTGTCCTGATGGGATCACAAACCCGTTTGTTCCACACAAGAGAAACACCTAAGGGGTCACAAATGCAAAAAAAAACTAGAGATTGTAATTTGTCATCACTGACAAATTAAGGTGATCCGATCTTTTTTTTAATCAATGATTCGAGTCCTGATACTGCAAAGTCTCAGCTACAACATATCAAAATCTGAGAGAAATTCACCGAAGCATAAGTAAGATAGTGCTCGATAAAGAGAGTCATGTCAATTTTCACATCTAAAAAATTCCCTCCCATAGAGATAACACGTCATAGCAAAGATAGAAAAAGAAGTACATATGACCTTTGACCCCACTTTGCACAGACAAGATGGCATCTGAGCAAAAAGTGGTTATTTTATGAAATGATCCCTGTAACATGGTCTTTACGTGTGCAAAATATGGGAAAGATAGGACATGTATTCACCAAGATACAGGATGAAACATCTATGACCTTTGACCCTAATTTACATACCCAAGATGGCGTCTGATCAAGTAGTTGTGATTTTATGAAATAATTTTCGTGACATGAACTAAACATGTGCAAAATATGAAGGTGATAGGGGCTGTTTTGCTTGAGTTATTGCAAAGAAAGTTGCAAAAAGAAAGAAATATTTCAATACATCGAAGATAAACTTTAATTTCAACCAAGTTTTTTTACGTGATCCCGACAACGTATGAAAAAACGAAGGGCACACTTACGATAGCCCTACATCTCAGCTACAACATATTAAAATCTTAGAGAAATTCACCGAAGCATAAGTGAGCTAGTGCTCGATAAAAATAGTCATGTCAATTTTCATTTCCATAAAAATTGCACTCCCATAGAGATTACACGTAAACTGGTCAAATTTGACAAGGTTACCTTCAATCCATTTTTTTGAGGTGATGTCGTCATCAAATCAAAATTGTTTAATTACATTTATGAAAGAACATTTCATAAGCTACAATATATTGAAATTTGGGTGAAAATTGGCAAAGGATTAGTGAGATACGCTCGAGTAAACTTGAAATTTGATGACGTCATTTTGAAAATTTACTTTTTTTACTTTATTAAGAAATTTGATATCTTTTAATCATTTTATCAGCATAGCCAGCCCATGAAATGACATGTACAACTCATCACCTTTCAGAATATGTAAAGAAAATGGGGGGTCACCGTCCATCCTGACGAGTAAAATCCGATTTAAAATTGGCGGTTTTTTGGCATAGTTGCACTGTGTATCCCCATTGACGCACGCGCGGAATTTTGAATTTGACGGGCCCGTATGACGTCATATTCAGTCGGATCGACTTGAAACTTGGTAGAAATATTCCTTGAAATTTCGGACATCCGATCCGTGTGAAAAAATTGAAAATTTCTATTTCATATTAGCTGTGCGTGCGTATATGTGCGCGCGCGTACGCGTCCGTCCAATTTTTTCAATTTTTCAAAAAATGCTCCAAATGGTCTGAAACGTGTGCAAAAAAAAATTTGAGCTGGATTTGAGCATACAAATATTTCAACGCGCGCGTACGCGCGCGTTTTGAGATAAATATGAATTTTGAGAATATGAGTAGAATGCGCTTGACTTGAAATATATGTGACGTAAATTTCATTGAAATATTCCATTCCATTAATGAGATATGATTGAAAATGTGTTTTCATATAATGACGTCATAGTGACGTCACGGTCGACTGATCACTACGATTTTACTTGACCCGTCGTCTTTGGGACATGATACATATATGGTATAATTTTGGCATTGATAGGAAGAGGACTTTCTGAGCTAACCGATACACAAATTTTGTCCAGAAATAAAGAAGAAGAAGAAGAAGGAAAACTAGAGATTGTAATTTGTCATCACTGACAAATTAAGGTGATCCGATTTTTTTTTTTATCAATGATTCGAGTCCTGATCGCAATAGGCATGACCATACAAGTTTCATCTGTGTTTAGAGACATTGGCCGTGTGATGTTTGCATTCTCATTTAGAAAAGGGAGTCATATCTGCTATCTTTGGTACCAAATTCTGTATACACTGAATAACGAAGATACAGCAATGAATACATATGACCTTTGACCCACCTTTGCACCCCCAAGATTGCATCTGATGAAATAGTGGTTATTTTGTGAAATGATTCTCGCGACATCGTCTATACGTGTGAAAAATATGGGAAAGATAGGACAGGTATTCACTAAGATACAAGATGAAACATTTATGACCTTTGACCCTAATTTACATACCCAAGATGTTGTCTGATCTAGTAGTTGTTATTTTATGAAATAATGTACGAGACATGAACTAAACATGTGCAAAATATGGGGGTGATAGGGCGTGTTTTTCTTGAGTTATTGCAAAGAGAGTTGCAGAAAGAAAGAAATATCTCAATACATAGAAGATAAGCTTTAATTTCAACCAATTTTTTATCGTAATCCCGACATCGTATGAAAAAACAAAGGAAACAAAACGATAGCGCAAAGTCTCAGCTACAACATATTAAAATCTGGGAGAAATTCACGGAAGGGTAAGTGAGCTAGTGCTCGATAAAGACAATCATGTCAATTTTCACATTAAAGAAAATTCCCTTCCATAGAGATAACACTTCATAACGAAGATACAAAAAGAAGTACATATGACCTTTGACCTCAATTTGCAACGACAAGATGGCATCTGAGTAAAAAGTGGTTATTTTATGAAATGATCCTTGTAACATGGTCTTTACGTGTGCAAAATATGGGAAAGATAGGACATGTATTCACTAAGATACAGGGTGAAACACTTATGACCTTTGACCCTACTTTACATACCCAATATGGTGTCCGATCAAGTAGTTGTTATTTTATGAAATAATTCACGTGACATGAACTAAACATGTGCAAAATATAGAAGTGATAGAGGCCGTTTTTCTTGAGTTATTGCAAAGAAAGTTGCAGAAAGAAAGAAATATCTCAATACATCGAAGATAAGCCTGAATTTCAACCCAATTTTTTGACGTGATTCTGACATCGTATGAAACAACAAAGGGCACACTTACGGTAGGGTAAAGTCTCAGCTACAACATATTAAAATGTGGGAGAAATTTACCGAAGCTTAAGTGAGCTAGTGCTCGATAAAGATAGTCATGTCAATTTTCATTTCCAGAAAAACTGCACTCCCATAGAGATAACACGTAAACTGGTCAAATTTGACAAGATTACTTTTAATCCATTTTTACGAGGTGATACCGTTATCCAATCAAAATATTGTTATTTTATGTTTGAAAGAACATTAAATAAGCTACATCATACTGAAATCTGGGTGAAAATTGACAAAGGACTAGTGAGATACGCTCGAATGAACTTGAAATTTGATGACGTCATTTTGAAAATTTACTTTTTTTACTTTATTAAGAAATTTGATATCTTTTAATCATTTTGTCAGCATTGCCACCCCATGAAATGACATGTACAACTCATCAGCTTTCAAAATATGTACAGAAAATGGAGGGTCACCGTCCATCCTGACGAGTAAAATCGGATTTAAAATTGGCAGTTTTTTGGCATAGTTGTACTGTATATCGCCATTGACGCGCGCGCGGAATTTCAACTTTGACGGGCCCGTATGACGTCATATTGAGTCGGATTGACTTGAAACTTGGTAGAAATATTCCTTGACATTTCAGGCAGCCGATAAGTGTGAAAAAACGGGAAATTTCTATTGCATATTAGCTGTGCTTGCGTATATGCGCGCACGCGTACGCGTCCGTCCGATTTTTTCAATTTTTCAAAAAATGCTCCAAATGGTCTGAAACGTGTCCAAAAAAATTTTGAGCTCGATTGGAGCATACAAATATTTTAACGCGCGCGTACGCGCATGTTTGAAGAGTACAGATGAATTTTGAGAACATGAGTAGAATCAACTTGATTCGAACTATATGTGAGGTAAATTTCATAGAAAAATTCCATTCCATTAATGAGATATGAATGAGAATGTGTTTTCATATAATGACGTCATAGTGACGTCACTTTCGACTGATCACTATGATTTTATTAGATCTGTCGTCTTTGGGACATGATACATATATGGTATAATTTTGACATTGATAGGATAAGGACTTTCTGAGCTAACCTCTACACAACATTTGAGGAGAAAGAACTTTTTTGTGACAACGGGAAGTTTAACACTAGAGATTGTAATTTGTCATCACTGACAAATTAAGGTGATCCGATCTTTTTTTTAATCAATGATTCGAGTCCTGATACTGCAAAGTCTCAGCTACAACATATTAAAATCTGAGAGAAATTCACCGAAGCATAAGTAAGATAGTGCTCGATAAAGAGAGTCATGTCAATTTTCACATCTAAAAAATTCCCTCCCATAGAGATAACACGTCATAGCAAAGATAGAAAAAGAAGTACATATGACCTTTGACCCCACTTTGCACAGACAAGATGGCATCTGAGCAAAAAGTGGTTATTTTATGAAATGATCCCTGTAACATGGTCTTTACGTGTGCAAAATATGGGAAAGATAGGACATGTATTCACCAAGACACAGGATGAAACATCTATGACCTTTGACCCTAATTTACATACCCAAGATGGCGTCTGATCAAGTAGTTGTTATTTTATGAAATAATTTTCGTGACATGAACTAAACATGTGCAAAATATGAAGGTGATAGGGGCTTTTTTTCTTGAGTTATTGCAAAGAAAGTTGCAAAAAGAAAGAAATATTTCAATACATCGAAGATAAACTTTAATTTCAACCAAGTTTTTTCACGTGATCCCGACAACGTATGAAAGAACGAAGGGCACACTTACGATAGCCCTACATCTCAGCTACAACATATTAAAATCTTAGACAAATTCACCGAAGCATAAGTGAGCTAGTGCTCGATAAAGATAGTCATGTCAATTTTCATTTCCATAAAAATTGCACTCCCATAGAGATTACACGTAAACTGGTCAAATTTGACAAGGTTACCTTCAATCCATTTTTTCGAGGTGATGTCGTCATCAAATCAAAATTGTTTTATTACGTTTATGAAAGAACATTTCATAAGCTACAACATATTGCAATTTGGGTGAAAATTGGCAAAGGATTAGTGAGATACGCTCGAGTAAACTTGAAATTTGATGACGTCATTTTGAAAATTTACTTTTTTTACTTTATTAAGAAATTTGATATCTTTTAATCATTTTATCAGCATAGCCAGCCCATGAAATGACATGTACAACTCATCACCTTTCAGAATATGTAAAGAAAATGGGAGGTCACCGTCCATCCTGACGAGTAAAATCCGATTTAAAATTGGCGGTTTTTTGGCATAGTTGCACTGTGTATCCCCATTGACGCACGCGCGGAATTTTGAATTTGACGGGCCCGTATGACGTCATATTGAGTCGGATCGACTTGAAACTTGGTAGAAATATTCCTTGAAATTTCGGACATCCGATCCGTGTAAAAAAATTGAAAATTTCTATTTCATATTAGCTGTGCGTGCGTATATGTGCGCGCGCGTACGCGTCCGTCCAATTTTTTCAATTTTTCAAAAAATGCTCCAAATGGTCTGAAACGTGTGCAAAAAAAGTTTGAGCTGGATTTGAGCATACAAATATTTCAACGCGCGCGTACGCGCGCGTTTGAAGAGTACAGATGAATTTTGAGAACATGAGTAGAATCAACTTGATTCGAACTATATGTGAGGTAAATTTCATAGAAAAATTCCATTCCATTAATGAGATATGAATGAGAATGTGTTTTCATATAATGACGTCATAGTGACGTCACTTTCGACTGATCACTATGATTTTGTTAGATCTGTCGTCTTTGGGACATGATACATATATGGTATAATTTTGACATTGATAGGATAAGGACTTTCTGAGCTAACCTCTACACAACATTTGAGGAGAAAGAACTTTTTTGTGACAACGGGAAGTTTAACACTAGAGATTGTAATTTGTCATCACTGACAAATTAAGGTGATCCGATTTTTTTTTTCAATGATTCGAGTCCTGATCGCAATAGGCATGACCATACAGGTTTCGTCTGTTGTTAAAAACGTTGGCCGTGTGATGTTTGAATTCTCGTTTAGAAAAGGGAGTCATATCTGCCATCTTTGGTACCAAATTCTGTATAGACTGAATAACGAAGATACAGCAACGAATACATATGACCTTTGACCCACCTTTACACTCCCAAGATGGCATCTGAGGAAAAAGTGGTTATTTTGTGAAATGATTCTTGCGACATCGCCTATATACGTGTGCAAAATATGGCAAAGATAGGACATGTATTCACCAAGATACAAAATGCAACATTTATGACCTTTGACCCTTATTTACATACCCACGATATTGTCCAATCAAGTAGTTGTTATTTCATGAAATAATGTTCGTGACATGAACTAAACATGTGCAAAATATGGTGGTGATAGGGTATGTTTTTCTTGAGTTATCGCACATAAAGTTGCAAAAAGAAAGAAATATTTCAATACATCGAAGATAAACTTTAATTTCAACCAAGTTTTTTTTTTACGTGATCCCGATATCGTATGAAAAAACGAAGGGCACACTTACGATAGCCAAAAGACTCAGTTACAACCTGTTAATATCTGGGAGAAATTCACCGAAGGGTAAGTGAGCTAGTGCTCGATAAAGACTATCATGTCAATTTTCACATTTAAAAAATTCCGTCCCATAGAGATAACACGTCATAACGAAGATACAGAAAGAAGTACATATGACATTTGACCCCAATTTGCACAGACAAGATGGCATCTGAGCAAAAAGTGGTTATTTTGTGAAATGATCCTTGTAACATGGCTTTTACGTGTGCAAAATATGGGAAAGATAGGACATGTATTCACCAAGATACAGGATGAAACATCTATGACCTTTGACCCTAATTTACATACCCAAGATGACGTCTGATCAAGTAGTTGTTATTTTATGAAATAATGTACGTGACATGAACTACACATGTGCAAAATGTGGGATCAATAGCCATTGTTGTTGTACATCTATCGCACAGAAAGTAGTAAAAAGAAAGAAAAATAAAGAAAAAAATATGTTATTTTATAGAAATTTGAAGGAGAAGCATAAAAAAATCAGAAAAAGATAAAGTTATGAAGGGAGATTAAGACTAACTAAAGAAAAAGAAGAAAAAAAAGTATTTAAAAAATTAAAAAATATATTGGCAGGGGTGAGCCTCGAACCAGGGACCTTAGGATTACGAGTCGGATGCGCTATGCAATGACCTATTTCATGCTCCATAGGCCCTGTGTATTAAGCAAAATGACGCTGCATCGAAGCCACGTGCCATTTTTCAACCAAGTTTATCGACGTGATGACGACGTCGTATGAAAAAATGGAGGGCACACTTACGATAGCCCGAAGTCTCAGCTACAACATACTAAAATCTGGGGAAAATTCACCGAAGCATAAGTGAGCTAGTACTCGACAAAGATAGTCATGTCAATTTTCACTGCCAGAAAAACTGCTCTCCCATAAAGATAACACGTAAACTGGTCAAATTTGACAAGGTTACTTTCAATCCATTTGTACGAGGTGATGCCGTCATCCAACCAAAATTATGTTTTTATATTTATGAAAGAACATTTTATAAGCTACAATATATTGAAATTTGGGTGAAAATTGGCAAAGGATAAGTGAGATACGCTCGAGTAAACTTGAAATTTGATGACGTCATTTTGAAAATTTACTTTTTTTACTTTATTAAGAAATTTGATATCTTTTAATCATTTTGTCAACATCGCCAACCCATGACATGACATGTACAACTCATCAGCTTTCAGAATATGTCAAAAAAATGGGAGGTCACCGTCCATCCTGACGAGTAAAATCCGATTTAAAATTGGCGGTTTTTTGGCATAGTTGCACAGTGTATCCCCATTGACGCACGCGCGGAATTTTGAATTTGACGGGCCCGTATGATGTCATATTGAGTCGGATCGACTTGAAACTTGATAGAAATATTCCTTGACATTGTGGACATCCGATCCGTGTGAAAAAACTGAAAATTTCTATTGCATATGAGCTGTGCGTGCGTATATGCGCGCGCGCGTACGCGTCCGTCCGATTTTTTCAATTTTTCAAAAAATGCTCCAAATGGTCTGAAACGTGTGCAAAAAAAATTTGAGCTCGATTTGAGCATACAAATATTTCAACGCGCGCGTACGCGCGCGTTTTGAGATAAAAATGAATTTTGAGAATATGAATAGAATCCACTTAACTTGAAATATATGTGACGTAAATTTCATTGAAAAACTTCATTCCATTAATGAGATATGATTGAGAATGTGTTTTCATATAATGACGTCATAGTGACGTCACGGTCGACTGATCACTTTGATTTTAGTTCGATTGCCGTCTTTGGGACACGATACATACATGGTGTAAGTTTGAACTTGATAGGCATAGTACTTTCTGAGCTAACCTCTGCACAACTTTTGGGGAGAAATAAAGAAAGAAAGAAGAAGAAAGAATCCGTACAGATACAATAGGTGATCCGAGAGGATACTCGGATCACCTAACTAGAGATTGTAATTTGTCATCACTGACAAATTAAGGTGATCCGATTTTTTTTTAATCAATGATTCGAGTCCTGATCGTAATAGGCATGACAATACAAGTTTCATCTGTGTTTAGAGACATTGGCCGTGTGAGGTTTGGATTCTCATTTAGAAAAGGGAGTCATATCTGCCATCTTTGGTACCAATTCTGTATACACTGAATAACGAAGATACAGCAACGAATACATATGACCTTTGACCCACCTTTACACTCCCAAGATGGCATCTGAGGAAAAAGTGGTTATTTTGTGAAATGATTCTTGCGACATCGTCTATATTCGTGTGCAAAATATGGCAAAGATAGGACAGGTATTCACCAAGATGCAAAATGCAAAGTCTTAGGTACAACATAAAATCTGGGAGAAATTCACCGAAGGGTAAGTGAGAGCTAGTGCTCGATAAAGAAAAGCATGTCGATTTTCACATTAAAAAAAAATCCCTCCCATAGAGATAACACGTCCTAACGAAAATACAGAAAGAAGTACATATGACCTTTGACCTCACTTTGCACACCCAAGATGGCGTCTGAGCAAAAAGTGGTTATTTTGTGAAATGATCCTTGTTACATGGTCTTTGTGTGTGCAAAATATGGGAAAGATAGGACATGTATTCACCAAGATACAGGATGAAACATTTATGACCTTTGACCCTAATTTACATACCCAAGATGGTGTCTGATCAAGTAGTTGTTATTTTATGAAATAATGTACGTGACATGAACTAAACATGTGCAAAATATGGGATTGATAGCCATTGTTGTTGTTCATCTATTGCACAGAAAGTAGTAGAAAGAAAGAAAAATAAAGAAAAAAATATGTTATTTTATAGAAATTTGAAGGAGAAGCATAAAAAAATCAGAAAAAGATAAAGTTAGGAAGGGAGATTAAGACTAACTAAAGAAAAAGAAGAAAAAAAGTGTTTAAAAAAATGAAAAAAAATATTGGCAGGGGTGAGCCTCGAACCAGGGACCTTAGGATTACGAGTCGGATGCGCTATGCAATGACCTATTTCATGCTCCATAGGCCCTGTGTATTAAGCAAAATGACGCTGCATCGAAGCCACGTGCCATTTTCAACCAAGTTTTTCGACGTGATGCCGACGTCGTATGAAAAAATGAAGGGCACACTTACGATAGCCCAAAGTCTCAGCTACAACATACTAAAATCTGGGAAAAATTCACCGAAGCAAAAGTGAGCTAGTGCTCGAAAAAGAGAGTCATGTCAATTTTCACTGCCAGAACAACTGCTCTCCCATAGAGATAACACGTAAACTGGTCAAATTCTACAAGGATACATTCAATCCATTTTTACGAGGCGATGACGTCATCCAATCAAAATGTTGTTTTTACATTAATGAAAGAACATTTCATAAGCTACAACATACTGAAATATGGGAGAAAATTGGCAGAGGATAAGTGAGATACGCTCGAGTAAACTTGTAATTTGATGACGTCATTTTGAAAATTTACTTTTTTTACTTTATTAAGAAATTTGATATCTTTTAATCATTTTGTCAGCATTGCCTACCCATGAAATGACATGTACAACTCATCAGCTTTCAATATATGTCAAGAAAATGGGGGGTCACCGTCCATCCTGACGAGTAAAATCGGATTTAAAATTGGCAGTTTTTTGGCATAGTTGCACTGTATATCGCCATTGACGCGCGCGCGGAATTTCAACTTTGACGGCCCCGTATGACGTCATATTGAGTCGGATTGACTTGAAACGTGGTATAAATATTCCTTGACATTTCAGACATGCGATCAAAGTGAAAAAACTGGAAATTTCAATTGCATATGAGCTGTGCGTGCGTATATGCGCGCGCGCGTACGCGTCCGTCCAATTTTTTCAATTTTTCAAAAAATGCTCCAAATGGTCTGAAACGTGTGCAAAAAAATTTTGAGCTCGATTGGAGCATACAAATATTTCAACGCGCGCGTACGCGCACGTTTTAAGAGAAAATATGAATTTTGAGAACATGAGTAGAATGCGCATAACTTTAAATATATGTGACGTAAATTTCATTGAAAAATTCTATTTCATTAATGAGATATGATTGAGAATGTGTTTTCATATAATGACGTCATAGTGACGTCACGGTCGACTGATCACAATGATACATTAGATTTGCCGTCTTTGGGACATGATGCATACATGATATAATTTTGAAATTGACAGGCAGCGGACTTTCTGAGCTAACCTCTGCACAACTTTTGAGGAGAAATAAAGAAGAAGAAGAAGAAGAAGAAGAACTAGAGATTGTAATTTGTCATCACTGACAAATTAAGGTGATCCGATTTTTTTTTATCAATGATTCGAGTCCTGATCGCAATAGGCATGACCATACAAGTTTCATCTGTGTTTAGAGACATTGGCCGTGTGATGTTTGCATTCTCATTTAGAAAAGGGAGTCATATCTGCCATCTTTGGTACCAAATTCTGTATACACTGAATAACGAAGATACAGCAATGAATACATATGACCTTTGACCCACCTTTGCACTCCCAAGATTGCATCTGATGAAATAGTGGTTATTTTGTGAAATGATTCTCGCGACATCGTCTATACGTGTGGAAAATATGGGAAAGATAGGACAGGTATTCACTAAGATACAAGATGAAACATTTATGACATTTGACCCTAATTTACATACCCAAGATGTTGTCCGATCTAGTAGTTGTTATTTTATGAAATAATGTACGAGACATGAACTAAACATGTGCAAAATATGGGGGTGATAGGGCGTGTTTTTCTTGAGTTATTGCAAAGAAAGTTGCAGAAAGAAAGAAATATCTCAATACATAGAAGATAAGCTTTAATTTCAACCAATTTTTTATCGTAATTCCGACATCGTATGAAAAAACGAAGGAAATGAAACGATAGCGCAAAGTCTCAGCTACAATATATTAAAATCTGGGAGAAATTCACCGAAGGGTAAGTGAGCTAGTGCTCGATAAAGACAATCATGTCAATTTTCACATTAAAGAAAATTCCCTCCCATAGAGATAACACGTCATAACGAAGATACAAAAAGAAGTACATATGACCTTTGACCTCAATTTGCACAGACAAGATGGCATCTGAGTAAAAAGTGATTATTTTGTGAAATGATCCTTGTAACATGGTCTTTGCGTGTGCAAAATATGGGAAAGATAAGACATGTATTCACTAAGATACAGGGTGAAACACCTATGACCTTTGACCCTAATTTACATACCCAAGATGGTGTCCGATCAAGTAGCTGTTATTTTATGAAATAATTCACGTGACATGAACTAAACATGTGCAAAATATAGAAGTGATAGAGGCCGTTTTTCTTGAGTTATTGCAAAGAAAGTTGCAGAAAGAAAGAAATATCTCAATACATCGAAGATAAGCCTGAATTTCAACCCAATTTTTTGACGTGATTTTGACATCGTATGAAAAAATGAAGGGCACACTTACGGTAGCGTAAAGTCTCAGCTACAACATATTAAAATCTGGGAGAAATTTACCGAAGCTTAAGTGAGCTAGTGCTCGATAAAGATAGTCATGTCAATTTTCATTTCCAGAAAAACTGCACTCCCATAGAGATAACACGTAAACTGGTCAAATTTGACAAGATTACTTTTAATCCATTTTTACGAGGTGATACCGTTATCCAATCAAAATATTGTAATTCTATGTTTGAAAGAACATTAAATAAGCTACATCATACTGAAATCTGGGTGAAAATTGACTAAGGACTAGTGAGATATGCTCGAATGAACTTGAAATTTGATGACGTCATTTTGAAAATTTACTTTTTTTACTTTATTAAGAAATTTGATATCTTTTAATCATTTTGTCAGCATTGCCACCCCATGAAATGACATGTACAACTCATCAGCTTTCAAAATATGTACAGAAAATGGGGGGTCACCGTCCATCCTGACGAGTAAAATCGGATTTAAAATTGGCAGTTTTTTGGCATAGTTGCACTGTATATCGCCATTGACGCGCGCGCGGAATTTCAACTTTGACGGGCCCGTATGACGTCATATTGAGTCGGATTGATTTGAAACTTGGTATAAATATTCCTTAACATTTCAGACATCCGATCAAAGTGAAAAAACTGGAAATTTCAATTGCACATGAGCTGTGCGTGCGTATATGCGCGCGCGCGTACGCGTCCGTCCGATTTTTTCAATTTTTCAAAAAATGCTCCAAATGGTCTGAAACGTGTGCAAAAAAATTTTGAGCTCGATTGGAGCATACAAATATTTCAACGCGCGCGTACGCGCACGTTTTAAGAGAAAATATGAATTTTGAGAACATGAGTAGAATGCGCATAATTTGAAATATATGTGACGTAAATTTCATTGAAAAATTTCATTCCATTAATGAGATATGATTGAGAATGTGTTTTCATATAATGACGTCATAGTGACGTCACGGTCGACTGATCACAATGATACATTAGATTTGTCGTCTTTGGGACATGATGCATACATGGTATAAGTTTGAAATTGATAGGCAGCGGACTTTCTGAGCTAACCTCTGCACAACTTTTGCGGAGAAATAAAGAAAGAAAGAAGAAGAAAGAATCCGTACAGATACAGAAGGTGATCCGAAGGATACTCGGATCACCTAACTAGAACCGGAATTTGTCAACACTGACAAATTAGGTGATCCGATCTCTTCGAAAATCAATGATTTGAGTCCTGATCCCAATAGGCATGACCATACCGGTTTCATTTGTGTCGAGGAGACATTGGCCATGTGATGTTTGGATTCTCATTTAGAAAAGGAAGTCAGACTTGCCATCTTTGGTACCGAATTCCGTATCCACTAACAAAGATACAGAATTAAGTATATTTGACATTTGACCCCACTTTGCACACCCAAGATGGCATCTGAGCAAAAAGTGGTTATTTAGTGAAGTGATTATTGTAACATGCCCTTTGCGTGTGCAAAATATGGGAAAGACAGGACATGTATTCACCAAGATACAGGATGAACAATTTGTGACCTTTGACCCTAATTTACCTACCCAAGATGGTGTCCGATCAAGTAGTTGTTATTTTATGAAATAATGTACGTGACATGAACTAAACATGTGCAAAATATGGGGGTGATAAAGGCTGTTTTTCTTGAGTTATTGCAAAGAAAGTTTCAGAAAAAAATATCACAAAACATCGAAGATAAGCTTTAATTTCAACCAAGTTTTTGACATGATGCCGACGTTGTATGAAAAAACAAATTGCATAATACGATAGCCCAAACTCTCAGCTACAACATATTAAAATCTGGGAGAAATTCACTGAAGGATAAGTGAGCTAGTTCTCGATAAAGACAACCATGTCAATTTTCACATCTAGAAAAATTCCCTCCCATAGAGATAACACGTCATAACGAAGATAGACGAAAAAAGTACATATGACCTTTGACCCCACTTTGCACAGACAAGATGGCATCTGAGCAAAAAGTGGTTATTTTGTTAAATGATTCTTGTAACATGGTCTTTGCGTGTGCAAAATATGGGAAAGATAGGACATGTATTCACCAAGATACAAGATAAAACATTTATGACCTTTGACCCTAATTTACATACCCAAGATGGTGTCTGATCAAGTAGTTGTTATTTTATGAAATAATGTACGTGACATGAACTAAACATGTGCAAAATATTATGCTTATAGAGCTTGTTTTTCTCGAGCTATTGCAAAGAAAGATGCAAAAAGAAAGGAATATCTCAATACATCGAAGATAAGCTTTAATTTCAACCAAGTTGTTGGACGTGATCCCGACATCAAATGAAAAAATGGAGGGCACATTACCGATAGCCCAAAGTCTCAGCTACAACATATTAAAATCTGGGAGAAATTCACCGAAGCAAAAGGGAGCTAGTGCTCGATAAAGATAGTCATGTCAATTTTCATTTCCAGAAAAACTGCACTCCCATAGAGATAACACGTAAACTGGTCAAATTTGACAAGATTACTTTCAATCCATTTTTACGAGGTGATGCCGTCATCCAATCAAAATGTTGTTATTACATTAATGAAAGAGTATTTAATAAGCTACATCATACTGAAATCTGGGTGAAAATTGGCAAAGGATTAGTGTGATACGCTCGAGTGAACTTGAAACTTGATGACGTCATATTGAAAATTTACTTTTTTTATTTTATTAAGAAATTTGATATCTTTTAATCATTTTTTCAGCATCGCCAACCCATGAAATGACATGTACAACTCATCAGCTTTCAGAATATGAAAAGAAAATGGGGGGTCACCGTCCATCCTGACGAGTAATATCGGATTTAAAATTGGCGGTTTTTTGGCATTGTTGCACTGTATATCGCCATTGACGCGCGCGCGGAATTTCAACTTTGACGGGCCCGTATGACGTCATATTGAGTCGGATTGACTTGAAACTTGGTAGAAATATTCCTTGACATTTCAGGCATCCGATAAACGTAAAAAAACAAGAAATTTCAGTTGCATATGAGCTGTGCATGCGTATATGTGCGCGCGCGTACGCGTCCGTCCGATTTTTTCAATTTTTCAAAAAATGCTCGAAATGGTCTGAAACGTGTGCAAAAAAAATTTGAGCTCGATTTGAGCATACAAATATTTCAACGCGCGCGTACGCGCGCGTTTTAAGAGAAAATGTGAATTTTGAGAATATGAGTAGAATGCGCATAACTTGAAATATATGTGACGTAAATTTCATTGAAAAATTCCATTCCATTGATGAGATATGATTGAGAATGTGTTTTCATATAATGACGTCATAGTGACGTCACGGTCGACTGATCACTATGATTTTATTAGACCCGTCGTCTTTGGGACATGATACATATATGGTATAAGTTTGAAATTGATAAGAAGAACACTTTCTGAGCTAATCGATACACAAATTTTGTCCAGAAATAAAGAAAGAAGAAGAAGACTAGAGATTGTAATTTGTCATCACTGACAAATTAAGGTGATCCGATCTTTTTTTTTAATCAATGATTCGAGTCCTGATACTGCAAAGTCTCAGCTACAACATATCAAAATCTGAGAGAAATTCACCGAAGCATAAGTAAGATAGTGCTCGATAAAGAGAGTCATGTCAATTTTCACATCTAAAAAATTCCCTCCCATAGAGATAACACGTCATAGCAAAGATAGAAAAAGAAGTACATATGACCTTTGACCCCACTTTGCACAGACAAGATGGCATCTGAGCAAAAAGTGGTTATTTTATGAAATGATCCCTGTAACATGGTCTTTACGTGTGCAAAATATGGGAAAGATAGGACATGTATTCACCAAGATACAGGATGAAACATCTATGACCTTTGACCCTAATTTACATACCCAAGATGGCGTCTGATCAAGTAGTTGTGATTTTATGAAATAATTTTCGTGACATGAACTAAACATGTGCAAAATATGAAGGTGATAGGGGCTGTTTTTCTTGAGTTATTGCAAAGAAAGTTGCAAAAAGAAAGAAATATTTCAATACATCGAAGATAAACTTTAATTTCAACCAAGTTTTTTTACGTGATCCCGACAACGTATGAAAAAACGAAGGGCACACTTACGATAGCCCTACATCTCAGCTACAACATATTAAAATCTTAGAGAAATTCACCGAAGCATAAGTGAGCTAGTGCTCGATAAAAATAGTCATGTCAATTTTCATTTCCATAAAAAATTGCACTCCCATAGAGATTACACGTAAACTGGTCAAATTTGACAAGGTTACCTTCAATCCATTTTTTTGAGGTGATGTCGTCATCAAATCAAAATTGTTTAAGTACATTTATGAAAGAACATTTCATAAGCTACAATATATTGAAATTTGGGTGAAAATTGGCAAAGGATTAGTGAGATACGCTCGAGTAAACTTGAAATTTGATGACGTCATTTTGAAAATTTACTTTTTTTACTTTATTAAGAAATTTGATATCTTTTGATCATTTTATCAGCATAGCCAGCCCATGAAATGACATGTACAACTCATCACCTTTCAGAATATGTAAAGAAAATGGGGGGTCACCGTCCATCCTGACGAGTAAAATCCGATTTAAAATTGGCGGTTTTTTGGCATAGTTGCACTGTGTATCCCCATTGACGCACGCGCGGAATTTTGAATTTGACGGGCCCGTATGACGTCATATTGAGTCGGATCGACTTGAAACTTGGTAGAAATATTCCTTGAAATTTCGGACATCCGATCCGTGTGAAAAAATTGAAAATTTCTATTTCATATTAGCTGTGCGTGCGTATATGTGCGCGCGCGTACGCGTCCGTCCAATTTTTTCAATTTTTCAAAAAATGCTCCAAATGGTCTGAAACGTGTGCAAAAAAAATTTGAGCTGGATTTGAGCATACAAATATTTCAACGCGCGCGTACGCGCGCGTTTTGAGATAAATATGAATTTTGAGAATATGAGTAGAATGCGCTTGACTTGAAATATATGTGACGTAAATTTCATTGAAATATTCCATTCCATTAATGAGATATGATTGAAAATGTGTTTTCATATAATGACGTCATAGTGACGTCACGGTCGACTGATCACTACGATTTTACTTGACCCGTCGTCTTTGGGACATGATACATATATGGTATAATTTTGGCATTGATAGGAAGAGGACTTTCTGAGCTAACCGATACACAAATTTTGTCCAGAAATAAAGAAGAAGAAGAAGAAGAAGGAAAACAAAGAATCAGTACAGATACAGAAGGTGATCCGAGAGGATACTCGGATCACCTAAAGAAGAAGAACCACCAACAAAGAATCCGTACAGATACAGAAGGTGATCCGAGAGGATACTCGGATCACCTAACTAGAGATTGTAATTTGTCATCACTGACAAATTAAGGTGATCCGATTTTTTTTTTATCAATGATTCGAGTCCTGATCGCAATAGGCATGACCATACAAGTTTCATCTGTGTTTAGAGACATTGGTCGTGTGATGTTTGCATTCTCATTTAGAAAAGGGAGTCATATCTGCCATCTTTGGTACCAAATTCTGTATACACTGAATAACGAAGATACAGCAATGAATACATATGACCTTTGACCCACCTTTGCACTCCCAGATTGCATCTGATGAAATAGTGGTTATTTTGTGAAATGATTCTCGCGACATCGTCTATACGTGTGAAAAATAAGGGAAAGATAGGACAGGTATTCACTCAGATACAAGATGAAACATTTATGACCTTTGACCCTAATTTACATACCCAAGATGTTGTCCGATCTAGTAGTTGTTATTTTATGAAATAATGTACGAGACATGAACTAAACATGTGCAAAATATGGGGGTGATAGGGCGTGTTTTTCTTGAGTTATTGCAAAGAAAGTTGCAGAAAGAAAGAAATATCTCAATACATAGAAGATAAGCTTTAAATTCAACCAATTTTTTATCGTAATCCCGACATCGTATGAAAAAACGAAGGCAACAAAACGATAGCGCAAAGTCTCAGCTACAACATATTAAAATCTGGGAGAAATTCACGGAAGGGTAAGTGAGCTAGTGCTCGATAAAGACAATCATGTCAATTTTCATATTAAAGAAAATTCCCTCCCATAGAGATAACACGTCATCACGAAGATACAAAAAGAAGTACATATAACCTTTGACCTCAATTTGCACAGACAAGATGGCATCTGAGTAAAAAGTAGTTATTTTGTGAAATGATCCTTGTAACATGGTCTTTGCATGCGCAAAATATGGGACAGATAGGACATGTATTTACTAAGATACAGGATGAAACACTTATGACCTTTGACCCTAATTTACATACCCAAGATGGTGTCTGATCAAGTAGTTGTTATTTTATGAAATAATTCACGTGACATGAACTAAACATGTGCAAAATATAGAAGTGATAGAGGCTGTTTTTCTTGAGTTATTGCAAAGAAAGTTGCAGAAAGAAAGAAATATCTCAATACATCGAAGATAAGCCTGAATTTCAACCCAATTTTTTGACGTGATTCTGACATCGTATGAAAAAACAAAGGGCACACTTACGGTAGCGTAAAGTCTCAGCTACAACATATTAAAATCTGGGAGAAATTTACCGAAGCTTAAGTGAGCTAGTGCTCGATAAAGATAGTCATGTCAATTTTCATTTCCAGAAAAACTGCACTCCCATAGAGATAACACGTAAACTGGTCAAATTTGACAAGATTACTTTCAATCCATTTTTACGAGGTGATAACGTTATCCAATCAAAATATTGTAATTTTATGTTTGAAAGAGCATTAAATAAGCTACAACATACTGAAATCTGGGTGAAAATTAACAAAGGACTAGTGAGATACGCTCGAATGAACTTGAAATTTGATGACGTCATTTTGAAAATTTACTTTTTTTACTTTATTAAGAAATTTGCTATCTTTTAATCATTTTGTCAGCATTGCCACCCCATGAAATTACATGTACAACTCATCAGGTTTTAAAATATGTAAAGAAAATGGGGGGTCACCGTCCATCCTGACGAGTAAAATCGAATTTAAAATTAGCAGTTTTTTGGCATAGTTGCACTGTATATCGCCATTGACGCGCGCGCGGAATATCAACTTTGACGGGCCCGTATGACGTCATATTGAGTCGCATTGATTTGAAACTTGGTATAAATATTCCTTAACATTTCAGACATCCGATCAAAGTGTAAAAACTGGAAATTTCAATTGCACATGAGCTGTGCGTGCGTATATCCGCGCGCGCGTACGCGTCCGTCCGATTTTTTCAATTTTTCAAAAAATGCTCCAAATGGTCTGAAACGTGTGCAAAAAAATTTTGAGCTCGATTGGAGCATACAAATATTTCAACGCGCGCGTACGCGCACGTTTTAAGAGAAAATATGAATTTTGAGAACATGAGTAGAATGCGCATAATTTGAAATATATGTGACGTAAATTTCATTGAAAATTTTCATTCCATTAATGAGATATGATTGAGAATGTGTTTTCATATAATGACGTCATAGTGACGTCACGGTCGACTGATCACAATGATACATTAGATTTGTCGTCTTTGGGACATGATGCATACATGGTATGATTTTGAAATTGATAGGCAGCGGACTTTCTGAGCTAACCTCTGCACAACTTTTGCGGAGAAATAAAGAAAGAAAGAAGAAGAAAGAATCCGTACAGATACAGAAGGTGATCCGAAGGATACTCGGATCACCTAACTAGAGATTGTAATTTGTCATCACTGACAAATTAAGGTGATCCGATTTTTTTTAATCAATGATTCGAGTCCTGATCGCAATAGGCATGACAATACAAGTTTCATCTGTGTTTAGAGACATTGGCCGTGTGAGGTTTGGATTCTCATTTAGAAAAGGGAGTCATATCTGCCATCTTTGGTACCAATTCTGTATACACTGAATAACGAAGATACAGCAACGAATACATATGACCTTTGACCCACCTTTACACTCCCAAGATGGCATCTGAGGAAAAAGTGGTTATTTTGTGAAATGATTCTTGCGACATCGTCTATATTCGTGTGCAAAATATGGCAAAGATAGGACAGGTATTCACCAAGATGCAAAATGCAAAGTCTTAGGTACAACATAAAATCTGGGAGAAATTCACCGAAGGGTAAGTGAGAGCTAGTGCTCGATAAAGAAAAGCATGTCGATTTTCACATTAAAAAAAATCCCTCCCATAGAGATAACACGTCATAACGAAAATACAGAAAGAAGTACATATGACCTTTGACCTCACTTTGCACACCCAAGATGGCGTCTGAGCAAAAAGTGGTTATTTTGTGAAATGATCCTTGTTACATGGTCTTTGTGTGTGCAAAATATGGGAAAGATAGGACATGTATTCACCAAGATACAGGATGAAACATTTATGACCTTTGACCCTAATTTACATACCCAAGATGGTGTCTGATCAAGTAGTTGTTATTTTATGAAATAATGTACGTGACATGAACTAAACATGTGCAAAATATGGGATTGATAGCCATTGTTGTTGTTCATCTATTGCACAGAAAGTAGTAGAAAGAAAGAAAAATAAAGAAAATGATTCGAGTCCTGATCGTAATAGGCATGACAATACAAGTTTCATCTGTGTTTAGAGACATTGGCCGTGTGAGGTTTGGATTCTCATTTAGAAAAGGGAGTCATATCTGCCATCTTTGGTACCAATTCTGTATACACTGAATAACGAAGATACAGCAACGAATACATATGACCTTTGACCCACCTTTACACTCCCAAGATGGCATCTGAGGAAAGAGTGGTTATTTTGTGAAATGATTCTTGCGACATCGTCTATATTCGTGTGCAAAATATGGCAACGATAGGACAGGTATTCACCAAGATGCAAAATGCAAAGTCTTAGGTACAACATAAAATCTGGGAGAAATTCACCGAAGGGTAAGTGAGAGCTAGTGGTCGATAAAGAAAAGCATGTCGATTTTCACATTAAAAAAAAATCCCTCCCATAGAGATAACACGTCATAACGAAAATACAGAAAGAAGTACATATGACCTTTGACCTCACTTTGCACACCCAAGATGGCGTCTGAGCAAAAAGTGGTTATTTTGTGAAATGATCCTTGTTACATGGTCTTTGTGTGTGCAAAATATGGGAAAGATAGGACATGTATTCACCAAGATACAGGATGAAATATTTATGACCTTTGACCCTAATTTACATACCCAAGATGGTGTCTGATCAAGTAGTTGTTATTTTATGAAATAATGTACGTGACATGAACTAAACATGTGCAAAATATGGGATTGATAGCCATTGTTGTTGTTCATCTATTGCACAGAAAGTAGTAGAAAGAAAGAAAAATAAAGAAAAAAATATGTTATTTTATAGAAATTTGAAGGAGAAGCATAAAAAAATCAGAAAAAGATAAAGTTAGGAAGGGAGATTAAGACTAACTAAAGAAAAAGAAGAAAAAAAGTGTTTAAAAAAATGAAAAAAAAATATTGGCAGGGGTGAGCCTCGAACCAGGGACCTTAGGATTACGAGTCGGATGCGCTATGCAATGACCTATTTCATGCTCCATAGGCCCTGTGTATTAAGGAAAAATGACGCTGCATCGAAGCCACGTGCCATTTTCAACCAAGTTTTTCGACGTGATGCCGACGTCGTATGAAAAATGAAGGGCACACTCACGATAGCCCAAAGTCTCAGCTACAACATACTAAAATCTGGGAAAAATTCACCGAAGCAAAAGTGAGCTAGTGGTCGAAAAAGAGAGTCATGTCAATTTTCACTGCCAGAAAAACTGCTCTCCCATAGAGATAACACGTAAACTGGTCAAATTCTACAAGGATACATTCAATCCATTTTTACGAGGCGATGACGTCATCCAATCAAAATGTTGTTTTCACATTAATGAAAGAACATTTCATAAGCTACAACATACTGAAATATGGGAGAAAATTGGCAGTGGATAAGTGAGATACGCTCGAGTAAACTTGTAATTTGATGACGTCATTTTGAAAATTTACTTTTTTTACTTTATTAAGAAATTTGATATCTTTTAATCATTTTGCCAGCATCGCCAACCCATGAAATAACATTTCCAACTCATCAGCTTTCAGAATATGTAAAGAAAATGGGGGGTCACCGTCCATTCTGACGAGTAAAATCGGATTTAAAATTGGCGTTTTTTTGGCATCGTTGCACTGTATATCGCCATTGACGCGCGCGCGGAATTTCATCTTTGACGGGCCCGTATGACGTCATATTGAGTCGGATTGACTTGAAACTTGGTAGAAATATTCCTTGACATTTTAGGTATCCGATAAGTGTAAAAAAACGGGAAATTTCTATTGCATATGAGCTGTGTGTGCGAATATGTGCGCGCGCGTACGCGTCCGTCCAATTTTTTCAATTTTTCAAAAAATGCTCCAAATGGTCTGAAACGTGTGCAAAAAAAATTTGAGCTCGATTTAAGCATACAAATATTTCGACGTGCGCGTACGCGCACGTTTTAAGAGAAAATATGAATTTTGAGAATATGAGTGAAATTTGTATAACTTGAAATGAATGTGACGTAAATTTCATTGAAAAATTCCATTCCATTAATGAGATATGAATGAAAATGTGTTTTCATATAATGACGTCATAGTGACGTCACGGTTGACTGATCACAATGATACATTAGATTTGTCGTCTTTGGGACATGATACATATATGGTATGAGTTTGGAATTGATACTCTGAGAACTTTTTGAGTAAGTAGATACACAACTTTTGTCCAGAAATAAGAAGAAGAACCAACAAAGAATCCGTACAGATACAGAAGGTGATCCGAGAGGATACTCGGATCACCTAACTAGAGATTGTAATTTGTCATTACTGACAAATTAAGGTGATCCGATTTTTTTTTTCATCAATGATTCGAGTCCTGATCGCAATAGGCATGACCATACAGGTTTCGTCTGTTGTTAAAAACGTTGGCCGTGTGATGTTTGAATTCTCGTTTAGAAAAGGGAGTCATATCTGCCATCTTTGGTACCAAATTCCGTATACACTAGACAACGAAGATACAACAACAAATACAATTGACCTTTGACCCACCTTTACACTCCCAAGATGGCATCTGAGGAAAAAGTGGTTATTTTGTGAAATGATTCTTGCGACATCGTCTATACGTGTGCAAAATATGGGAAAGATAGGACAGGTATTCGCCAAGATACAAGATGAAACATTTATGACCTTTGACCCTAATTTACATACCCAAGATGTTGTCCAATCAAGTAGTTGTTATTTTATGAAATAATGTACGTGACATGAACTAAACATGTGCAGAATATGGGGGTGATAGGGCGTGTTTTTCTTGAGTTATTGCAAAGAAAGTTGCAGAAAGAAAGAAATATCTCAATACATAGAAGATAAACTTTAATTTCAACCAATTTTTATCGTAATCCCGACATCGTATGAAAAAACGAAGGAAATGAAACGATAGCGCAAAGTCTCAGCTACAATATATTAAAATCTGGGAGAAATTCACTGAAGGGTAAGTGAGCTAGTGCTCGATAAAGACAATCATGTCAATTTTCACATTAAAGAAAATTCCCTCCCATAGAGATAACACGTCATAACGAAGATACAAAAAGAAGTACATATGACCTTTGACCTCAATTTGCACAGACAAGATGGCATCTGAGTAAAAAGTGATTATTTTGTGAAATGATCCTTGTAACATGGTCTTTGCGTGTGCAAAATATGGGAAAGATAAGACATGTATTCACTAAGACACAGGGTGAAACACCTATGACCTTTGACCCTAATTTACATACCCAAGATGGTGTCCGATCAAGTAGTTGTTATTTTATGAAATAATTCACGTGACATGAACTAAACATGTGCAAAATATAGAAGTGATAGGGCGTGTCTTTCTTGAGTTATTGCAAAGAAAGTTGCAGAAAGAAAGAAATATCTCAATACATCGAAGATAAGCCTGAATTTCAACCAAAATTTTTGACGTGATCCCGACATCGTATGAAAAAACGAAGGGCACACTTACGGTAGCGTAAAGTCTCAGCTACAATATATCAAAATCTGGGAGAAATTTACCGAAGGGTAAGTGAGCTAGTGCTCGATAAAGATAGTCATGTCAATTTTCTTTTTCCAGAAAAACTGCACTCCCATAGAGATAACACGTAAACTGGTCAAATTTGACAAGGTTACTTTCAATCCATTTTTACGAGGTGATACCGTTATCCAATCAAAATTTTGTAATTTTATGTTTGAAAGAACATTAAATAAGCTACAATATACTGAAATCTGGGTGAAAATTAACAAAGGACTAGTGAGATACACTCGAATGAACTTGAAATTTGATGACGTTATTTTGAAAATTTACTTTTTTTATTTTATTAAGAAATTTGATATCTTTTAATCAGTTTGTCAGCATTGCCATCCCATGAAATGACATGTACAACTCATCAGCTTTCAAAATATGTAAAGAAAATGGGGGGTCACCGTCCATCCTGACGAGTAAAATCGGATTTAAAATTGGCAGTTTTTTTGCATAGTTGCACTGTGTATCGCCATTGACGCGCGCGCGGAATTTCAACTTTGACGGGCCCGTATGACGTCATATTGAGTCGGATTGACTTGAAACTTGGTATAAATATTCCTTGACATTTCAGACATCCGATCAAAGTGAAAAAACTGGAAATTTCAATTGCATATGAGCTGTGCGTGCGTATATGCGCGCGCGCGTACGCGTCCGTCCGATTTTTTCAATTTTTCAAAAAATGCTCCAAATGGTCTGAAACGTGTGCAAAAAAATTTTGAGCTCGATTGGAGCATACAAATATTTCAACGCGCGCGTGCGCGCACGTTTTTAATGATGGGATGAATTTCGAAAACATGAGTAGAATTCCCTTTAATTGAACTTTATGTGACGTAAATTTCATTGAAAAATTCCATTCCAATAATGAGATATGAATGAAAATGTGTTTTCATATAATGACGTCATAGTGACGTCACGGTCGACTGATCACTCTGATTTTAGTTCGATTGCCGTCTTTTGGACACGATACATATATGGTATAAGTTTGACATTCATAGGCAATGCACTTTCTGAGCTAACCTCTACACAACTTTTGGGGAGAAATAAAGAAAAACTAGAGATTGTAATTTGTCATTACTGACAAATTAAGGTGATCCGATTTTTTTTTAATCAATGATTCGAGTCCTGATCACAATAGGCATGACTATACAGGTTTCATCTGTGTTTAGAGACATTGGCCGTGTGATGTTTGGATTCTCACTTAGAAAAGGGAGTCAGACCTGCCATCTTTGGTACCGAATTCCGTATACACTAACGGAAATACAGAATGAAGTATATTTGACCTTTGACCTCACTTTGCACACCCAAGATGGCGTCTGAGCAAAAAGTGATTATTCTATAAAATGATTCTTGTAACATGGTCTTTGCGTGTGCAAACTATGGGAAAGATAGGACATGTATTCACCAAGATACAGGATGAAACATTTATGACCTTTGACCCTACTTTACATACCCAAGATGGTGTCCGATCAAGTAGTTGTTATTTTATGAAATAATGTACGTGACATGAACTAAACATGTGCAAAATATCAGGGTGATAGGGTATGTTTTTCTTGAGTTATTGCAAAGAAAGTTGTAGAAAGAAAGAAATATCTCAATACATCGAAGATAAACTTTAATTTCAACCACATTTTTCACGTGATCCCGACACCGTATGAAAATTAAAAGGCATGCATATGATAGCGCAAAGTCTCAGCTACAACATATTAAAATCTGGGAGAAATTCACCTAAGCATAAGTGAGCTAGTGCTCGATAAAGACAATCATGTCAATTTTCACATCTAGAAAAAATTCCCTCCCATAGAGATAACACGTCATAACGAAGATAAAGAAAGAAATATATTTGACCTTTGACCCCACTTTGCACAGACAAGATGGCATCTGAGCAAAAAGTAGTTATTTTGTGAAATGATCCTTGTAACATATTCTTTACGTGTGCAAAATATGGGAAAGATAAGACATTCATTTACCAAGATACAGGATAAAACATTTATGACCTTTGACCCTAATTTACATACCCAAGATGGTGTCCGATCAAGTAGTTGTTATTTTATGAAATAATGTACGTGACATGAACTAAATATGCGCAAAATATTGGGCTGATAAGGCTTGTTTTTCTTGAGTTATTGCAAAGAAAGTTGCAAAAAGAAACGAATATGAAAATACATCGAAGATAAGCTTTAATTTCAGCCAAGTTTTTGGACGTGATCCCGACTCCGTATGAAAAAACGAAGGGCACAATTACGATAGCCCAAAGTCTCAGCTACAACATATTAAAATCTGGGAGAAATTCACCGAAGCATAAGTGAGGTAGTACTCGATAAACATAGTCATGTCAATTTTCATTTCCAGAAAAACTGCACCCCCATAGAGATAACACGTAAACTGGTCAAATTTGACAAGATTACTTTAAATCCATTTTTCCGAGGTGATGCCGTCATTCAATCAAAATTATGTTATAACATGAGTGAAAGAGAATTTAATAAGCTACAACATACTGAAATCTGAGTGAAAATTGGCAAAGGATAAGTTAGATACGCTCGAGTGAACTTGAAATTTGATGACGTTATTTTGAAAATTTACTTTTTTTATTTTATTTAGAAATCTGATATCTTTTAGTCATTTCTCCAGCATCGCAAACCCATGAAATGACATGTACAAGTCATTAGCTTTCAGAATATGTAAAGAAAGTGGGGGGTCACCGTCCATCCTGACGAGTAAAATCGGATTTAAAATTGGCGGTATTTTGGCATTGTTGCACTGTATATCGCCATTGACGCGCGCGCGGAATTCCAACTTTGACGGGCCCGTATGACGTCATAGTGAATTAGATCGATTTGAAACTTGGTAGAAATATTCCTTGACATTTCAGATATCCGATCTGAGTGAAAAAACGGGAAATTTCTATTGCATATTAGCTGTGCGTGCGTATATGCGCGCACGCGTACGCGTCCGTCCGATTTTTTCAATTTTTCAAAAAATGCTCCAAATGGTCTGAAACGTGTCCAAAAAAATTTTGAGCTCGATTGGAGCGTACAAATATTTGAACGCGCGCGTACGCGCACGTTCGAAGAGTACAGATGAATTTTGAGAACATGAGTAGAATCAACTTGATTCGAACTATATGTGAGGTAAATTTCATAGAAAAATTCCATTCCATTAATGAGATATGAATGAGAATGTGTTTTCATATAATGACGTCATAGTGACGTCACTTTCGACTGATCACTATGATTTTATTAGATCTGTCGTCTTTGGGACATGATACATATATGGTATAATTTTGACATTGATAGGATGAGGACTTTCTGAGCTAACCTCTACACAACATTTGAGGAGAAAGAACTTTTTTGTGACAACGGGAAGTTTAACACTAGAGATTGTAATTTGTCATCACTGACAAATTAAGGTGATCCGATTTTTTTTTATCAATGATTCGAGTCCTGATCGCAATAGGCATGACCATACAAGTTTCATCTGTGTTTAGAGACATTGGCCGTGTGATGTTTGCATTCTCATTTAGAAAAGGGAGTCATATCTGCCATCTTTGGTACCAAATTCTGTATACACTGAATAACGAAGATACAGCAATGAATACATATGACCTTTGACCCACCTTTGCACTCCCAAGATTGCATCTGATGAAATAGTGGTTATTTTGTGAAATGATTCTCGCGACATCGTCTATACGTGTGGAAAATATGGGAAAGATAGGACAGGTATTCACTAAGATACAAGATGAAACATTTATGACCTTTGACCCTAATTTACATACCCAAGATGTTGTCCGATCTAGTAGTTGTTATTTTATGAAATAATGTACGAGACATGAACTAAACATGTGCAAAATATGGGGGTGATAGGGCGTGTTTTTCTTGAGTTATTGCAAAGAAAGTTGCAGAAAGAAAGAAATATCTCAATACATAGAAGATAAGCTTTAATTTCAACCAATTTTTTATCGTAATTCCGACATCGTATGAAAAAACGAAGGAAATGAAACGATAGCGCAAAGTCTCAGCTACAATATATTAAAATCTGGGAGAAATTCACCGAAGGGTAAGTGAGCTAGTGCTCGATAAAGACAATCATGTCAATTTTCACATTAAAGAAAATTCCCTCCCATAGAGATAACACGTCATAACGAAGATACAAAAAGAAGTACATATGACCTTTGACCTCAATTTGCACAGACAAGATGGCATCTGAGTAAAAAGTGATTATTTTGTGAAATGATCCTTGTAACATGGTCTTTGCGTGTGCAAAATATGGGAAAGATAAGACATGTATTCACTAAGATACAGGGTGAAACACCTATGACCTTTGACCCTAATTTACATACCCAAGATGGTGTCCGATCAAGTAGCTGTTATTTTATGAAATAATTCACGTGACATGAACTAAACATGTGCAAAATATAGAAGTGATAGAGGCCGTTTTTCTTGAGTTATTGCAAAGAAAGTTGCAGAAAGAAAGAAATATCTCAATACATCGAAGATAAGCCTGAATTTCAACCCAATTTTTTGACGTGATTTTGACATCGTATGAAAAAACGAAGGGCACACTTACGGTAGCGTAAAGTCTCAGCTACAACATATTAAAATCTGGGAGAAATTTACCGAAGCTTAAGTGAGCTAGTGCTCGATAAAGATAGTCATGTCAATTTTCATTTCCAGAAAAACTGCACTCCCATAGAGATAACACGTAAACTGGTCAAATTTGACAAGATTACTTTTAATCCATTTTTACGAGGTGATACCGTTATCCAATCAAAATATTGTAATTCTATGTTTGAAAGAACATTAAATAAGCTACATCATACTGAAATCTGGGTGAAAATTGACTAAGGACTAGTGAGATATGCTCGAATGAACTTGAAATTTGATGACGTCATTTTGAAAATTTACTTTTTTTACTTTATTAAGAAATTTGATATCTTTTAATCATTTTGTCAGCATTGCCACCCCATGAAATGACATGTACAACTCATCAGCTTTCAAAATATGTACAGAAAATGGGGGGTCACCGTCCATCCTGACGAGTAAAATCGGATTTAAAATTGGCAGTTTTTTGGCATAGTTGCACTGTATATCGCCATTGACGCGCGCGCGGAATTTCAACTTTGACGGGCCCGTATGACGTCATATTGAGTCGGATTGATTTGAAACTTGGTATAAATATTCCTTAACATTTCAGACATCCGATCAAAGTGAAAAAACTGGAAATTTCAATTGCACATGAGCTGTGCGTGCGTATATGCGCGCGCGCGTACGCGTCCGTCCGATTTTTTCAATTTTTCAAAAAATGCTCCAAATGGTCTGAAACGTGTGCAAAAAAATTTTGAGCTCGATTGGAGCATACAAATATTTCAACGCGCGCGTACGCGCACGTTTTAAGAGAAAATATGAATTTTGAGAACATGAGTAGAATGCGCATAATTTGAAATATATGTGACGTAAATTTCATTGAAAAATTTCATTCCATTAATGAGATATGATTGAGAATGTGTTTTCATATAATGACGTCATAGTGACGTCACGGTCGACTGATCACAATGATACATTAGATTTGTCGTCTTTGGGACATGATGCATACATGGTATAATTTTGAAATTGATAGGCAGCGGACTTTCTGAGCTAACCTCTGCACAACTTTTGCGGAGAAATAAAGAAAGAAAGAAGAAGAAAGAATCCGTACAGATACAGAAGGTGATCCGAAGGATACTCGGATCACCTAACTAGAGATTGTAATTTGTCATCACTGACAAATTAAGGTGATCCGATTTTTTTTTATCAATGATTCGAGTCCTGATCGCAATAGGCATGACCATACAAGTTTCATCTGTGTTTAGAGACATTGGCCGTGTGATGTTTGCATTCTCATTTAGAAAAGGGAGTCATATCTGCCATCTTTGGTACCAAATTCTGTATACACTGAATAACGAAGATACAGCAATGAATACATATGACCTTTGACCCACCTTTGCACTCCCAAGATTGCATCTGATGAAATAGTGGTTATTTTGTGAAATGATTCTCGCGACATCGTCTATACGTGTGGAAAATATGGGAAAGATAGGACAGGTATTCACTAAGATACAAGATGAAACATTTATGACCTTTGACCCTAATTTACATACCCAAGATGTTGTCCGATCTAGTAGTTGTTATTTTATGAAATAATGTACGAGACATGAACTAAACATGTGCAAAATATGGGGGTGATAGGGCATGTTTTTCTTGAGTTATTGCAAAGAAAGTTGCAGAAAGAAAGAAATATCTCAATACATAGAAGATAAGCTTTAATTTCAACCAATTTTTTATCGTAATTCCGACATCGTATGAAAAAACGAAGGAAATGAAACGATAGCGCAAAGTCTCAGCTACAATATATTAAAATCTGGGAGAAATTCACCGAAGGGTAAGTGAGCTAGTGCTCGATAAAGACAATCATGTCAATTTTCACATTAAAGAAAATTCCCTCCCATAGAGATAACACGTCATAACGAAGATACAAAAAGAAGTACATATGACCTTTGACCTCAATTTGCACAGACAAGATGGCATCTGAGTAAAAAGTGATTATTTTGTGAAATGATCCTTGTAACATGGTCTTTGCGTGTGCAAAATATGGGAAAGATAAGACATGTATTCACTAAGATACAGGGTGAAACACCTATGACCTTTGACCCTAATTTACATACCCAAGATGGTGTCCGATCAAGTAGCTGTTATTTTATGAAATAATTCACGTGACATGAACTAAACATGTGCAAAATATAGAAGTGATAGAGGCCGTTTTTCTTGAGTTATTGCAAAGAAAGTTGCAGAAAGAAAGAAATATCTCAATACATCGAAGATAAGCCTGAATTTCAACCCAATTTTTTGACGTGATTTTGACATCGTATGAAAAAACGAAGGGCACACTTACGGTAGCGTAAAGTCTCAGCTACAACATATTAAAATCTGGGAGAAATTTACCGAAGCTTAAGTGAGCTAGTGCTCGATAAAGATAGTCATGTCAATTTTCATTTCCAGAAAAACTGCACTCCCATAGAGATAACACGTAAACTGGTCAAATTTGACAAGATTACTTTTAATCCATTTTTACGAGGTGATACCGTTATCCAATCAAAATATTGTAATTCTATGTTTGAAAGAACATTAAATAAGCTACATCATACTGAAATCTGGGTGAAAATTGACTAAGGACTAGTGAGATATGCTCGAATGAACTTGAAATTTGATGACGTCATTTTGAAAATTTACTTTTTTTACTTTATTAAGAAATTTGATATCTTTTAATCATTTTGTCAGCATTGCCACCCCATGAAATGACATGTACAACTCATCAGCTTTCAAAATATGTACAGAAAATGGGGGGTCACCGTCCATCCTGACGAGTAAAATCGGATTTAAAATTGGCAGTTTTTTGGCATAGTTGCACTGTATATCGCCATTGACGCGCGCGCGGAATTTCAACTTTGACGGGCCCGTATGACGTCATATTGAGTCGGATTGATTTGAAACTTGGTATAAATATTCCTTAACATTTCAGACATCCGATCAAAGTGAAAAAACTGGAAATTTCAATTGCACATGAGCTGTGCGTGCGTATATGCGCGCGCGCGTACGCGTCCGTCCGATTTTTTCAATTTTTCAAAAAATGCTCCAAATGGTCTGAAACGTGTGCAAAAAAATTTTGAGCTCGATTGGAGCATACAAATATTTCAACGCGCGCGTACGCGCACGTTTTAAGAGAAAATATGAATTTTGAGAACATGAGTAGAATGCGCATAATTTGAAATATATGTGACGTAAATTTCATTGAAAAATTTCATTCCATTAATGAGATATGATTGAGAATGTGTTTTCATATAATGACGTCATAGTGACGTCACGGTCCACTGATCACAATGATACATTAGATTTGTCGTCTTTGGGACATGATGCATACATGGTATAATTTTGAAATTGATAGGCAGCGGACTTTCTGAGCTAACCTCTGCACAACTTTTGCGGAGAAATAAAGAAAGAAAGAAGAAGAAAGAATCCGTACAGATACAGAAGGTGATCCGAAGGATACTCGGATCACCTACAGAAGGTGATCCGAAGGATACTCGGATCACCTAAAAAGAAAGAATCCGTACAGATACAGAAGGTGATCCGAGAGGATACTCGGATCACCTAACTAGAGATTGTAATTTGTCATCACTGACAAATTAAGGTGATCCGATTTTTTTTTATCAATGATTCGAGTCCTGATCGCAATAGGCATGACCATACAAGTTTCATCTGTGTTTAGAGACATTGGCCGTGTGATGTTTGCATTCTCATTTAGAAAAGGGAGTCATATCTGCCATCTTTGGTACCAAATTCTGTATACACTGAATAACGAAGATACAGCAATGAATACATATGACCTTTGACCCACCTTTGCACTCCCAAGATTGCATCTGATGAAATAGTGGTTATTTTGTGAAATGATTCTCGCGACATCGTCTATACGTGTGAAAAATATGGGAAAGATAGAACGGGTATTCACTAAGATACAAGATGAAACCTTTATGACCTTTGACCCTAATTTACATACCCAAGATGTTGTCCGATCTAGTAGTTGTTATTTTATGAAATAATGTACGAGACATGAACTAAACATGTGCAAAATATGGGGGTGATAGGGCGTGCTTTTCTTGAGTTATTGCAAAGAAAGTTGCAGAAAGAAAGAAATATCTCAATACATAGAAGATAAGCTTTAATTTCAACCAATTTTTCACGTCATCCCGACAACAAAACGATAGCGCAAAGTCTCAGCTACAACATATTAAAATCTGGGAGAAATTCACCGAAGGGTAAGTGAGCTAGTGCTCGATAAAGACAATCATGCCAATTTTCACATTAAAGAAAATTCCCTCCCATAGAGATAACACGTCATAACGAAGATACAAAAAGAAGTACATATGACCTTTGACCTCAATTTGCACAGACAAGATGGCATCTGAGTAAAAAGTGGTTATTTTGTGAAATGCTCCTTGTAACATGGTCTTTTGCGTGTGCAAAATATGGGAAAGATACAACATATATTCACTAAGATACAGGGTGAAACACTTATGACCTTTGACCCTAATTTACATACCCAAGATGGTGTTCGATCAAGTAGTTGTTATTTTATGAAATAATGTACGTGACATGAACTAAACATGTGCAAAATATGGGGGTGATAGGGCGTGTTTGTCTTGAGTTATTGCAAAGAAAGTTGCAGAAAGAAAGAAATATCTCAATACATAGAAGATAAGCTTTAATTTCAACCAAGTTTTTTATCGTAATCCCGACATCGTATGAAAAAACGAAGGTTGACATAACGATAGCGCAAAGTCTCAGCTACAACATATAAAAATCTGGGAGAAATTCACCGAAGGGTAAGTGAGCTAGTGCTCGATAAAGACAATCATGTCAATTTTCACATTTAAAAAAATTCCCTCCCATAGAGATAACACGTCATAACGAAGATACAAAAAGAAGTACATATGACCTTTGACCTCAATTTGCACAGACAAGATGGCAACTGAGTAAAAAGTAGTTATTTTGTGAAATGATCCTTGTAACATGGTCTTTGCGGGTGCAAAATGTGGGAAAGATAAGACATGTATTCACTAAGATACAGGGTGAAACACTTATGACCTTTGACCCTAATTTACATACCCAAGATGTGTCCGATCAAGTAGTTGTTATTTTATGAAATAATTCACATGACATGAACTAAACATGTGCAAAATATGGAAGTGATAGAGGCCGTTTTTCTTGAGTTATTGCAAAGAAATTTGCAGAAAGAAAGAAATATCTCAATACATCAGAGATGAGCCTGAATTTCAACCCAATTTTTTGACGTGATTCTGACATCGTATGAAAAAACAAGGGGAACACTTACGGTAGCCTAAAGTCTCAGCTACAACATATTAAAATCTGGGAGAAATTTACCGGAGCTTAAGTGAGCTAGTGCTCGATAAAGATAGTCATGTCAATTTTCATTTCCAGAAAAACTGCACTCCCATAGAGATAACACGTAAACTGGTCAAATTTGGCAAGATTACTTTCAATCCATTTTTACGAGGTGATACCGTTATCCCATCAAAATGTTGTAATTTTATGTTTGAAAGAACATTAAATAAGCTACCTCATACTGAAATCTGGGTGAAAATTGACAGAAGACTCGTGAGATACGCCCGAATGAACTTGAAATATGATGACGTCATTTTGAAAATTTACTTTTTTTACTTTATTAAGAAATTTGATATCTTTTAATCATTTTGTCAGCATTGCCACCCAATGAAATGACATGTACAACTCATCAGCTTTCAAAATATGTAAAGAAAATGGGGGGTCACCGTCCATCCTGACGAGTAAAATCGGATTTAAAATTGTCATTTTTTTTGGCATAGTTGCACTGTATATCGCCATTGACGCGCGCGCGGAATTTCAACTTTGACGGGCCCGTATGACGTCATATTGAGTCGGATTGACTTGAAACTTGGTAGACATATTCCTTGACATTTCAGGCAGCCGATAAGTGTGAAAAAACGGGAAATTTCTATTGCATATGAGCTGTGCATGCGTATATGAGCGCGCGCGTACGCGTCCGTCCAAATTTTTCAATTTTTTCAAAAAATGCTCCAAATGGTCTGAAACGTGTGCAAAAAAAATTTGAGCTCGATTTGAGCATACAAATATTTCAACGCGCGCGTACGCGCACGTTTTAAGGTATAGATGAATTTTGAGAATATGAGTAGAATGCACTTGACCTGAAATATATGTGACGTAAATTTCATTGAAAAACTCCATTCCATTAATGAGATATGATTGAGAATGTGTTTTCATATAATGACGTCATAGTGACGTCACGGTCGACTGATCACCATGATTTTAGTTCGATTGCCGTCTTTGGGAGACGATACATATATGGTATAAGTTTGACATTGAAAGGCAATGCACTTTCTGAGCTAACCTCTGCACAAATTTTGTCCAGAAACAAAGAAAGAAAGATTCCGTACAGATACAGAAGGTGATCCGAGAGGATACTCGGATCACCTAACAAAGAATCAGTACAGATACAGAAGGTGATCCGAGAGGATACTCGGATCACCTAAAAATACTGAACAGATCTGTGATAGCTGTCGCGTACCATGTTTGAACGCCCTAAAAAATAAAGAAACAATGATTTATTAAAATTATGAAATACATAAACTTATGTGACACAACTTAGTAATATTTACACCTGCTTACGAGGACTAAAGCCATTTACACCTGCCTATGATGACTCAGCTATATGAACTTGATCAGCATGGTGTAATGTCATGGAACAAGTTGGTAAGCTAAAATGTCCTATTATATATGGTACACTATATTTCAAGCCCTATCACACAGACCATGTTTTTCCGGTTTTGTAGGGCATTGCAATCGTCAAAGAGCTGATAATATTAAACTACCCTACATGAATACTTAGTAAAGTTAATAGCACATAGGGACATTTCTAGAGTTATTTTGACATTACAGCTGAATTCAATTCCTTATTTCCCTAAATTTGCAGGTTATGACTAAAGGATGGTTTCTATTTCCTCAGAACGCATGGAAAAAAGATGCTTGACATTTACCTGCCTTCACCATGTTAGGAGGGCTATCAGTATATACACCTGCCTATGAGGACTTGACCATTCAAAAAACTTGACACACCTGAATAGAAAATGATATTCTTTCCCCATTCCTTCTGCTAGTATTTGAGAGAGTCTACAAAGCTACAAAATCTTGATACTTTTACAGCGTTGACAGGGAAGTCACAAGTTGGTGAACCAGCTAATGTAAAGCAGTCATGGATTACATGTATTCCATTTTCACAGGTAAAAGTGACATTGAACAATGTAAACTTTTGATCAGATGTGAGGTATCAACAGAGTGTGTGTTTATGGTTTCACAAGCTCTTGTTCACACAAGAGAGGCACCTTAATGAGGTCAGCAAAGGTGCAAATCTACTGAGCAGAGCCTTGAAAGCTGTCACGTACCTTGTCATAATGCCCTAGAAAAGAAACAATGATTATAGTAATATCAGGAAATTTGTGAGCTTGGTGTCACAACTTAGTAATATTTCAACATGCTTACGTGGACTAAGGGCATACATACCTGCCTATGAGGACTTGGGTATATTGAAATGATCAGCATATATCTTATTTGACAAATTGGTCTGCAAACCTGTACTATTACAGATTGTGAAGTCGTTACTAAACAAATCATATTTTCATGGCTTTGAAGGGCGTGGCAATTGTCAAAGAGCTGATAATTAATCTACCTCACATGAATACTTCTCAAGTCAATATCACGTAAGGACATTTTTGGTGTCATTTTGACATTAGAGCTGAATTTTATTCCTTATTTCCATAAATTTGCAGGTTATGACTAGAGGATCGTTTCCCCTTCCTCAGAACAAATGGACAAAAGACTCATGACATTTACCTGCCTTCACCTAGTTAGGAGGGCTAGCAGTATATACACCTGCCTATGAGGACTTGAGCATCCAAATACATCCCTTTCCACATTCCTCCCACTAGTTTTGTAGAGCCTACATTACTGCAATGAGAAGATTCTTTTAGCACATGGACAGACAACAATAAGGTTGCTGATCCATCTGTACAAACGCTGTCAAGCACTACATGCATCCCCTTTCTACTGTTAACTATTATGGCGAATCAAACGATGCAAACTTTAATCGGGTGCAAGGTAGATCAATAAAGTGTGTCCTGATGGGATCACAAACCCGTTTGTTCCACACAAGAGAAACACCTAAGGGGTCACAAATGCACACACACACACACACACACAAGTTACTGAACAGACCTGTGATAGCTGTCACGTACCATGTTTGAACGCCCTACAAATGAAAGAAACAATAATAGGCCTATATCAAAACTATGAAATACATAAACTTGGTGTCACAACTTAGTAATATTTACACCTGGTTACGAGGACTAAAGCCATATACACCTGCCTATGGTGACTTGTCTATATGAACCTGATCAGCATGGTGTAATGTGATGAAACAAGTTGGCAAGCTAAAACTGTCCTATTACATATGGTACACTATATTTCAAGTCCTATCACACAAACCATCTTTTCCATCCAGACTTGACCATCCAAAAACCTTATTGACACACCTGACTAGAAAATGATATTCTTTACCCATTCCTCCTGTTAGTATTTGGGAGAGTCTACAAAGCTACAAAATCTTGATTCTTTTGCAGGGTTGACAGGGAATTCACAAGTTGGTGAACCAGCCGATGTAAAGCAGTCAAGGATTACATGTATTCCATTTTCGCAGGTAAAAGTGACATTGAACAATGCAAACTTTTGATCAGATGAGAGGTATCAATAGAATGTGTGCTGATGGTTTCACAAGCTCTTGTTCACACAAGACAGGCACCGTAATGAGGTCAGCAAAGGCGAAAATCTCCTGAGCAGAGCCTTGAAAGCTGCCACGTACCTTGTCATAATGCCCTAGAAAAGAAACAATGATTATAGTAATATCAGGAAATTTGTGAGCTTGGTGTCACAACTTAGTAATATTTCCACATGCTTACGTGGACTAAGGGCATATATACCTGCCTATGATGACTTGGCTGTATTGAAGTGATCAGCATATATCTTATTTGACAAATTGGTCTGCAAACCTGGACTATCAGATTGTAAAGCCATTACTAAACAAATCATATTTTCATATGGCTTTGAAGTTCCTGGCAATTGTCAAAGAGCTGATAATTAATCTACCTCACATGAATACTTCTCAAGTCAATATCACGTAAGGACATTTTTGGTGTCATTTTGACATTAGAGCTGAATTTTATTCCTTATTTCCATAAATTGGCAGGTTATGACTAGAGGATGGTTTCTCTTTCCTCAGACCACGTGGACAAAAGACTCATGATATTTACCTGCCTTCACCAGGTTAGGAGGGCTAGCAGTATATACACCTGCCTATGAGGACTTGAGCATCCAAATACACTCGTTAACACATTCCTCCCACTATTTTTATAGAGCTTACATTACTACAATGAGAAGATTCTTTTAGCACATGGACAGAGAACAATAAGGTGTCTGATCCACCTGTACAAAAGCTGTCAAGCACTACATGCATCCCCTTTCTACTGTTAACTATTATGGCGAATCAAACGATGCAAACTTTAATCGGGTGCAAGGTATCAATAAAGTGTGTCCTGATGGGCTCACAAACCCGTTTGTTCCACACAAGAAAAACACCTAAGGGGTCAGAAATGCAAAAAAAAAAAAAAAATACTGAACAGATCTGTGATAGCTGTCGCGTACCATGTTTGAACGCCCTACAAAATTAAGAAACAATGATTTATTAAAATTATGAAATACATAAACTTATTTGACACAACTTAGTAATATTTACACCTGCTTACGAGGATTAAAGCCATTTACACCTGCCTATGATGACTCAGCTATATGAACTTGATCAGCATGGTGTAATGTCATGGAACAAGTTGGTAAGCTAAAATGTCCTATTATATATGGTACACTATATTTCAAGCCCTATCACACAAACCATGTTTTTCCGGTTTTGTAGGGCATTCCAATCGTCAAAGAGCTGATAATTAAACTACCCTACATGAATACTTAGTAAAGTTAATACATGCCTATGATGACTTGGCTGTATTGAAATGATTAGCATATACCTTATTTGACAAATTGGTCACCAAACCTGTACTATCACAGATTGTAAATCCATTACTAAACAAATCATATTTTCATGGCTTTGAAGGGTGTGGCAATTGTCAAAGAGCTGATAATTAATCTACCTCACATGAATACTTCTCAAGAGCTTGGTATCACAACTTAGTAATATCTCCACATGCTTACGTGGACTAAGGGCATATATACCTGCCTATGAGGACTTGGGTATATTGAAATGATCAGCATATATCTTATTTGACAAATTGGTCTGCAAACCTGGACTATCAGATTGTAAAGCCATTACTAAACAAATCATATTTTCATATGGCTTTGAAGGGCCTGGCAATTGTCAAAGAGCTGATAATCAATCTACCTCACATGAATACTTCTCAAGTCAATATCACGTAAGGACATTTTTGGTGTCATTTTGACATTAGAGCTGAATTTTATTCCTTATTTCCATAAATTGGCAGGTTATGACTAGAGGATGGTTTCTTTTTCCTCAGAACAAATGGACAAAAGACTCATGACATTTACCTGCCTTCACCTAGTTAGGAGGGCTAGGAGTATATACACCTGCCTATGAGGACTTGAGCATCCAAATACACCCCTTTCCACATTCCTCCCACTAGTTTTGTAGAGCCTACATTATTAGAATGAGAAGATTCTTTTAGCACATGGACAGAGAACAATAAGGTTGCTGATCCACCTGTACAAAAGCTGTCAAGCACTGCATGCATCCCCTTTCTACTGTTAACTATTATGGCGAATCAAACGATGCAAACTTTAATCGGGTGCAAGGTATCAATAAAGTGTGTCCTGATGGGATCACAAACCCGTTTGTTCCACACAAGAGAAACACCTAAGAGGTCACAAATGCACACACACACACACACACACACACACACACACACACAAGTTACTGAACAGACCTGTGATAGCTGTCACGTACCATGTTTGAGCGCCCTACAAATGAAAGAAACAATAATATATCAAAACTATGAAATACATAAACTTGGTGTCACAACTTAGTAATATTTACACCTGGTTACGAGGACTAAAGCCATATACACCTGCCTATGGTGACTTGGGTAGTGAACCTGGTCAGCATGGTGTAATGTGATGAAACAAGTTGGCAAGCTAAAATGTCCTATTATATATGGTACACTACATTTCAAGTCCCATCACACAAACCATCTTTTCCATCCAGACTTGACCATCCAAAAACCTTATTGACACACCTGACTAGAAAATGATATTCTTTACCCATTCCTTCTGTTAGTATTTTGGAGAGTCTACAAAGCTACAAAATCTTGATTCTTTTACAGCGTTGACAGGGAAGTCACAAGTTGGTGAACCAGCTAATGTAAAGCAGTCAAGGATTACATGTATTCCATTTCACAGGTAAAAGTGACATTGAACAATGCAAACTTTTGATCAGATGTGAGCTTTCAACAGAGTGTGTGCTGATAGTTTAACAAGCTCTTGTTCACACAAGAGAGGCACTTTAATGAGGTCAGGAAAGGTGCAAATCTACTGAGCAGAGCCTTGAAAGCTGTCACGTACCTTGTCATAATGCCCTACAAAAGAAACAATGATTATAGTAATATCAGGATATTTGTGAGCTTGGTGTCACAACTTAGTAATATTTCCACATGCTTACGTGGACTAAGGGCATATATACCTGCCTATGAGGACTTGGGTATATTGAAATGATCAGCATATATCTTATTTGACAAATTGGACTGCAAACCTGTACTATCACAGCTTGTAAAGCCATTACTAAACAAATCATATTTTCATGGCTTTCAAGGGCGTGGCAATTGTCAAAGAGCTGATAATTAATCTACCTCACATGAATACTTCTCAGTCAATATCACGAATTTTATTCCTTATTTTCATAAATTTCCAGGTTATGACTAGAGGATGGTTTCTCTTTCCTCAGACCACGTAGACAAAAGACTCATGACATCTACCTGCCTTCACCTTGTTAGGAGGGCTAACAGTACTGATACACCTGCCTATGAGGACTTGAGTATCCAAATACACCCGTTAACACATTCCTCCCACTAGTTTTGTAGAGCCTACAATACTACAATGAGAACATTCTGTTAGCACATGGACAGAGAACAATAAGGTTGCTGATCCACCTGTACAAAAGCTGTCAAGCACTACATGCATCCCCTTTTTACTGTTAACTATTATGGCGAATCAAACGATGCAAACTTTAATCGGGTGCAAGGTATCAATAAAGTGTGTCCTGATGGGCTCACAAACCCGTTTGTTCCACACAAGAGAAACACCTAAGGGGTCAGAAATGAAAAAAAAAAATACTGAACACTAGATCGTTGATAGCTGTCGCGTACCATGTTTGAACGCCCTACATATCAAAGAAAAAATAATTTGTTTAAATTATGAAATACATAAACTTGGTGTCACAACTTAGTAATATTTACACCTGCTTACGAGGACTAAAGCCATTTACACCTGCCTATGATGACTCGGCTATATGAACTTGATCAGCATGGTGTAATGTTATGAAACAAGTTGGCAAGCTAAAATGTCCTATATATGGTACACTATATTTCAAGCCCTATCACACAAACCATGTTTTTCCGGTTTTGTAGGGCATTGCAATCGTCAGAGAGCTGATAATTAAACTACCCTACATGAATACTTACTAGAGTTAATAGCACATAGGGACATTTCTAGAATTATTTTGACATTACAGCTGAATTTAATTCCTTATTTCCCGAAATTTGCAGGTTAAGACTGCAGGATGGTTTCTATTTCCTCAGACCACATGGAAAAAAAGATGCTTGACATTTACCTGCCTTCACCATGTTAGGAGGGCTATCAGTATATACACCTGCCTATGAGGACTTGACCATCCAAAAAACTTGACACACCTGAATATAAAATTATATTCTTTACCCATTCCTTATGCTAGTATTTGGGAGAGTCTACAAAGCTACAAAATCTTGATTCTTTTACAGCGTTGACAGGGAATTAAGTCACAAGTTGGTGAACCAGCTGATGTAAAGCAGTCAAGGATTACATGTATTCCATTTTCACAGGTAAAAATGACATTGAACAATGCAAACTTTTGATCAGATGTGAGGTATCAACAGAGTGTGTGCTGATGGTTTCACAATTAAGCTCTTGTTCACACAAGAGAGGCACCTTAATGAGGTCAGGAAAGGTGCAAATCTACTGAGCAGAGCCTTGAAAGCTGTCACGTACCTTGTCATAATGCCCTACAAAAGAAACAATGATTATAGTAATATCAGGAAATTTGTGAGCTTGGTGTCACAACTTAATAATATTTCCACATGCTTACGTGGACTAAGGGCATATATACCTGCCTATGATGACTCGGCTATATTGAAATGATCAGCATATATCTTATTTGACAAATTGGTCAGCAAACCTGTACTATCACAGATTGTAAAGTCATTACTAAACAAATCATATTTTCATGGCTTTGAAGGGCGTGGCAATTGTCACAGAGCTGATAGCTAATCTACCTCACATGAATACTTCTCAAGTCAATATCACGTAAGGACATTTTTGGTGTCATTTTGACATTGGAGCTGAATTTTATTCCTTATTTCCATAAATTTGCAGGTTATGATTAGAGGATGGTTTCTCTTTCCTCAGACCAAGTGGACAAAAGACTCATGACATTTACCTGCCTTCACCTAGTTAGGAGGGCTAACAGTACTGAAACACCTGCATATGAGGACTTTGAACATCCAAATACACCCCTTTACACATTCCTCCCACTAGTTTTGTAGAGCCTACAATACTACAATGAGAAGATTCTTTTAGCACATGGACAGAGAACAATAAGGTTGCTGATCCACCTGTACAAAAGCTGTCAAGCACTACATGCATCCCCTTTCTACTGTTAACTATTATTGCGATTCAAACGATGCAAACTTTAATCGGGTGCAAGTTATCAATAAAGTGTGTCCTGATGGGATCACAAACCCGTTTGTTCCACACAAGAGAAACACCTAAGGGGTCACAAATGCACACACACACACACACATACACACACACAAGTTACTGAACAGACCTGTGATAGCTGTCGCGTACCATGTTTGAACGCCGTACAAATTAAAGATACAATAATTTATTAAAATTATGAAATACATAAACTTGGTGTCAGAACTTAGTAAAATTTACACCTGGTTACGAGGACTAAAGCCATATACACTTGCGTATGATTACTTGGCTATATGAACTTGATTAGCATGGTGTAATGTGATGAAACAAGTTGGCAAGCTAAAATGTCCTATTACATATGGTACACTATATTTCAAGTCCTATCACACAAACCATCTTTTCCCGGTTTTGTAGGGCATTGCAATCGTCAAAGAGCTGATAATTAAACTACATACCCTACATGAAAACTTATTAAAGTTAAAAGCACATAGGGACATTTCTAAAGTTATTTTCACATTACAGCTGAATTTGATTATTTATTTCCCTAAATTTGCAGGTTATGACTACAGGATGGTTTCTATTTCCTCAGACCACGTGGACAAAAGATGCTTGACATATTGTTGGTTTCTTTGTACGAATTTACATACATTGTTTCTGTCACTCAAGAAAGTGAGATTTATGTTTGTATGATTTTATTGTGGAAAAACGAATAAATTCGAACTCGAACTCGAACTCGACATTTACCTGCCTTCACCTTGTTAGGAGGGCTAGTAGTATATACACCTGCCTATGAGGACTTGACCATTCAAAAAACTTATTGACACACCTGAATAGAAAATGATATTATTCTTTACCCATTCCTCCTGCTAGTATTTGGGAGAGACTACAAAGCTACAAAATAAGATTCTTTTAGAGCGTTGACAGGGAATTCACAAGTTGGCGATCCAGCTGATGTAAAACAATCAAGGATTACATGTGTTCCATTTCAACAAGTATTAATGACATTGAACAAAGTAAACTTTTGATCAGATGTGAGGTATCAATAGAATATGTGCTGATGGTTTCACAAACTCTTGTTCTACGCAAGAGAGGCACCTTAATGAAGTCAGGAAAGGTGCAAATCTACTGAGCAGAGCCTTGAAAGCTGTCATGTACCTTATCATTATGTCCTACACAAAAGAAATAATGATTATAGTAATATCATGAAATTTGTGAGCTTGGTGTCACAACTTAGTAATATTTCCGTACATGCTTACGTGGACTAAAGGCATATATACCTGCCTATAATGACTTCGCTATATTAGATTGATCAGCATATATTTTATTTGGCAAATTGGTCTGCAAACCTGTACTATTACAGATGTTAAAGCCTTAACTAAACAATATTTTCATGGCATTGTAGGGCATGGCAGTTCTCAAAGAGCTGATAAATCTACCTCACATGAATATTTCTCAAGTCAATATAACGTAAGGACATTTTTGGTGTCATTTTGACTGAATTTTATTGTTTATTTCCATAGATTGGCAGGTTATGACTAGAGGATGGTTTCTCTTTCCTCAGACCACGTAGACAAAAGGCTCATGACATTTAACTGCCTTCACCTATAGTTAGGAGAGCTAGCAGTATATACACCTGCCTATGAGTATCCAAATACACCCATTAACACATTCCTCCCACTAGTTTTGGAGAGCCTACAATGCTACATTGAGAAGATTCTTTTAGCACATGGACAGAGAACAATAAGGTTGCTGATCCACCTGTACAAAAGCTGTCAAGCACTACATGCATCCCCTTTCTACTGTTAACTATTATGGCGAATCAAACGATGCAAACTTTAATCGGGTGCAAGGTATCAATAAAGTGTGTCCTGATGGGCTCACACACCCGTTTGTTCCACACAAGAGAAACACAAGTGGTCACAAATGCAACAACAAAAAAAAGAAGTTACTGAACATCGGTTATAGCTGTTACGTACCATGTTTGAACACCCTACAAAAGAAACAATAATTATCAAAAATTTTAATAAATCATTGTTTCTTTAAACCCGTTTGTTCCATACAAGAGAAACACCTTAAGGGGTCATGAATGCAAAAAAAAAAATAAAAAATACCGAACAGATCTGTGATAGCTGTGACGTACCATGTTCGAACGCCCTACAATAGAAACAATAATCTATTAAAATCATGAAAATACATAAACTTCATGTCACAACTTAGTAATGTTTTCACATTCCTATGAGGTCTAAAGGCATATACACCTGCCTATGATGACTTGGCTATATATATCATCTGATGTTCATGTGGTTGAGTTAATGCAGCATTATCACTTGAATACAACGAATCAAGTTCAAAATCCTTCTCATCACCTACAACATCATCCATAAGCGTTCACCCTTATATGTAACTAACCTGATCTCATCGAAACCCAGACCGGCTACACACATGGACCTAAGATCATCATCTGCAACCCAGCTTAAAGTTGGCCCGCGCACCCACAACCGTTGTGCCCCCCTTATTTGGAACACTCTCCCTACTCATATTCAGACCTCCACCTCCGTTGGCATCTTCAAAAAGAAACTTAAAACTCATTTATTTTTAGAGCAGAATTAATGATTATGTATGCATTTGTAGTAACTTATTTGTTATTCCAAGCTGATTTGTAGATTCGTTTGTTTAGGATTGTAAAGCGCTTCGAAACATGTTGTACTAAGCGCTAAATAAATATTGAATATTATCAATAATACGTAAGGGAGAGTTTTAGGAAAATTTGACAATCCATTCCAAAGTTAGAATTTGCATAGTTTTGATGCAGTCATTATAGATGAGAAGCATCTACAATTTGTGATGTCATATTATGTAGAACAACATATGGAAAATAGACAGGATATGACAAAATTTTAATTTTTCATAAGCAGGCCCTACACGTTCCCTCAACTGATACTGGCACGTTGAAGGCTAATGTTATTCCTCCTGCCCTGTATAACGAGAAAGATAAAGTGCAATTCCTTTATGCAAGAAAATGATTAGGTCCTATAGATTTGCTTTCTATCACTTGCTCTATGCTGGTGACATCAAAATCAGTAGACGCTGTACTGAAACTTCAAAATTTTGTGACTTCTAAGTGTATTGCTGGTTTTTCCTCAAAACATTGACCAATGTGTTCTAATTATCATTGTTACGTGGACTAAATCCTTGCAGGGAGGTGGGAATTGGGCTACGCTTTTAAATATGAATACTGTGCCCAGTTATAGAAGTGACTATATTATAAAGTCTGATATTAAAAAGGAGTAAAATCTTACAAAAAGGACATCAGAGAAAAATTTGCAACATTTTTTTTTCAAAACAATTCTCAAACAGTTGATATGAACATGCACATGCACGTGAACTGATGATGTCATGACCTCACAATGTATCACTGTTTATGTACAGATATCTGAGGTAAATTCCGATTGATTAAAAGTGATGGGTTTAAAGGAATGATATAGTTTTGGCTTTTTGTGATATAATTAAGAACCACTTATTTAATATCAAAGAGTATACAATTCTGAGAGATATCAAAATTCAGTTGATGGAAAATCAGTTTTGAGGTGGATGCATGGGATATAAAATTTCAAAGTAAAACAAAGTGGTCCAGATAAAAGGTGAGTCTAATTTTTTATAGACTCTTTGTTGTTGCTGTTGATAACACTTGCCATTTCAAAAAAAAAAAATCTCATTAAAATTTTAAATTCTTTGAATTGTATGCTCTCTCATAAAATCACATTATTTTTTTTTTAATCTCACAGAAAATAGAAACATGAAGAATTGTCTCAACGTCACTGAACGATCTGAACGTCACTGATTGGCTGGGGCAAAAAAAAGGAAAAAAAATGGAGTTTGAAGTCAGATCATCAAAATTGTTCAAAACCACTGAAATTCTGTTTTGGCATAGTATGGTAGTCAAATGTTTCATCTATCATCCGTCAAATTTTAAAGGCAAGATGATTAAAGAAAAGGCAATAATTTAGCATTTTTTCTTGGCTTTGATATTCTGACTTTCAATGGAACAGAAACACATTCAAAGATGTGGATTAAGCGCCAACAGACTCCGCTCCTACCAACAAAAGGAGGGATCTTATTGGTCAGTGGATTGCATCCTGCTTGCCATGATCAAACCTATTATATCAAGAGTTGAACTCTATTACCTCCACTTGATCACATGCGTCAGAAAGGAAACTTGGAAGGCAGTTTTCTCGAAACACTGATTTCCTAAACCACTCAAAATGATCTCATAAAATCATTAATATCCCCTGCATGAGTACTTTTATGAGTCGTATTATATGAAATTAAAAGTGAAAAGAGTAACGTTTTGAAATTTTCACAAAATCGACCTCCTTCGACTTTTGGATCCTTATGTTGTAGGGGGGTCACATGTGCATAAGCCTCATGACATGATAGCTGAACCAGTAAAAACCTTATTCTTACACAGTAATCAAAGGACAAGTTCATCTTAGTATGTATAAACCCTATGTGGATCGAGAGAATAAAGTAACATTATTAGGACAGCGAAAGTTTAGGAGAAAAAATCAGACAATTACCTTAAAAAAAGGGATGAATTTTTCTGTTTTTCTCTGCCACCCATTGCCAATTAGAGCTTGTGGCGTCACATACATACAATGATAAAAAGATCATGCAAAGAATACTAAACATCTTGCTCTTTCTTTCATATCAAAAGAGATTTCATTTTTGCCTCTTCCAGAATGCCGGAGATTATACAAAAATGTAGTTTGCTTCAATGCATGTGATTTCATACACCGTGGTAGTCTTGTCACCAGGCAAAAGGATTTTCAAAGGATTTACAAAATTTGGCAGGTATACTGACTGGTCAATGAACTTGGGAGTTCAAGCTACTTATTTTTAAGATTTTCATATGCGCACTACAGTGCATGCTCTAGTTTCTGCTACCCTAATAGGGCGAGGCATGCCGCGCAGGCTCAGGGTTTATAATGTAACAAAGGCTCCTAATATGGGGAAATCGGGCGATTTTTCAGCATGAATACGTATGGATGGGTGGAAACCACTGATCCCTGTGCCGGGAAGCGTGTTTTTTTTTAGACGGCACAGATTGGGGACCCTATCCCTAAACCTAACCCTTAATCCTAATCCTAACCCTAACCATCAAACCCTAACCCTAACCCTAACCCTTAACCCTAACCATAAACCCTAACCCAACGTTTTTCCCCATAGGTTTTACACGCGCCAATGCCCCAATCTGTGCCGTCTTTAAAAAAAACGCTGCCGGGAAGAGCAAAGATCATCGGTGGAAAGTAGCGACTTGGCGGAGGTCTGCGCTTTGAGAGGTGCTTTTATAGTTTTTGTATAGTTTAGTGAAAAAAAAGCAGTTTCCTTGGTAACCACGGGTAACGTATTGTTCAACATTGAACCTACTACAAGCTTTGCTTTTTAGTGGGACCCTCCATTTCCATTCTAATCTTTGTATTAGGTATATGTATATACCTTAGAAAGGAAATTCTGTTGTTACTCGTGACCACTTTGTACGTTTTCTTTGAAATTGTTACAAATATGTTCTGTAAATGTATTGTATATATTTTTTCTGTTTATTCAATGGAAATGGAAATAAGATTGAATTGAATTGACAAACGATGGGTTTTGCACGTCTATTATGGTAGTGGACACATGTGCCATAATTCAAGTTGAATATTACAAACTAAGGGAATTATAGGTCTATCCTCACATTTTTGTATGTGATTGGTATAAAAAAAGAATGATGTTGCCATGGCAACAGATTTCTTCACACATACAAAAAAGAGTCTTCCACAACATGAAATATTGTTCAATCCACAACATTTTTTGTACGGTTTGTGAAAATTTGCCACTCGTCATGGGCCACACATTATGCCATACTACTAACAAAGAAAAAAAGTTGTCTTGCACATCTACTTATTTAGAGTGGTCACACATTCCAAATATGGGATCAGTTACTCAAAAAAATGACAGAGTTGTTAAATCCTCAAGATTGTGCATCAGTCCAAGCGCCAAGCCACCCGACATTGGAGTGACTCCTATATACCCCAATACACACTATTTGTGGGTAGGGTCAGAGATATTTGCATGCTTTAATTTTTGTGCTAGTTTCTAGTTGCGCTAAAGTGCACTAAAGTTCACATTTTTTTGTGGTACATGAACACATTGTGAACACACAGTGGAAAAGTGTGGGGGCCCACTTCCGGGTTTCATGAGCTAACAAGCAAAAAAAAAAAAAAAAAAAAAAGGTCCTCAGCTCATCCCTCCCCCGTCCACTTCCGGGTTTCTTCAGCTGACAAGCAAAAAAAAAAAAAAAAAAAAAGGGGGTGGGGGGGGTCCTCAGCTCATTGCACAGAAAGTGTGGGGGCCTGAGCCCCCCACGGCCCCCACGGCTGCGCCGGCCATGCACTGTGCCCTTTTCCCATAGAGATAGATGGATGGCTTCAGGCCCCCTTTAGAATAGCATGGTAAGCGTTATGATTGAAATCTTTGCATTCTCCCCTATCAATACTTCCCCAACCCCATTCCAAATCTGCCTTGATAGCTTCATCCCATTTGTCTAATAAGATTAATCCCGTTTAGGGTTCCATGCCATTTTGCTCCTCTGCCAATAATTATTGCCCCATGATTTATCTGTGCACACTATTAGTCAAGCATGAATTCTACCGACAAACATAACCCTAATCGTAATTCACCACATCAACTAAACTCAAAACATTTTCACAACTCAAAACTCTGCCCCTAAGTACTAAGGGAACATAAGACCAGAACAACTATCACAGGTTGCAGCAAAATGTTTTGTCACCCCAGTTCAGAATGAGCTTGGGTATAGAATCTTTAACATACTAATGGTATGTTGACAATTATTGTTTTTACGTCTTGAAGTGAAAGAGTATTAAGTAGATCTTTAGACAATGCCAGTCGGAAGAGAAAAAATTCACATGGATAGAAGTATACAGGTGGATAATCAAGACTGTAATTTAAAATTATTTCAAACATTGGATATCCAGGTTTTTAGCGGCGGATAAACAGACAACAAACAAACAAACCCGTGACCAGACGGTCCACCTTAACATTTTGGATACTAGCAGCTACAAGAAATGTTTGTTGACAAAAATTAATCACAGTAAAGAATAGTGGATTCTGAACTCCAACTCAGCACTGTGAAGTGTGTGTGGGTGCAAAGAGAGGCATGGTGTTGGAGAGAAGGGTGTCCCCGTCCCACAGTAGGGATATCCCCTGCGTATCATATCACGTAATATATTACATATCAAATATTTGTCATATTTATGTTGGTTTCATTTCATGCACACTTTTGGTATCAGGGGAAAATAAATTGTAGTGGGTGCACACACCCGGCGCCCTCCTTCCCCCACCGGATATTACTGTTGTTACTCCATCTCTTAAACATCCTTGGGGATACCTATGGCAGGTATATTAGTCCATGGGACAGGCCAGATATTTGGTACCACCTGAGGTGGCAAAACCTTTTTGGTGTCATTTTGTTTGTCGAGCCGCTATGCTTATCAAGACATGATAGTATTTCCAAATGAGTAGCTTAATCATAACAAATTTATATCTTTTAACCAATTTGATCTCGTTTTTATATCTCTATACTTCAGACTCGAGATTAATCGCTGTTCATTAAAAAATGTAGGAATATTTGGAAGGAATTTGGAAGAAATTTGGAAGAAAAAATAGTCAACGAAAAATGTAAATTAAGGGGCATATTTCAGAAGAAGTGTGAGGAAAAATTAAATGAAACGTGTTTCGGAAGTTTTGAAATGTCCACATCAGACCTGCATAGTAAATTCATGCAATATTTGACACAAATCTTAGAAGACGTAAGTCCGATCAAATCAAAGGGCAAAAAGCAAAACCAGTCCCATGGTGGATAAAAGAGTGCTCCACAGTTATAAAGGGAGCGTAACCGAATTAGAAATAAGTTACTTATACATTGGACTTAAGAAATTGCAAGAAAACTATCATTTGAAAAAAGTCTCAAGCTCAGAGAAGTATAAAGACAGGCAAAAAAGACATTATTGGCTATCTTTTCAACTCAGTCATAATCGTCATAACGTCAGTATCTTAAATCTGGAAAATAGTAAAACCCTCAAAGGAACCCCTTCCACGGGTATACCAACCATCCCAACTTTAAGGATAAATGGGCTTCCCATCATTGCGGAAGATAGGAAGAAAGCAGCTTTCTTGGGAGAATATTATAGATCATGTGGACAGCAAGAAACATCTCATGACAAAAATGCAAGGTTTGAAGAAGTGAAATATTCCGAAAATACTTCAATGTTGTCCGTCCTAAATGATTGTTTTTCATATGACGGAGTTGGACATGTATTTAAAATCCAGGAAAAGGTCTACCCCAGGAGAATTAAGACAGGGTAGGATATGAAGTATATCAGCATTTACCTGAATCATCAAAATCAGTACTGTTACGAATATATAACAAGATATGGGTAACAGGGGACATACCCGACATCGCCCGAGTCCCTGCTGCATTTCATATTGATACCCATTTTAAAACCAAATAAGGTGTCAGACAAACTGACATCATATCGACCCATAGCTCTCATCTCATGTTTTATGAAAATTATGGAGGGGATGGTGAAATAACGTTTTACTATGTATATATATATATAAAAAAAAACATAATATTGATCCCATTACAACAAGGTTTTCGGAAAAAAAACAGAACATAACATTGTTAATTTGGAAAACGAAATTCAGAAACATCTGAATTTGATTCTGTCTTGAATAAACTCTTCTTCTAAAGTTATCGAACCTCGGCGTATGTGGAAATATGTATTTATTTGTATAAGAGCATTCTTATAGAAACATACTTTTAAAGTTCGGGTGGGGCATGAATTATCCAAAACAATGAAACTACCGAATGGACTTCCGCAAGGGAGCACATTGTTATTCAACGTTCTGATGTCTGACATACCTCTCAGGACCGACATCCACACCTCGCTGTATGCTGATGATTGTGTAATCTGGCATTCGGGAAAGGATATAAGGATAATGAACACCGCTCTAGAACAACATTTTGAATACCTTGGATGGATGGTATTCATCGTGGGGACCTAAATTCTCTCACACGAAAATCAACACTTATGCTGTTCTCTCACACTCCTAAGGAGGCAATTTGATTTTTGTCCCTCAAGATAGGGCGAGAAATTTTAACGACAAAGGTTGAACATGAATATTTAGAAGTATTTTTTGATAAGAAGTTAAATTGGAGAGCCCATATACATGAAGTGGCATCCAGATGCAAAGTTACGTAAAATCAATAATTATTCTGAAGAGTCTAACTCATGTGAAATGGATTAGAGGCTCAAATGATTTACTGCTTGTATATAGAGCAATAATTCGTTTTCTTTGATAGATTATGCTTGTGAAGCATATGATTCAGCTTCATCGCATGTAAAAAACATTCTCATTCCAGTACGGTACCAAGTTCTCAAAATCTTTCTAGGACACATATATAGTATAGGCACCTCTCTGACCACCCTGCAAGTAGAATCAGGTAAATTACCACTAGATCTACGAAGACAAATGTTGACTGCTCAATTCCGTAAGCATATTGACAATGTTCCAAACTATACCTTAAAACAGGATATCAAAAAATGCTGACAATCTGATTTCTACGAAAATGGAAATCCCCACACCCATTTTGGTGAAAGGTCCATGAAAAGTGAAGACATATCATTTTCGCAATATATGGAAAAAGTGCAACCTTTTCATCAACCGTTTTGGCACTGGCAGATGCCAGCAGTGTCCACGGAGTTAAGATCAGACATGATGCTGTCAAAGTGTGATCATGTTATACATCAGCAGCAAATCTCTCTTGAATTGAAAGACAAGAAATGGCAAAATTATGTTCATGTATACACCGATGGCTCAGAAACTTTCAAAGTGTCCGCTGCTTTTTATATTCCTCATTGGAAGTATGCACAAGCAAAACGCATACAAGACTTTACGTCTGTGTATACAGAGGAGAATTGATTGCCATTGTCATGTCTCTGATCTGGTTAGAACAAGTCTCGAATATGTACGCTGGATCAGTGGTTATTCTTTGTGATACATTCAGTGTTTTATAGGCTATTAATTCAAATAAGCCGGAAAGTTTTTTAAGTGAAATTGTTATAAGACATACGGAATTGAAATATAAAGGATTTAATAAATGTAAATTTTGAATGGATACCCAGTCATTGTGGTATTAATGGAAATTAGGTTGCGGACAGAGAGGCAAAAGCTGCTTTATTTCGAAATGTTATTGATATCGAAAATGAATATGGCATAATGTAAACATCAGAATATCCGCTGAAGTTGATTAAAAAAAAACAGTTCGCTAAGCAACCAGAAGGAACAGTCTATTATGAATAAATTGAGAATGGGAAACATTTCTTTAAATTATGATCTGTTTAGATTGAATATGCATGAAAATGGGATCTGTCCGAATTGTTCACAAAATTAATGTTTGAAAGAGTGATCCATTTTTTATGTGAATGTCCAAAGTATATAATAGAAAAAAAGTATGTTATTAGCAGAAATAGATATCACTGATGAGCGTCACATTTTGCTGTTTGTCGGAAGTACTAACTTAAAGCATATCCGTGCTTTTATTCAGTATGTCCAGAGGACTAGAAGATTCACTCTAACACATAATTTTGTGAGATAAGTATGTTTTGATTTAATTATTCTGCACACTGTTGTAAACACGGTGCGCTTAGTCTTTATTCAAGGTTATGATACAGTGTATCCCTTTATCTAAAACAAACTAACAAACAAGCAAACAAACAAACAAACAAACAAACAATTCCTCTTAAATTTTTTTCGTAATTTGATTTTTTTTTAAAATTATTCATCATTTTACAGCGAAGGGAGTATCCAAAGGTTATGATACAGTGTATATCCCTTTATGGAAAACAAACAAACAAACAAACGAACAAACAAACAAACAAACAAACAAACAAACAGTTCCTCTTGTATCTTTTTCGTAATTTGATTGTTTTTCCAATTATTCACCATTTTTAGGTGAAAACGCGAATGCCGCGCCAATTTGTCGCTTTATTTCCATCCAACAACGAAACATAATGCAAATACAATGTACCGGTACACTTCAATGAATTATGATAAATGATAATAATTGTAAAAGAGCATAGTGTCTGCTTAAAAAGAAAGAAAGAAAGAAAGAAAGAAAGAAAGAAAGAAAGAAAGAAAGAAAAATCGTAGTCTTCACAACATTCACCTTTATGTTTGAAGACGGGAGGGGATCTTTGTCCCTCGCTCAAACGTGAAGATGAAGCAAAAGTTGCTGCTATATAGTGCCGGGGGATACAATCGCACTGCGCGGCAATGGACATAATAATTTGCATACAGCATGATTGCTCATACTTGAAGTTACAGTGATGCATTCATATAAGTGTTGCTTTTGTCATGTAAAAGTAACATGATAGTCACGTTGAGTGAGAGAGAGGGAAGAGAAAGAAAACAAAAGCAATCATCTACGAAGCATAACATTCTATGTGCCCTTTCAGGGCATGACGTTATAAAGAATCATGATTTACCCAATATGAAATGAACAATGAACAACAGAGAAGAGATGAATCCCACTAAGATCAGAGGAGCACAGTGAAACTGCAGGTGCATCAGCAGAGACTCGGAAATAAACATAATAGATACAACAATGAATAAAGAATGAGTTTTTAGGGGTTTCTACACTCAGCAAAAAAAAAAAGAAAGTCAACGCTTTGTCAAGTTTAGATTTCTCATGGAACATTTGCCTGAAAGCTAATGTATTATATACCATAAAATATTAAAGGTAATTTAATTGGCTATAAACCTGGTAGGTCAACAAATACGGAAACCTAACGCATGAGTGAACACCATTGTTTTTTTCTCTTCTAGGGCACACAAGTAAAAATTGCAAAGCTGAACAAGTTGTCATTCATGCGTATAAACAGTGCGCTTCCATAGAACAATAAGAATAAACAACAAATTTCACACTAAAAGAAACATGAATTAAATTGCAAAAATACACCTTTTATCTCTATGATATTTTTAAAGCCCAAAAGATCAATGAAAGCTAAAAATAACCGAGGAAAATAAAGCATCTCATGTCAAACAATCTACATTTAAATGAAATAAGAGAAGAAGTAATAACTAACAAAATGATAGAAATTTGAGGGGTTTTGAAATAAGGAAATTCGACTGTTGAGAATGATAAGGGCGTTAAGTTGCCACTAAACCCAAAGTGTTCAAGTTCATTCTCAACAGGCTTGATAATGTTTGGTTCTTGAAATTGTCACGTGGATTTGAAATCACTAGAACAAAATCAATAAATAGATAAATTCTGCACATTTATGCTTATTATTCCCTATGTCAATTGAAGTTTGACGTGACAGAAAATTCTTATATTTCCCCTTTAGGTTACCACTTCGTTTTTCTTAGAGGTTATGAAGAGATTAAAAGAACAAAAAATTATTTTCCTTATTTCATTCATGTCTCTCATTGTGTCAAACTGGTCCTTTGTTGTCAATGTTATCGTGAAGGGCATTTGCAAATGAAAGAGAACATGCCAATTTTTGCAATTTTTAATTTTGCGCCTTGGAGGACAAAAAGGAATGTGCTCACTCATAATGAAAAATATGACCTCAAAAAAGTGTTAAGTTTCTCTTTTTGCCGAGTGTAGATAACGTAGCACTGGTACTGTGAGATCATCATTTTCTTTTACTGCTTTTTAAAATTGATAAATAGACTTGGTGTTACTTAACTCAAGTGGACGTTTATTGGAAATAATATGTGGGCCAGCATGTCGTATGGATTTGTGTGCTAAGATTTGTATGTGAATGCCGCTATTAGGTTCGGATTATGTCACTTAAAGTACGCTGATATTATATTGATCTTGAAAAGCCAAAAAGTGAGGGGCTCCCTAGGGAGGTGAGAAGAACATCTCCATTTTACACTATGCATCCGTTGCTGAGGTTCTTATCCGATAATCTCCAAATTTCAAACAAAATATGATTAATTTGTGTTGACCCTTTCTGGTTATCACTGCAACCAGCATACAAAATCAAGCTGTGAATAGTTTTTAATGCTTTCCCAAAGGTGTATGATTGGGAGAAGTCTCTAGCATAGCTCGATATGATTTCGTCACATGAAATATGAAATGTGATTACTAGTAGATAAATTTTGTTTTTTTTTCTGCGCACTTTGATTTTACATTTTCCGAGGTAATATTTGTCCTAAATAATACTATTTCACAGCAACGTCTCCATAACAGTTGTGATAGCGCCTGCTAATCTGCTTCAAAGCAATAATGTACAGTCGGAACCACAACAAAGGTCATTTTAAGGAAATATTCATTAATTATTAAAACGGTTATAGCGCCCTCTTTAATTTTGTCTTTATTTCTTATGTGGTAATTACCTCTTTCTTGTAAGATTTGGCCCTTTAAATGCACTGAATTTGTCAAAACAAGGCTCATATATAATGTTATTTTGTCTTTATAGATTTGAAATAACAGCACAATTTGATTCTGTTTTACCTCGCATGCCCAATTCATGATTTAGAACAAAGTGGTTGAATACTATTTTGATATTTTTCTTTGTTTGTAGCGTATTTTGACTGAGTGTACTCCAATCCGGCATTTGGCGAAATTTTGATGATGTCATCATAATTATGCTGACTATATGATATGTGCAAAATTTCAGAGGAATTGGATGAAAAATCTTGAAATTATGAAAGTCACGCTCTGCCTGTCTTTGGTCACAGAGCGTCAAAAACCGTTATTTGGTATTGGTCGGGATAATGGCTGAAATCTATCACCAAGTTACGCACTACTCTGGAAATGCTATCATAGCAAAATATAATCCTTAAATATATGCTATAAATTATCAAAATGTACAACTAGAACTTGCTATATACTTCAGGTGGTACCAATAACCAATTTTTAGGGTCTTAGCCCATGGACTGATACCGGCAAAGAGCATCCTAGCCTTGAAATTTTGTATTATTATGTTTTTATTGTTATCCAGGCTTACTAAGAGCTAAACACATACTTTATGTAAGATTTATTTCTTATTCAGTTGTATACCTACATCACGAAGTGCCTTCGAAGGAGTTAAGTTTTCTTGTTGTCCGGTATATGTACAACTGTATGCATGCGTGGACAAAGTGGGCCTATAAACCTATCGGTGCGTATGTTCAAAGTCAAAGGTATAAAGCAAAAGACCAAATTCTGCAAAAGTCAATATTTCCCCTGTATCTATTTTCGTGTATTACCGGGTAAAGATTATCTACGGACATTTTTTTGGTCATGAGCTCTAGAGCTCTAAGTGAAACGTTGAAGTTCAAGTGAACTGAAATGCTATAATTCATTCTTTTTTCTCCATATCTCCGAAACGGCTCAAGGAATCTTCACGAAATTGAAATATGCATATACATCCTGGCGATGTTTCTCATGGGACTTCAGGGTCATTGGGTGAAAAGTCACATTAAAAGGCTTAAAGTATTACGTGATGCTGGAATTAATCTTTTTCCGTATCTTGGAAATTACTGGGTGCATTTTGATCAAACATGATGATTCCGAAAGGAAAAAAAATATGCCATGGGATTAAATGCCAAGTATAAAAGTTAGAATGGTACAATCGTTATTCCTTTATTTTGAAATAACTGTAAATGTTGTCACGAAAATGGATTCTAATGGTTAAGGATTGAAGTAGGGTATATACTTAAAGTGCTCAAATTCCTAAATGTCATTTTAATATTTTGCCAAACATGTGAAACTGTCGTCTCACATTGCTATTGACGTACTCTAGACATATTGGTATATAGAACCATGTGATATGGTGGATGGATCACGGAGCGAGATTTTTACTGGTACAGTTTCATATGATATCTAGGAGTACATAAAATAAGATTAAGCCACTCATTTTAAGTTATTCAGCGTAAAGTAATCGTGATCTATACCATGATATGGGCACAGATTGGTTTATACCTGTCTATGAGGACAAGTTGATTATATACCTGTCTACGTGGACAATTTAATATACACCTGTCTATGTGGACGATTTCATATATAACCTGTCTACGAGGACCAATGGCAACCTAACCAGGTATCATACAGACGCATAAAATGGCATGTCACCGAAAATCATGCTAGAATTAAGGCGCTATATAACGATATATAGCTTCCTGAGACAATTTCTCATCTGAAACATATTGTCATTTTTCATAAAAGTAGGGGGAAGTACGAGTCAACCTACACAGGTCTCATACAGAAGTCCACCTAACCCTAGCTTTGTATGTATATATATATATATATATATATATATATATATAAAGAGTTCTAACGCAAAACCAGCTAAATCAATTCTTGTCAAGTTGGGATATTTGTGATTAAAGCTGCAAAAAAAAAACCCAAAACAGAGAAACGAATAAGAAACTACATGATATTTTTAATCATATCTTCTCGGATATTCATACTCATGTCACAAGTGAGGTATTAATGGCAAAGGTTTAATTTTGCTCTATCTGATGATGAACTTACTTTGAAACGTTTAAAAATGGCGCTTTGGTCAATTTGCACTAAAACTCTCCATATGTATAATGATAATGATTATTGTTATTATATATGTATATATATATATATATATATATACATAATTATATACATATATATACATTATGTATATAATCATTGTAATATTCAAACTGGAGTTGCTCCGCGTGTTGGCAGTACTAGAAATAATAATGTCACAATAGATGAATGTATTAAGTGCCAATTGCCTTGATTTTAATTCAAAATTCGAATTTTCGGGGGCCTCCCCCTTCGTCAAGGATGATTAGTTTAAGATCAAGTTTAAGTTTGAGTTCAATTCATTTTCATTTTCATCAAATAGCGAAAATTCTATACAACTATGCCAACAATGCCATTTAAAATTAAAAAAGATATATAGAATTACGGAATTGTAAAATTATATTAACATTGCCCAATACGATTAATATTGTCGAGGCTTTCGCCAGTCTAAAATCTAATGGCCTACTTTATGCGGTTACTTAAAAATACATGTAAATGATAACATATGTATTTCAGTATCGTAAATATGAGAACTTTGCAAATTGCATTATTTCTTTGTCGAGGCTAGCCACGAACTTAGCAGAATCGAAATTGTTCTCTTCCCTTATAATGATGATAATAATAAAGGACATTTATATTGCGCAGCTTCTATTATAACATACTATACTGCGCATTACACAATGACATGCATGCAAGAAATTCAAACAGAAAATACATTACTTCAAGAGATGACTTTTTATTCATTAAAACGGACAGTACAGTTTAGCTTGAGATGGGGGTTCAGGTTTTGAATTTTTGCGGGATGATCAGGACTCATTTGTATGAAATATCAAAGAGCATACAATTCCATGATGATTTAAAGGCTATTTAATGATAAGCCGTTTTGAAATGGCTGAGATATGGAACATCAAAGCAAAGCAAATTGATCCTGATAATAGTTGAGTAGAAGTGGTTTCTAATCATCTCGCAAGATTAATTAATTGCAGTAATTGGAATAGTTGCACAGCACACTGCACATCACTCTAAAGTACGACGATACACCTCATTGGTGGACTGTACTGGAAAGGAAGAAGAAGAAGAAGAAGAAGAAGAAGAAGAAGAAGAAGATAAAATCTGGATCCCCATCTCAATTTCTTTAATTTTATATGGAGGGGGGTGAAATACCTTTAGCATGATGTGTGTTCTGATACTAGCCTGCTCCAAATGAGTTACCTCAGTTTTCTCAAGGTACAGAAACAGATAAAAGACTCCGTCCAAGTGAATATCAAAGGATCACCTTGAAAAATAGTCAATGAAAACGGTCAAACCTATTAAAATCAAACATCTTTTTAAAAGACAGGTAGGTAAAGTCTCGTAGAATATCCAGAAAGAGCTATCGTGATATAATGAATGATAATTCGCCACACTGAACAATTACTAAATGATAGATTTACCATAGTAATTTTGTTTTACATCGGTAAACAAATATTACTGAGGTATCTATTACGACATTCATTGGGTGACAAAGGTGTCTTAAAGCCTAGGGTAGAGCTTCTTTAGTCACGTGACTAAGTTTTGTTGGTTTCATATTTCCCATACGATTTGGCGTTAAGTGCATGCTATGCTTTCTCTGTTATTATCTTAAAGGTATGTCGGGAAAATTACGATCGTTATTTCAATAGCCCAAAATTAAACAAAATTAATAAATGGAGGTACATTAAAGATATCTCTTCTTCGTATCATTGTATGTCTTAGTACGTGAAATACACGGGTGGATGTTGACTATAACTCACTTCGAGTGATTCTAAATTTTATTTGTGTTAATTCCAAGATAGCTGACTTGAAGTTAACTCGAAGATTTTATAGCTAACTGGAAGTTAATTCGAAGATAGCTAACTTCAATTTAACTCGAAGATAGCCAACTTGAAGTTAACTCTCAGATAGCTAACTTGAAGTTGACTCGAAGATGGCTTACTTGAAGTTTACTCGAACAATCGAAGATAGCTCACTTGAAGTTAACTCGAAAATAGCTATTCACGAGACATCTCAAGGTTAGCGATAGAGAAGCCGCGGGGGTCCCCACATGTAGTCAAGCATCGTGTGGACAGAACCGAATACTAACTTGGAGATAACGCGTAGTTTTGGGTGCAGTGAGTCTATCCTCGAGGATAGCTACCTACAAGGACAAGCTTCGTCGTGTGAATGCATATCGTGGTGAGGAGGCCAGATTCTCGGAAATAGTTATCCTCGAGCACCGTCTGAACCTAACTTTTGTTATGCAGTTGCATTCTTTATCAGTTGATGTTATTATGGGAGGTTTCGTCATCCCTATTACACGCCAAATGTGGAGATTATTTATAACAGTGCACACAAACTTTTAATTTCTGGCCCAGATGTTCTCATAATAACCCTTTAGCAGCTAAAGATTCTGTACATATTTGCCTATTGTACGTCGGAAGTTACAGCGATATTACTCTCATTTCAGAACTTTTAAGATAATCACTGAAAAAATAACTGAATGTTTACTTTTGTCTATTATAAATTATGTTTATTTGAAAGCCTATTAATACTTAGTCGAGTAATTGTGTGTCAAATAAATAATTTTGGCATACTTTTGTTCACTTTTGACCTCTTTCAAATTACGTAATTATCTATTCTTTATGAAAGCAAAACAAATAGTTAAGTATAAAACTATAAACAAAAAGCAGACGGGCGGTTTCGGGTGTTTTAGGGAGTAATCTGACGGGCGGTTTCGGGCGCTTCAGTTACTAATGGGATAATATATGTGACCGTGCACCTCAAAACGAACAAAAAGTCGCACACACTGATTTTGCGTGAGGACTGAAAATAAGTGAAATGGGTCAACCTAGCCGAACTTGACTTTTTTATATTTTCAGAAAGAGCGGATCTTCTTTTACATTATGCTAAAATTTGGTATCATAAAACGGGCAGAAAAGTGTGTTTTTTTAGCAGTTTATCTCGAACGTTTTTGGTAGAATAGTGTGACTAGGTGTGTCTTTAGAATCCCTTTTTCATTTCTGAAAAACCTTGTCCACACTCTTCACTTTCAACTCTAATAACTTTTAAAAGGATAATGCTACTGCTTTGAAAGTTGGCATTGATTATGGACAGAATGTGTTAATGAGGCATGTTTAATTTCAGTTTAATCCAATAATCCCTTCATTGTTGTTACTCTGGTAGTTTACTTCCTGTTTTTTGTCCCATTCATCGCACAGCCAGCACGGTTTGGTAAAGATTAAGCGCTTGAATAGACACTGTACTTCAGAGGCTCTTTTCTCCGTTCACACTTTTCGTGAGTTTGTGCTTTCTTTCCAATATTTAGATAGGTTAGGAGAGTCCATTTGATTTGAGTTATACATAATTTTAAAGCTTAAAGTCTGTTCTTTCAGAATATGGTCTTAACTAAAAATTCATGTCTGGCGACTTTTTGTTTGTTTTGAGGTGCAGAGTCACATATCATTAGTTTATTGGCCTCTATAGTATCGATTGTCTAGAAATTACGTACGCCTGGTCTGTGTCAATAGTATACTCCATATACAGTAGTCGAACGTCAGCTCTTCTTTCACGCACAGCGTTCAGTGTGTAGTTTGATAATCCCTCGTGCATGCAGCTCTGAGAGGATAGCGAACTCAGCCGTGAAGTTGTGGGAAGAACCCGAACGTCTTTTGTCGTAGTAGTGGTATCTGACAGGCGCCCCCTCCGGTGACAAGTTGAAAGGCCAGAAGCCGTAAAGGTGCGTCTCCTCACACACGGATATGGCCAATGTCAGTACGTACAAACCTTAGCAAAGATTACCAGAAGACAGACAGCTTATACAGTTTAATTCACACTTTCGTAGAATCAAGATACAACATTTCCCCTTGACCATTGTTGACATGAACTGTAAATGATAGGATGTATCATTTTTTTGTTCTTTGTTAAACTTTAAATAGGATCGTGGTAGAATACTTCGTCCTGATCGGCTTCACTGTCAATGACAGCATGTATATAAATTTTATATAAAATCGCCTATAAAACTCTTGCTGGTTAGGCATATGATGTTTCCAATGTCAGTTTTTTGAAACCTCTTTCATTCTTTAACGCCCTATCTCATTCTTTCTCTGTTACTTACAGTTTAAAATGAAACAACAATTTGTTTCGAGCATTGCAGTTAATTGCCATAATATTCATTGCAGACGTGAATTTACACGTTGCCTAGGATATATGATAGTAGTGTAGGCAAGATTTCTGAAGGTGCCAGTGAAAATTGACACTCGGGATTTCTTAATTATCCCAGAAAGGGCGTTTTCCAATTTTGGTAGTCAATGATATGTTTGAATTTTAATTTTGATATGACATAATAAAAGGGGGAACAGGCTACATAGAAGTGTCTTATCCTGATATAAACGAGGCTTAAAGGGACTGGGGAGGAGTGTTGGAACCCAAAATGCAAAAGTACTATTTCATGAAGTGAAACAGGCAAAAACAAGGGCCAATGCCTATGAAAGGACTAAGCAATGAAAAAGAATCGATGAAAAATACGGCATTATGAAGATATCTATGATTTTGTGAAGAGCGTTACATGTAACGCTTGTCAAAATCACAGGGGGTCGGCTTAGAGGCTCTCCGTGTTTTTGCCTCCCTCTTTTGTCCGATTTTGGCACAGCGTTGATTTATTGCCTTCTCCTCGGCGAAAAGCAAGCCCAAGATACATCGCCGCGATCGCGAGGCGAAACCCGGGTGCCTGTTCACTGGCTAGCGAGCGTTATCGGTGCATTTCCCGGCATCCGCCCGGCAGCTAGCTAGCACGGGTCCGCTCGAACTCTGCTGGCTGCGTATAGGCCTACTTACCGTACCACTCCCACTCCATCCACACAACAATGGATCACAGCCGCAGGAGGAGAGCGAGAGATCTGTCTCCATGAAGAGGAAGACCATGAAAACCAGTGACAGAGTATGGAGATGGCGACAGAAAAATAAAATGAAGTCAATCCCAATTCCCCTCAAGACACTAAGGGGCTGAACGACAGAGATGTCATTTCACTTCTGCTGGATCGGTAATAAATTTGTGAAACTCGGAAGACTTCATTCAGTTCAGTGTGAGTAACAGTTAACTTCAGTTACGACCTACAATGTTAGTGTAACATTGCTGATAGAGATGTCACTTAGAGGATCTACACACACTATACTATTGTTATGAGTAGGCCTAGATTAGTAGTTTTGTTAGGTGTCCTATGCCACACCCTAACATGTTTCTATTACGGTAAACTAACAGATATATCACAATTTGCCTGAGATTTTACTCACATGTGAAGAAAGGCTACATGCAGATTCACAAAGCCAAAGGTGTACCGGTATTCAGAATGCGATTGAGGTAGTATACTATGGTAGGTATCCTAGACCAATGTTCTACCACTCCTAGTCCGAGGCCCTTTTTCTCTGCCAATATATTAGATAACTGGAATTTTTTTTTTTTTTTTTTTTTTTTTTTGCGTAATGACATATCCCAAATTTGGCTCAACAGTTCTCTTATTTGAAATGTGCTTCTGGCAATTGCACAAAATCGCTGTTCACATTAAGAAATGGCACGCTAAAGTGTTTTGCATGTAAATACGCGAATTCCTATTTTACCATATTCTGGATTATGTTGCCCTATTCTACCTTCATGTCAAATTATGGGTCTCAAAATGTTGAAATAAGAAAGTTACGACACTCATCAGAACTACCGTTTGTTACAAATCGGCGATAGGCGAGAAATCCAATTTTACGAAACGACACTGAATGAGTGAAAGTGTCAGCGAAGAGCTGCGTAGAGTGATCATCTGGTCACTCTCGGTTTTTACAAATAGTTTGTGGAGAGTCAACCGTGTATATGTTGTCACGGCAGCTATGATCGCGGACCAAAAACGTGAATTCACATGTTTGGTAAGGTACCTAATTATTGTCTCCGGTACACATGGCATTGCAAAAATGTTGATTGAAATGTATCTATTGTGCGTATACATAAGTGGCTAATGGCGTATATGCATTGCAGCGCAGTTCACTCAGTCCCTAGTGTAGTGGTTAATGGTGTATGCTTTGTAACACAGTAGGTGCTAGTTGTTGAGAAAGGTCTGTCAGATATTATTGTGGCAAATGTGGGTATCTTTTGTAGGGCAACAGCCAGCATCACATTCAAGGACCATCCTGACTAGGCAGCTCAGTGAAGCCCGTGACATCCCCTCTCGTCAGTTGAGACCAGCCCTCCCAGCTACCGAGCTTGATGTCAAAAGCCAGTGAAATTCCCTCTCGTCAGTTTCGACCAGCTACCCAGCTCGGTGAAGCCAGTGACATCCCCTTTCATCAGTTGAAACCAGCCCTCCTAGCTAACCAGCTTGATGAAGCCAGTGACATTCCCTCTCGTCAGTTTCGACCAGCTATACCCAGCTTGGTGAAGCCAGTGATGTCCCCTCTCATCAGTCGAGACCAGCCCTCCCAGCTACCCAGCTTGATGAAGCCAGTGACATCCCCTCTTGCCCATTGAAACCAGCCCTTGCACTGGTACAAAAGGTTTGTACAAACTGTCTTTAATTACCTGGTACATTTTGTTTTAATACACCTAGATCCAACAACTGTTTTGAACCTGCAAATGAAAATTAATGTTGATATTTAGTAAACAAAACATCAATAAATTGTTCGATTTAACTCTGTGTTCTCAAACGATGCTGTTATTATTCTTGGTGTAATAATTGATAACATTTTTTTTTGAACCCATAGCTGTGGTAGTGGTTAATAAGATTATGGTTGTCTTGATCATTACTTTTAGGGTTACAAGTTATATAGTTTGTACATTGCAGCCACATATAGGCCTCCTATATGATTGTATGTGGAATTACAGACCCCCAAATCCCATGCATGTGGCTGGATTTAAAGACATAGGCCCTATATGAGGTTGTATACATAGGGCCTACTTTGTAGATGCACAATGAGAGGCTGAGGTCATCCCGACGTCATGTGCAGTGTCAACTCATCAAAAATTTGGCTAGGGTCTGTAGGTCTTATTTTCCTATTTGCTATTTAACTTCTACAGTAGACAGTCTATTTCTAACATATTTCATGGAGTTTTCTCTGTTGCAAATATGTGAGCACTACAAGATATAGCTACCTGGTAGACTCTACACTGATATAAATGGGATAGCAAGTTCTGAGACTAAATTTACAGATTGGTGAAGAACTAATGGGACTATCCTAATTGTAAGTCAGTGTTAATGCCTTTCATTGTGTCTGATATACAGATGAACTCCAGTCCAGATGCCCCTGTGAAATGGAAAAAGGACATCTTCGTAAATGCCGTTGCCTTCTCCAATTAGTTTTGGAGGAAAATGCTACTCCGAGGAAAGGACTTGGGTCAAGTTGAAGTGGATCAAAACCTGGTGAGAGTGCTGACAGATACATGTATTGATTTTATCAGAGCCTGGGCAGATGTTAGAAGATAACAGGTTAGATGATGAAGATGTCCTTTTGGCATGCATATTTGGGAATTTTTATGTAAATATCATAAATAAAGTGGGCTATTTTCATTGGACTTTCAGCATCTAACATAATTACTTTCATCAGTACTAAACTTGTCATTGCTTGAATGATAGTCTTTAAAGAGAATATGTGTGTAATACTGAATAGTTAATTGAGTCTATATGAGTACAAATTTCAAGGTGTAGTAAAATAATTTTTCATTGCAAATGTGTAGTAGTTACTACCAACATCAAGTCATTAGATGAGAGAGCAATAGAATGTGCTTGTTGGCCTCTATTGGAGTGGAACAGCTAGCATCACATCCAAGTGCCATCCCAGATATCCAGGTTGTTGAAGCCAGTCACACCCCCTCTCGCCAAATAAGACTGCCTCTTCTAGGCTACGCACCTCGGTGAGACCTGTGACATCCATCTCGCCAGTGGAGACCAGCCCTCTCTGCCACCAAGCTCAGTGAATCCAGTGACATCCCCTCTCATCGATCAGAACCAGCCCTCCCAGCTACTTAGCTCCATGAAGCCAGTGACATCCCTCTCGTGTTCTTCTTTGTGGCTGGCAAATGTTTGAAAACTGAACTTTGATGACTTCGATATCATAATTATGTTGAGTGCATCCAAGTGATGGCAATGATAAAAGCTCTGACACCAGCTCTTCCTGTAGGCCTACTGTCAATTTATGCCTTCATTGTGTATAATAGCAAAAGACATGTTAGTAATGAAAAAGCTGCACCTTAGTACCAGGATTGTTGGGGATTCTGATAAATGCACATTGAACATGAATAACGTCAATTCCAATCATAGACTACATTCATGTGATGGCAATGATAACTGATATGACACTACATTTATGTCTCTGAACTCTCTATTTCTGTCTTTTCTGTGAGGTAACAACAAACGTGTTAGTACTCAAATGTGTGAATCAGAATGAAACAGTGAATTGATTGCCTAGAAAATTTGTTCTTGCCCCATGTGGCAAGTAGGGAATATAATTCCTGTAAACTCCTAAACTGCATGTGCTTAAACTGTTACTGGAAACTGAAAGGGCTGCAATATCCAGGCGCAAAGTGTTTTGTCCTTTTTTTTTTTCATTTGGTCTTTTTCCCCCCCCCCTTTGTTTCCCAGGTGTTTAAGTGGTGAAAAGCTACAATTACTCCGTTACGATAAAATATTGCATCAGTGTTATAAAGTGAACTTAAACAGGGCTGTCATGCACAGCAGTGTACATCACTGAAAGGGCCTTTCACACATTTCATTATTGCTCTAATTGTTATTATTATTATTATTATTATTACTATTTTTGTTGTTGTTGCTAATGTTTTTATTACTATCATCATCTTCATAATGATTATTATCCTCATCATCATTTATGTGATCACTGATATCATGCCATGTGGTGGCACAGCAGGTCCTACACAATAGCATTGTCCATCAGCATTTTGGAAGACACTTTTTCAGCACATAATTTTGTGATAACTCTATCAAATCACATTATTATGAGGACAATATTTTTGTGGTAAATGGAGTTTGTGCCCTTGTAATATTCATTGCATCTATATTTTATAGCCAAAAAAGGTATGAATTCTGATAAACAAATGTGTTGGAAGTACTTCAAATGAGATGTTCAGTTTTCATTCACATAGATATAAAAATACATTGTAATATACATTTTGGTAGGTTCCTACATAATGTTCTACTGATATAATTGTGTATGCTAAAACCCTAAACTGAATGTGTTTTGACAATGCAATATGTAGAAGGTCTCCACACTGAAATAGTATAGTGTTCTTTGTACTTGAAGTCATTAAACCATGTGACATTGATTCTTGGACTTTCACTTATTTTTTTTTCCCTGCAAATGTGCAAGTTACTTGAAAGTGGTTGCATTTGTTAGGTTTTTTTTTTTTTAATTTACATGTTATATTATTGTTATCATAATTGTTCAATATGATAGGAGTAAAATGTGCAGATGCCAAAATTGACTAATGGCAGAATACTGAGCAGGTTTTTTTTTTTTTTTTTTTTTTTTGGCAAATGACTACCTTACCTGTGTAAATTGGCAATCTTTGCTATACAACTATTTCTATTATGACATTTCGTATTTAAAATATATAGGCATACATGCAAGTCGTCAGCCCAGATTTGTTATCTCTACACATTGTATATCACATCACATTACTGTGAGAGCAGTTTCTAAATACATGTAGCACATTTGCAATTAGAACCTGTGCTCATGATGCAACACCAAATGCAAATATACATGCAAAGATGAAAGAAAATGTAAGGTCAGTGTACCCTGGTACACACAACTTCTAATGTAGGTCCCATGTACACATGCAATTTATATGTACACATGAAATTTGTATATGTATGCATGGTAGTATACCGTAGTAACGTAAGTGTAGGGATTTACTTTGAACCATTTATTATAAGTGTATCCCCCCTTCTGTTATAACAGGTACCACCCCTCTACACATAAATACGTCAACCCACACATACAGTAGTATTCACATCCACATTCAACCACGCATCCCACCTATCACAGACACACCACATACATGTATCACATGACATTTTCCACTCTTTCACTTCTCACCCATTGTTCCCTGTAATACTGAAATCATGCCTTTAAATAATCACCCACGCCTACACACCATTTACATACCGGTATTATGAATATTTAGTTTTAACCTTTTTTTTTCCTTATTTGCATGTTTTGTTATGTTGATTTTGTGTATGAATATTTGTTACAACCCACATTTACATGTAAACCCATGCCAAATTATGTGTAGAATAAACTGGCTACAAGTTAGTTAGCCAGGGGACTCCTTCTAAGTAACACATGTGTGCTGCCCTAGTTTGCTTTAATTGTGATGAGTGCTAGAGAGCTAAGCGAACCCGAGCCCTACATAAGAAATGTGTTAGATTTTTATTCACTGAAATATCAGAACAAGATATTTATACCTGTGTAGGCCTAATTGTTAAGCATCAATTTACCACTGAGGAAAAAATGTGTTCTGATGATAAAAACCTAATCAGGATTCTAGATAAAACTGAGTGAATGTTGTTGGCCTATGTGGAAATAATTGACTTGAACAGATTATTTCTTGTATCTTTTCTCCTTGTAGGTGAACAAGACATATTGCATCATGCATGGTTGCATTGCATGATGAATAAGAAAATGTGTAAGATAGCCTCAGAAATTGTTGGACTAGTTATTAGACTATTACAGGTGTCACATTATTCAGTCTAGAAGACTGAAATGATCTGATTCCCAACATTTTGTGTGTATCTGTGAAATAATTCCAATTAACCCTATTCATACAAAAAAAAAAAAAGGTAGGCCTAAGCCATACCAATGATCAATTTTCTAACCTATTCAGTGCATGTGTCAGTTGTGAAGAAAATCATCCACAATAAATGTTACAACTAAGTCACATTCGAAATTACGAATACATGACAAGTTGTACCGGTAATAAAAATGAACTATTGGTTAGATCCAATGCAAGTTTAGATATAACATGGTACCTGGTACTTCTCTAGCCTACTTGTGTTTCAAATCTTTGAAGAACTAAAAAAAAAAAAAAAAAAAAAAAAAAAAAAATGGGTTTGCCATGAAGATTGCATTTCTTGACAATGTGCATGAAAAGTTTAAGATATGTATTGAATTACATGACATGTAATAACACAACCCGTTTGTGTTTCATGTAATTGTAATCAATTATTGAGATTTCGTTGATTTTTTTTTTCTACGTAGCCCGACCAGACGCCGTGCGAAGCACGGCAGCTTCTGCGTACTGGGCTGTGTCCTTACCCGGAAAAGTTTCTACGTACAGCTACAGGCACAGCCCAGTCGCTGTATAAATAGCCCGGCGTCTGGTCGGGCTACGTAGTACTGTACCGCGTTTACCTATCCCGCTTTCGGTACTTCTCAATGAAGAATCTTGTAATGGAGTTTGATGGCTTTTAGGATACGTAGCCTACCGAGTCTTCCGACGATAGAACTATCTCTCATAGTATCTTGGAAGAAGGACATGTGAATCAGAATCGGAGGATCTAGGAGTCCTTTGATTTTAGGTTAGCGCTCTCATCAAATGAAAACACAACGCGAACTCATACACTCGTACACAGCATGCAAGATCGTACAGCTCGAGCTTAGAAGCACTGCACACTGTGTATGATGCGAGTTATGGCAAGTGAAGTGCGGCCAGCGCTCGCCGCCGCGCGCGTATTTTTTTTTAGACGGCACAGATTGGGGAAACTAAAAATCTATCGGGAACCCTATCCCTTAACCAAACCCTAACCCTAACCCTAACCCTAACCCTAACCATAACCATAACCAAAAACCCTAACCCAACGTTTTTCCCATAGGTTCAACACGCGCCATGCCCCAATCTGTGCCGTCTTAAAAAAAAAAAAAAAAAAACGCCCGCCGCGCCCATAGGCACAGCCAGCCGTCAGAGCTAGCTTGCTCTAACTAACGTATGTATAGTAGTTCCGCAGCTCACTCGGCATGTGGGCTTGATTTCGCTGTAAGTTGGCGTGATATTCGCAGTCAACAAGCAGTATTCCGCAATTCAAATACGTATCGCCATCGTATCGAAGGATCTTTTTCCAGAAAAGTATGTTTTGTTTTTCGTTTTTTAAAACATTTGAGAAGATTCCGATTTCCAAGATATTATGACACATGTTAAGTTACATATCTACCTTTCATTTTATACCCAAAACACCTTCTCTTTCGCATGTTTTGCACAACCGAACACTCCTCACCAGTCCCTTTAATAATCATTGTGAATATTCGCACTGTCATCCCTGAAGAAGAGGAAGGATCCTCGAAAATTCGGATTATTCATTAAATCAAGATTGGCTATTAATGCATTCCCTGCATTCCTCTGTTGTGACTTTATTATATCCATATTATATATATATATATATATATATATGAGATTAAAACCTAAAATGGCATTAAAATGCTTTATCCTGGCGAGGAAAGCGCATGTTTTAGAAACAAGACACCAAACAGGTTAGTCATCGCATTCTTCATCAGCGACCAGGATGCGATGTGATGTTAGATTAAAATCCGTTTCTGAAGCAGGACATACACACAAGGGCATACGTCTGCTCCTGGTCGGACGGATTTCAAAACTTACCTGCTTGTGTGATGGAATGCGTCTAGACTGGTAGTTGCTGCCACAGTGCATGGTAACCGCGCAGTGTTATGTGCGCGTTTGGCGTAGCAACGACGCATCCATGAACTGGTTCCCTCCACGAAGAGCCAAAGATGAAAGGATGAAATCAGTGTTAAAAAACGTTAAGTGTTAAAAAAATCCCTGGTAGCTTTTCAAGGACTTACATTGCCAACGTCATGCTCCGATTTACTATCACGAAGATAAACGGTTCAGAGACCCACCTCATCTTGTCTTTCATTGACGCAAACTCACACCTCCGGCCCCCATAGAGACATCCCAGCCAGTAGTTGTGCCTTGTCCGTGATGGAATACTGTATCAGACTTTCCTGATAGTCAACGGTCTTTCCCGTAGTCAATCAGACTTTTCCTGATAGTCAATCAGACTTTACCTGATAGTCAACCAGCCTATCCTGGTAGGCACTGATCAATAACGAACAGAAATGAATGAGATTAAAACCTAAAATGGCATTAAAACGCTTTATCCTGGCGAGGAAAGCGCATGTTTTAGAAACAAGACACCAAACAGGTTAGTCATCGCATTCTTCATCAGCGACCAGGATGCGATGTGATGTTAGATTAAAATCCGTTTCTGAAGCAGGACATACACACAAGGGTATACGTCTGCTCCTGGCCGGACGGATTTCAAAACATATAGACCAGACATACATACACACATACATATGATGTATATGATATAGCCGTAGGGAGACACTGTAGATAAAACATTAAGGAGACACTGACCCTAAGGAGACAAATTTGTGTCTCCTTGAATAATTGTTACATTTTTTACTGCTGACAACACTCATTCATATTTTTTACACACTATTAATCTAGGTTCAGATTGTTAAATATATAATTACACACACACACACACACACACACACATTAATATGCATATATATATATATATATATATATAATATACAAAATTATATATATTATATATATATATATATATATATTATATATATATATATATATGTATCATATCATATTCATGAAACAATCTGAACTCAGCCTAAGGGAGACAGTGTATGAAACATTGTCAGCAGTTTATATACCGTACATGTATAATGTAGAGAGAGAGAAAGGAAGAGACGTGTAGTGATACTGCCTTGGGTTTTCCTTTATTCACTTATTAGTTTCCAAAGTTTTTTATGATGTTTTGTTTGTTTGTTTTTAGATAATGAGAAACCTCTCATGAAATATTAAAGAGCATAAAGATTCTAAAAGGAATTCAAAGTTTATTTGATGAAAATTGGTTGTGAAATAGCTGAGTTATCCAAAACAAAGCAATCCTAATAAAAGGCGGGACCCACCTTTGTTTTTGGATATCTCAGCCACTTCAAAACCAAGTTTCATCAAATAAACATTGAATTCCTCTTAGAATTGCATGCTCTTTAACATTCATAAAGTGGTTTCTACGTATTTCGCACAAAGTTGAATGTTGCATCCTCACCTCAAAAGTTTCAGGTATTCAGAAGGCGTTTTGAATCCAGAAGACAATGTGACCGTCAAGAAGTTAAAAGAAGAAAAGGCAAGAAAAAAGTTACGAATATGATGATGATTACTATTATTTTTATCATCATCATTATCATTACTATTAATATTACAATTATTATTATTACTACTATTATCTTTATTATTATTATTATTATTATTTTTTATTATTGTTATTATTATTATTATTATTATTATTACTATCATTATTATCATTATTATTATTATCATTACCAGGCATTTAGATACACCATACACAGTTCATCTATCTATATCATAGCGCTTACAAAAAAAAAAAAAAAAAAAAAAAACTAAAATGTACTAAATAAGGAAAATGTATCAATTCCTTACAACTGAGATAAAATATCTAATCACAGGTCATAAACGTACGCATCAACGTGTGATGAATGAAATTGCTTCTTTAACTGGTAGTATGAATTTAACTCTGAAGCAATCCAAATGCTGTTGTTTTTCGATCTGTTGTGGATCGCCAAGCGATGTTGAGTTTTCGATTAATGGCACTCCAATTCATAACGTGAAAGAAAAATCTGAAAAGTTCTTGGGCTCATTGTTAACATTTTGGATGAAGACTAGCGACGCTTTCATGTTTATCAAAGAGAAACTGTCACATATCTTGAACAATGTTGATGAAAGTCATGTCCGAAATGAATACAAAGTAGCCGTGCTGACCAGATACTCTTTGCCTTCTTTGCGTTATGTCCTTACTGTACATGATATGACAAACACCCAGTTATCTATCCTTGACGGAATGGTAACTAAGCAACTAAAACTATGGCTGAAGATACCAACACACGGCGCTACCCCGGCTATTCTCCACAGCCGAGATGGTCTCCAATTCAAAACCATATCTGAGTTGTACAAAGAGTGTCATGTACTAGCACATGCATCCTCCCGTTTGGGAGCTGACAATAAGGTTCAAAATGCTCTGGATAACAAAGTATCACGGGAGTCAGAATGGTCAAAGAAAATGTCATTATGTAATGCTGCAGTCTGTGAAAGTTATGTACATCAAACACAAGGTGTAACCATTGGAAAGACAAAGACTAAGATCAAAGGGATACTCAAAGAGGAACAGAAAGATTATTGGAGATCTAAAGTTGCTCCTTGGGTCTTTCAGGGTGACTTTCTGAAGTTGGTGGAGTTAGAAAAGGGTGACCTTACATGGAGATCACTCATATTTAACCTCCCTAAGGGCGTGTTGAGCTTTATAACTCGTGCGGCTATCAATGCCCTTCCAACGGCAGACAACCTCAGCAGATGGGGCAAAAGGCTAAACACCCGCTGCACTTTATGCGAAAACCACGAAACCCTGTTGCACATTCTCAATAATTGCAAAAGTGCACTGGAACAGGGTAGGTACAATTATCGACATGATAGCATCTTGCAATACTTGGTCTCTTTCATAGGCAAAGTGAAGCCCGACAAAGTTATCTGTCATGCAGACCTCCCGGGACATGACATCAATGGAGGTACTGTTCCGTCTGATCTAACACCCACCTCAGAAAGACCAGACATAGTCTTAGTCAATCAAAGTAGCAAATCAGTAGTAATTGGCGAGCTCACCGTCCCTTTTGAATCAAACATTGACTCCGCTCACAACAGAAAATCTGAAAAATACGCCTCATTGGTGCTTGACATTGAAAACCAAGGATACTCATGTGAGTTAATCTGTTTCGAGGTAGGATCTAGGGGACTGGTGACCAAGGAAAACAAACGTCAAGTCACTAAGCTGTTCAAGTTTGTAAGTGACACCCGAAGAATTCGGGAACATATAAGAACCATATCGAAAATTGCTATTCTTACCTCGTTTGCCATTTATAATGCCCGCAACGAACCCTCTTGGACAAAACCGGCATATCTCCAGCCTGCAATGGGAGATTCTTGGTGTATCTAAATAGTTCTATGTACACACACATACATAAACACCCATTTGAATACACACACCCATACCCACATATAAACACACACACACATCCACACACACATGCACATACACCACACACACTAATTTTTCACACTCACACATGATTATAAACTTACAAAACGCATGCACATACACACACGAGCGGGCCCATGTGCGGACCTATGCATGCCTTATATTCACATGTTTATTTTTGGCGAGTACAGTATAGTAGATTGATCATTATAGGTCAATGATATTGATTATCATCAATAATATGTACCCCTCATTTGTATTGGACATTCTGCGCTCCATATCAGTATATTATTCTGTTATAAATGTGTCTTATATCTGCAATGACGACGAATGGATTTTGTATTGTATAGGTACTGTGAAAAGATTACATATCTTAAATTCTGATGAATTGTTTTTGGCATAAATTGTCAGAGATAATTAGTTAAGTGTTGTTTTGCTTTATGTATTGTATTTGGGGAAGTTTTCATACCTGGATTTTTTCTTTGATTTTTTGTATTTTGTATTAAGAATTTGAAGTACATTTTTTTTTTTCCTCAGGCATCCTTACAGTACATGACCCAGCTCCTTCAGAAGGCTTAAAGAATTACATGTTTTTTTCCTGTAAAATTGAACATATTTATCTATAATGATATTCTTTTGTTAAATATGCCAAATAGAAACAATAAAACAGAGGCAAAAGTTTCAGAGGGTTGAAATGAGATGAACCTAAAGATTGCAAAGGTTAAGATTTGGTGGTTTGCTGGCATCTTAGACTCATCCTCTTCCTCATCGCCACTATCATAATCATCATCAACATCATCAACATTGTCATCATCATCATTTTCATCAATATTGTCATCATCATCATAATCACCATCATCATTACCATTGTTATCATCATCGTCATCACTATGAATTATACCACAGAGGTGAGAGGAATACTATATGTATATCATATATTTATATAAAGTAATTATTTGTGGGCCGGTTATGTCCATTTTGATCTTCCCCCTTTGTATTGTTAATTATGTATATTCATAGGATCTATATTTTTGCATTATGTATTTATCATTATGTATATTTTCCCGTTTTTTTCTATAATATTGGATGTGAAATAATTACGATTATGTTGGGTGGATTTAATGCAATTCATTGGTAGTGAATTTCGGTAGATTCGTATAATTGAACGAATGATTAGAGTTATTTGTGTGTGTGTGTGTGTGTGTGTGTGTGTGTTTCTTAGGTTAAATTTATGCTGATATAAGTTCATTTTAGCGGTTTTTTTTTTCTTTTCGTCCTGAAACAGCTGTTCATGTATCATGTTTGTGTGTAAATGTACTTGTATACATGTATATATTTGTGTAACTGTCAATTGTGGTGTGATGGACCGGGTCCACTGTATTTCTTTCCTTGTACTTACCTGCCTGTGGGCAGGTAGTATCCTAGGAATATTCATCACATGCTTTAATTTGCAATTGAAATAAAGTATGTTATATATATATTTCAACATCAGCGATGTATCTTAAATGACACAATGCCACTACAGAGGAAGACCAATATTTTCTTTTAAATTTCAAGAAAAACTGGTTACAATCAGGTAAAAAAAGTAAGTATAATTCATCAACATTAGATGTGCAGTATCTTACATGTGGCGTCATTAAATCGTGTAGGCCACGGAGTGCGATCTCAGACTCGGGTTGATCCATGAAAGACTTGATATGATCAAGTGTGATAACTCTTTGATCATTATTATGATCAAAGAGGTATCACACCTTTTTATTAGGTATTCAGGGTTTGCTTTTCGTTCTTCTTACAGAGTCGCTCATGTCAAAGCTATTCCTGAATAATGAATCATTATGTATCCTGCGCTTTTGCGCATTCCTACTGTTACCTAACTATGGGTGCGTTTATCAACTCCTTTTCTCGGCAGAAACAGGTTTTCCAAACAGCTTTCAAGGAATTTTTACGAGTTGATAAACGTAAAGCTGTTTTGAAAGCCCTTTCGGAAAGCATTTTAGAAAGCCGCAAATTTGTGGCTTTCCAAACAGGTTTCTTAAACAGGTTTTCAGAAACCTGTTTGTAAAAGCCTTTTGAAGTTGATAAACGCAAAGCTGTTTTGAAACGGCTTTGTAGTATTGTACTGCGGTTACGAACAATGCACGCCTTATGGACCTCTTCTCCTCGGGTCGAATTGCCGGCGCAATGCAGCTGTGCAGTGACAGGCCAGTTATCGTGTTCGCGGAGAGAGTTGATAAACGCAACTATTTTGGAAGCCGTTATGATAAAGGGCTTTGGAAACGGCTTTTGAAAGCCGTTTAAACAGAGGACGTTTAAACGCAGCGAAAGTCTCATGCCGCCACTCAGAAATATTTGAAGTATGTGGTAAACTGGAGCTGCGTCACAGATAGGAAGACAATTGATTCATGTGGCATGGCATCATAACTCGTCACTCTCAAAGGAACATATGTCTTTATGATGGTAGTTGCTTTTCGCCGTCCCTTCTTAGAAAACAAGCGGCACATTAATAGTACAGGGCTTTGTAAAGGGCTTTGGAAAGGGCTTTGGAAAGGGCTATGGAAAGGACTTTGGAAAGGGCTTTGGAAAGGGCTTTGGAAAGGGCTTTCGGAAGCCGTTTAAAAAAGGGGAAAGTTGATAAACGCAGCCTATGTTGGTCGGATGACGAGGAATCTACCAACCATATTACAGGTGGCTAATTCGTTCTGTTCTGATGTATTTTATTTGTTTTTCTTGCTTTTTTGCTCTCTTTTCCTTTACGTTCATTTCCTTTCTTTCATAATTTTTGTTACTAGGTTTTTTGTTTAACAAGACCAACATTTTCATCTCGGGACCTATACATCACAAGCTCTGCTTTTTCAGTAGGTCCCCCACATTTCATGTTTATACAATTGTCTTCTCTTGTATTCTTTGTAATTACGACGCTTGGTCCAGTCTAAAGTTCAATCGATTTTATCATATTATTTTTGTTTTAGATGTGGAACAATGAAATCAGATCAGATCAAATCAAATCAATTTAAAAACTCCTTGAAATATATGATCAAACTACTGAACCGTCATCTCTCCCCGCAGGCTACGTTTGAGGTAAGCCTCGCGTTCTGAGCCTGTGAAGTTTTGGATGACGTAATCAAGTTTGGTGAGCGCCGCCTCTGGTGTGATGTCAGAGAGGGGGATTACCCCTGCCTCTATCAGGACCTTAATAAACCAAGATAAAACATCGAACAAAATTTGATAAGCAAACTCACGGATCAACAGAATTTAGATCGATCCTGATAAACGCGAATTAAACATGTTTAAGAACGTGTACAAAACAATAACAATGCATGGTTTTCTCATCTTACATAAAAAATCAGAGTCACAAAAAAAAAATCTAATTAATTTCTCAAATGTGACCGTGCACCTCAAAACGAACATAAAGTCGCACACACTGATTTTGCGTGAGGACTGAAAATAAGTGAAATGGATCAACCTAGCCGAACTTGACTTTTTCATATTTTCTGAAAGAGCGGGTGTTCTTTTACAATATGCTAAAAATTGGTATCATAAAACGGGCAGGAAAGTGTGTTTTTTTAGCAGTTTCTCTCGAACATTTTTGGTAGAATAGTGTGATTAGGTGTGTCTTTAGAATCCCTTTTTCATTTCTGAAAAACCTTGTCCACACTCTTCACTTTCAACTCTAATAACTTTTGAAAGGATAGTGCTACTGCTTTGAAAGTTGGCATTGATTATGGACAGAATGTGTTAATGAGGCATGTTTAATTTCAGTTCAATTTGATAATCCCTTCATTGTTGTTACTCTGGTGGTTTACTTCCTGTTTTTTGTCCCATTCATCGCACAGCCAGGACAGTTTGGTAAAGATTAAGCGCTTGAATAGACACTGTACTTCAGAGCCTCTTTTCTCAGTTCACACTTTTCCTGAGTTTGTGCTTTCTTTCCGATATTTAGATAGGTTAGGAGAGTCCATTTGATTTGAGTTATACATCATTTTAAAGCTTAAAGTCTGCTCTTTCAGAATATGGTCTTAACTAAAAATTCATGTCTGGCGACTTTTTGTTTGTTTTGAGGTGCAGGGTCACAAATAAAGTCATGCTCTCAACTCTAGGTTTTGTTTACTAGTGTCTCCTTTACTCAGTAGTCATCTAGGTGAGTGGTCTACCGATCTTTAAAGGCATAATTTACCATTTGCAGATGAAACAAAAATCCAGCATTAAAGCGTCAAAATCGTTCTAAAATGTGCGTTAGGGATAGAAACAGCCAATGCAAAAATTTGAACTAGTTTAATCAATATTAAGTATTGTTAAATATTAAAATGTGAACAAAAGTTATAATAAAAATGTTTCCAGACTTAACCGTATGGTTTAATGAGAAAAATAGTGATATTTCCTTATAACATTATTTCAGGCTTTATTGCAAAAAAATTATATGGTAGGATGTTTTGTGATACAACTGACCTACACATATGCATCAAAAGTGATATCTTGAACATTTTTTTTTTTTTTTTAATCACTGCTCCGAAAGGAAAACAAGACCTTTAAGATCACTTTTTTTTCTGGCCTGATCTTATTCTAAGGCGGGTGTTAAGCCCCTACAATGTATTTCTGTCAAACCAAGACTTACTTGTCCGGTCTCGTAAGCCGGTGTGACTTGTCCGTTAGGACACTGGGTGCAGTTCACGATCAGTTTGCCGCCCTCAACGGCCTCTTTGATAGCATTCAAGATGTCTTTGCGGTCTGATGGAAAGTTTCCCGCGCCGTACGTCATAAACACAACGCCCTTGATGTCAGTCTGGAGATGTGCCTTCACCTGTTCAATGTTCAATCGTACAAAATTACGTTTTCAATATTGAATAGACATTCATCAAGCAATTGAATTTGATTTTCACTTCCCGGTTGAGCACACTCGCTAAAGGCAAAGATTTTAAACAATAGATTCTCAACGTTTTTCAAACCCGAGGTCCACATTGGCTCCTACAAACTTTATTGAGGCCCAGTAAGATTAAATATGAATATTCATTTCATTTTTGGCGGCCCACCAGCGAGAGCTTCGCAGCCCACTGGTCGAGATTAAGTGGGGCCTTAGAGTATAAAAAAGAATACACGTCTCAGTGGCGGATCCAGAGGGGGGCGCAAGAGGCGCACGCCCCCCTTTATTTATCGTTAAAAAAAAGAAAAAAAATGAAATGAAACCCGGAGGTGCCACCAGAAATATTAGTTGCGCCCCCCCCCCCCCCCCCCCTTTACAGAATTCCTGGATCCGCCCCTGCGTTTGCGGAATAACCATCATTATTCGGGGTAAGGGTGGCGTGACACTGTCCCAAAATTGACACAAGACGGCAATACAAATATGGACTTTTCAATTATTTTGTGTGAAGTTGGCCCGGAACTTGGTCAAAGCCAATCAGCAGCCGAAGCAAATACGACGCCTACTGAAAGTTACACGATGGCACCCGAAAAACACACGAAGGCTACACGAAGATGTGAATCCGAAGGACAAACGAAGGAAAAAGAGATGTCTACATGAATTTGACGATTTTATCACCGCTCACAAAGTTGCTACAGGAGCCTGAAAAACTCCACCATCCATACGATGGCTTAAGTTGCCTTCACGAATGACCCAATGTTTATACGATCAGCGGCTAATTGGAACATTTCCTTTATCCTGTGTTCATCTTTGGTCAATTTCGCGACAGTGACGCCTACATATCAGTGATTAGTCTGTTTAATATTGCCTTCTGGCGTGGTAATGAGGGTGATGTTATTATCGACTATTGTCTCAAACGCACTGTTTCGAGGGTGACATTATACCGACTATTTCCCCGAACTCACCGTGTCGAGGGTGATGTTGGGATAGATCCAAAGGAGATCCACTTCGGCTGTCATGTTCGCCTTCACACTGAACTCTTGACCAGGTTTCGGTTGACGGACATTGGTCCAGATCACTAACCATGATGGAATGAACGAAATAAAAGATGTCACATTGGAATTAAACAATGGAGGATGAAGGACGGTGCCAAAGTGATCATACATCAAGTAGCCCTGGTTTACAATGTACTGTCTGATTCGAACTTAGGAAATACTACGTTTTAGTATCATACTGTCCCATGGAGTACAGATCTATGCTATTGACATTGCTGTTCAAGAATGAAATTCAAAAGAGGTAAAAGTTTAACAAAAAATACATTCATGATTTACGAATGTTGGTACATAATATGAATATACAAATGTTTTTTTAACATATCCCCTTTCTTTTGGTATTATATAGGTCTAAATATCCTTACTTTCTTTAAGCGCCAACAAAACCCCAATATTTCATCCCGATTTCATCAGTACACATGATAATTACGTACACTCTGAATCATGAGCTCAAGTAGATGTTGTTAGCACACTGCAAAAAGTCCGGTGTTAAATAGTGAACACCGAGCTGGTGTTAAATTTTCGGTGCTCATTTATGGTGTTAAATTAACACCTCCGGGTGTCATTTCCAAATTTTAAACTGTTTTTTGAAGAGTTTCTTAGTAACTGCACTTTTTGTTGATTTTTAATTTAAACAAGACGATCAAGAATTTTACATTAAAATACTAGATTTTTGAAAAAATGTGAAAATAAATTTACCCCAAAGTAACACCAGCTGGACCAGGTGTGGTCTCTTATTGAAGCTGGACGGGTGTTAAACCATTGATATTAACACTAACAGATATCAAATCAACACCATGTGGTGTCATTTTTGAATTAACACCAGTACAGTGTCAAAATAACGATTATACAGTGTCAAATAAACACCACAAAGTGTCAGGTGAACACTTTTCAACACCATCACAGTGCATTTTTAACACCTGCGGGTGTGGTCCTTTATTGAAGTTTGATCGGTGTTAGGCCCTAGATTTAACACCCGTGGTGTTAAATCTAACACCGATGTTTTTACAGTGTAATTATTGATGTTCCTGTAGTCACCTTGAGTATTGGTGCCCACGAAGGCGAGTGGCGGGAAATTCGGGGATCTGAAGGCATCCAGTCTGCAGCAGGAGAATTTCATACTTCGGTTGCCACGGATCAACTTGCCGTTAAAAAATAGAGTGACCTGAATGATAGAGGGCGTAACGTACATCGTGGTTGATGAGTTTGTGGGAGTGTACTTGAACGGTGACGCGAGGGAGGAAGAATGGTCGTATACCTCCCTTGGTGGGTGTTGGGGAGGGGATATATTGTCATACTTTAATTCATTTCGATCATAAATTATCTTCATGTTGGGGAAAAATCTATGATCATGCATAGGCTGAAATTTTCATGATCACCAAGAGATATGATTTACGAAGAATTTTGTTCGACATAATTTTACTATATGATAATCTTATGTTTTATTCTTATAAAAAAAACAAAAACTGTAGCGTGGGGATTCACGGGAGGCCCGATTTATTCGCTGTCCATCGGGGAACATTCGTAAACCACGAACAGCACCGGTCAGCTAATATGTGCATCGAAGCATACTCTCATCGGTATTACACGGTCCACTCCAGTTGAGATTCTACGGTGTAGATTTACTTATAGCCAGAGAGCTAGCGACTACTCAATTTACCCCATCAAGCCCAAAAGGTTTGACCCCTCAGAGTTGCTGGGGCCACCCTCCTCACTAACAAAATGCGCGTCACCCTGGTCCCGGGGGGCGGGTTCGGCCCCCAGGAACCCCCCGAAAAGGGTCCTTGGCGGGTGTAATTTACCCCATGGAGCCCATGAACCAAACTTGGTCTAAAATAATGTACTATGAGTGTACATCATAAAAATATAAAAACTGACAAAATATCTGGTCGGGAAAGGGGTAGCCAGACCGCTAGTTTATAGGCACAAACCCTTGCTGGTTGTTTAGGTGTCTGCATCAAGACTACACTTTGCCATAGGCCCTGTACTGTAGCGTCTCCCAACAGTCTGAGGGACAGTGCCAGTTGAGTGCATGTAGTAGTCTTGCTGCAGACTCTGTTACTCCCAACAAGGGTTTGTACCTGCAAACTACCCGGTATACCCTGGGACCCAGGGTAGTTTGCAGGCAGAAATTGACCAGGCACAATAGAACACAAACACACATACATACACACACACACACACACACACACACACACACACACACCCACACCCACACACACACACACACACACACACTCACACACACACACACACACACACACACACACACACGCAGGCACATACGCTCACACATTCCTTTATGTAAATACATACCGGTATACAAAAAATGTCACATAATACAGACATGATACCTTGCACATGATAAATGTCAGACCTACTTTAAGAAGTTCATACCTTTTGATTATTTTACATGGATGCTATCAATGGACATTTCAGCAGGGACACTAGAGAGAATTTAAAATCTATGTGGAAGAAATTGTGTCATGTTTTACTGGCCACACAGGCTGCTTATCCTATACAGTGTATCTATGTGACCCTGCACCTCAAAACAGACAAAAAGTCGCCAGACATGAATTTTTAGGTAAGACCATATTCTGAAAGAACAGACTTTAAGCTTTAAAATGATGTATAACTCAAATCAAATGGACTCTCCTAACCTATCTAAATATTGGAAAGAAAGCACAAACTCAGGAAAAGTGTGAATTGAGAAAAGAGGCTCTGAAGTACAGTGTCTATTCAAGCGCTTAATCTTTACCAAACCATGCTGGCTGTGCGATGAATGGGACAAAAAACAGGAAGAAAACCACCAAAGTAACAACAATATAGGGATTATCAGATTAAACTGAAATTAAGCATGCCTCATTAACACATTCTGTCCATAATTAATGCCAACCTTCGAAGCAGTAGGGCTATCCTTTCAAAAGTTATTAGAGTTGAAAGTGAAGAGTGTGGACAAGGTTTTTCAGAAATGAAAAAGGGATTCTAAAGACACATCTAATCACACTATTCTACCAAAAATGTTCGAGATAAACTGCTAAAAAAAACACACTTCCTGCCCGTTTTATGATATCAAATTTTAGCATAATGTAAAAGAAGACCCGCTTGTTCAGAAAATATGAAAAAGTCAAGTTCGGCTAGGTTGACCCATTTCACTTATTTTCAGTCCTCACGCAAAATCAGTGTGTGCGACTTTATGTTCGTTTTGAGGTGCACGGTCACCTATTATGTATATGCCACAAATAGTTTTTTTCAAATAATGCTTAAAAAAAAAACCTTCGTTGTCTACTATACAGTATGATGTATGACTTGATGTGTAATTGCCACAGTTAATGGCAACTAAATCATAAGCATGAACTAAATTGTAGCTGTATGTGACTCCCTGAAAGTTTATTTTCTTTCTTTTTTCTTTTTTTTTTTTGGGGGGGGGGGGGGGAGGGGAGTATACAACTGAGTATCTCATCAATGAGTAGTTGACCAAAATGCTGATATAAAGAGAACACAAAAAAACAGTCACTGCACATGCTCTGGGCATGCATGCTATAGTTAAAGGGGAAAAATGAAGCTAGCGTTTCATTCAGTTGGTAATTTGACGTTTCAACTTTGTGAGTAATGTCCAGGGCTAATGGCAATCCGTTAAACTATGTTTGCAGTATGTGACACCACAAGTTGAGTTTTGTTTGTGTGGGGCTGGGGAACTGAAGATAATGTATCTCCAGAAATAAGCAGAGACTCCAACCCCAATCACTGCTTTTTAAGTGGGACCCTCCATTTCCATTCTAATCTTTGTATTAGGTATATACCTTAGAAGCGAAATTCTGTTGTTACTCGTGACCACTTGTACGTTTTCTTTGAAATTGTTATAAATTTGTTCTGTAAATGTATTGTATATATTTTTTCTGTTTATTCAATGGAAATGGAAATAAAATTGAATTGAAAAAAAAAATTGAATCACCTTCTGATCTGGAGATTCTCCCGCCCGAGACCCCTATATAGCAACGGCGGGAGACTCCAAGTTGATGTGTGCGAAGCGCGAAGTTCCTAGGGTTCTAGATGTTCTGTGGTGCTATCTAAGGCTTATTTTTTTCAACATACGATATAGCTATAAGTAAGAAGTCATTTCCACCGAAAGACACAGACCCAGGGCGGGAGAAATCAAATCTCAAGCGGTAAAACGGGAGATTTTGCAAAAATGGGCTTTCGGCGGGAGATCTCCCGTCGAAAACGGGAGAGTTGGAGTCACTGAATAAGGAGTTGACAAAATTGCTGATGTAAAGAGAACACAAGTTAGATCAAGTTCACACTCTCAGCCTGCATGCTTGAAGTATATTCAAAGGGAGCTAGTCAATACTTCAACTTGTTGTGTACTGACCAGGGTCAATGGCAGTCTTTGCAGTATGTGACACCACATGTTGAGTTTTGTTTGTGTGGGGCTGCGCAACTGAAGATAGTGTATCTCCAGAAATAAGGTGTTGAAAAAAGTGCTAATGTAAAGAGCCTGCATGCTACACGTATATTTAAAGAGAGCTTAGTTAAATATAGTCAATGCTTCAACTTGTTGTGTACTGACCAGGGTCAATGGCAGTCTTTGCAATATGTGACACCATAATTGTGTAGGGCTGGGAACTTAAGGTAAAGTATCTCCAGAACCCAGAAGTTTACAAAAGTGCTGAAATATTACAGCATTCTGTATGTTTTAAGGAAGTTCAGCGATACATGTACACAGTCTATGTAGAACACCATAATTATGTTCATTACTCTTACCATGCATAAAGACAGATGTAAAGATATTGTCCAAAACAATGAGGTGACATGCACTACTGAGTTTGAGAATTGATGGATGTTATTTCTGATTTTTTTTTTTGTAATACATAAAGGGTGTTTTTTTTTTTTTTTTATCAACCAAGACCTAAAAGAATTCTCATTTTAAGATTTTCAAAAGAATCATGTATGGATTGAGACTTGGAATTTGCATTTTAAATGCAAAAAAAAAAAAAAAAAAGTCAGAAAAGGAAAAACTCCAAGCTGTATCCCATTAACATGAACTTTATCAAAGTTATGTTTAATGCACTGATGATGATATGGTTTACTTCAGTGTGTTATACAAATGGCCTTTAGTGCTTCTGTGGTTGGTCTGAAATTGAAGTGTACTCACAATGAAAGGTTTATTTCAGCATTTTCTGAAAAGCTCCAATTGTGTCTCATAAGGTGAATACATAGTAAAGGACAAGTAGACGATGGGGCCGGTAAAACATGATACAAATTCACACAAATTTTAAATTTTCTCTAGTGTCCCTGCTGAAATGTCCATTGATAGCATCCATTTAAACAATCAAATGGTATGAACTTCTTATAGAGCTGACATTTATTGTGTGCACGGTATCCTGGCTGTAGAACCTATGTGACATGTTTTGTATACCGGTATGTATTTACATAAAGGAATATGTGAGCGTACGTGCGTATGTGCGTGTGTGTGTGTTTGTTTGTGTGTGTGTGTGTTTTTTTTTCTATTGTGCCTGGTCAATTTCTGCCTGCAAACTACCCTGGGTTCCAGGGTATACCGGACAGTTTGCGGGTACAAACCCTTGATGGGAGTAACAGAGTCTGCGCCAAGACTACTACATGCACTCAACTGGCACTGTCCCTCAGACTGTTGGGAGACACTACAGTACAGGGCTTATGGCAAAGTGTAGTCTTGATGCAGACACCTGAACAACCAGCAAGGGTTTGTGCCTACAAACTAGCGGTCTGGCAACTCCTTCCCCGACCAGATATTTTGTCAGTTTTTATATTTTTTATGATGTACACCCATAGGACATTCTTTTAGACCAATTAGTTTAGTTCATGGGCTCCATGGGGTAAATTACACCCTCCAAGGGCCCTTTTCGGGGGGGGGGGGGGGGTCCCTGGGGGCCCAACCCGCCCTCCGGGACCAGGCTGACGCACATTTTGTTACTGAGGAGGGTGGCCCCAGCAACTCTGAGGGGTCAAACCTTTTGGGCTTGATGGGGTAAATTGAGTGGTCGCTAGCTCTCTGGCTATTTACACAGAGATCAGCGGCAAAGCTGTATACAGTTCGTTACGGGGAATCTCGAATAAATCTGAGCCTTGCCAGCCTTCTCACTCCGTGGTATCCCTTACATGGTCTTTAATGAAAGGAGGAAATTATACAGAATATCTTTCAAATAAAAGACTAGCACTTTACCGAGTGTGTGATCGGGTTGGGCAACATAAGTTCATACTTTCCTTCATTATCTTGTCTTCAGATTTTGTTTGAAAAACGGTATATGATTAAGTATAGATTGAGATCATTTTTTTTTTTTTTAAGCTGGTGTAATGAAGTGTTCTTAACCCGTTAAGGACGGACTGATTTTGATACAACACGCATTTCCCATACACACCGTCCTGCCCGAGTATACTCGGGACTCGTCCTCAACGGGTTAAATGTATTCTGTATCAATGATTATGACCACCTTTCGTCTTCGCCTTACCTCAGCTATCACCAAGCCATCCTCAGGCCGAGAGTAGCTGGCCAGGCGCCCAACATGTTGTTCTCTCCATCGCTGCGGAACTCGGATAGCGGAATCTGCGAGCCAGTGATGACAACAGGCTTGGAGAGGTTGTCGAGCATGAAAGACAGAGCCGACGCCGTGTAGGCCATCGTGTCCGTGCCGTGTAGGATCACGAACCCGTTGAAGACGGTGTAATATCGTAGGATATCCTCTGCCATGTGCACCCAGTCCGCGGCGGCGATGTTACTCGAGTCCTTGATGCACTCCCACTCCAACATGCTGTAGAGAATGTGGCTGCCATCCTGGTTTCTATGGATACCATCACAACGGTGAAGAGTTTAAACATTATGACGTAATCTCCACAAGACCCTGACAAGTTTACATTATTGGGGTTATCCCACGAGACGGACATCCACGAGTCATACAGCCCACGAGTTCGACATTAGAAAAAATGTCCATGAGTCGTATAGCCCACGAGTCATCTCGACACTAGGCAATTAAGACCCATGGGTCCGACATTATAGGCGAGCAAGGCACACGAGTTCGATACTATAGGCAAAAATGGGCCAACGAGTTCGACATTACATCACCGGGTTTAATGTGTCGGTCTCGTGGGCTTTGTTTGCCTTATAGTGTCGGACTCGTGGACCTTGTCAGTGCCTAGTGGCGGAATCATGGGCCTTCCAATCGTTTGCCTAGTGTCGAGTTCATGGGCTGTATGACTCTTGGTTGTCGAATTCGTAAAGTGCAGCATCCACATTATTGGCATCTGGTCAGAAAAATACTGTCGATTAGGCTCTACAGAGGTCATTCGTAAAAGTGCTTCCCCAATAGCTGTTAGTGGTGATACTAATACCAATGTTTTATAATCATCATTAATTGAATCGTCATTAAGTTATCAGTCATAACGAAATTATTTCCGGCAATGCACATTACATCTTTGATTAGAATGTAATATATGTATTTACATCACTGTGATTATTGTGTTATCTTGACTCGGAAAGAGTTCAGGGAGAGGTAAGTTAAAGGACAAGTTCACCTTCATAGACATGTGGGTTGAGTGAATGCAGCTATATTCGTAGAACACATCAGTGAGAGTTTGAGCAAAATCGGACAATCCGTTAAAAAGTTATGAATTTTTGAAGTTTCTGCTCAGTCACGGCTGGATGAAAAGACTACTATAGCTTATGATGTCACATTAGTACAACGATATAAAGAAAGAATAAAGAAAATTCAACATATTTCCATTTTTCTCGCATAACAAAAGAACACTCAACTTCTCTCTTTCAGAAGGCAGGGGGAATAATATTACCCTTAACATACGTCAGTAGCAAGTCAAAGAACTGTGCACTTTATTCAAAAAGTAAAGTTTTGTGAAATTCTCTCTTTATTTTCCTTATATAGTTGTACGCATGTGACATCATAATTATACTGTAGTAGTCTTCTCTTCCAGCAGTGACTGCGCAGATACTTAAAATATTCGTAACTTTTGAACGGATTGTCCAATTTTCCTCAAACTTTCACTGATGTGTTCTACTAATATTGCTGCATTCTCTCAATCCTTATGTATATGAAGGTGGACTTGTCCTTTAAGATAGGATGACTAGACACAGCCAAAGTGAAGTTCAATTTATCGAATCCATGGTATGCAGATTAGTATTAGATATCCTCTATTTATTGTCTGACAAGATCGAAAAATATCAGCCCTTTTTGTAATGACATTGACATCCTTATCAGGTATCGGTTGAGGTATTGAGGGTAATTACATGAGATCATAAGTGCTGAGGCCCTCGATACTGTCCGCTGGCTTGCCGTACACTGTGGGCGTTTTGCTAATGAAGTCTGGCAAATAGTGTTTCACTGGCACCAAGACTGCAAACACGGAGGAGAAATATTCATTTAGTCAAGGACATCTGTACGACTGCATCTACACACACACACACACAAACACACACACACATACACACACACACACACACACACACACACACACACACACATGTATGCATGCATACATCTATGTAATTGAATATTGCATTGCAAACGCCATATTCATGTTTCACTGCTAATACCGCCGTGCATGTTAATTTATATCAGATTGCTGTTGGTGTTGGAGTGCATGCTAATCTATGTAATATCGCTGTTTTTGCTTTATCATGATTTTGTTCAAGTTTTATTACAGTTGGTTGCTTTTCGTTATGTTGATTTCCAAATGCCCTGAAGGAGACCCGTCAAGATGTCGAAAGCTGATGGCATTAAAAACATTAAACTAACGCTACGTCCGATGGCTACTTCTTCCAGAGCGGCACAGTTAAAGAGAGAGTGGGAGAGAGAGAGAGGGAGAGAGAGAGAGAGAGAGAGAGAGAGATGAGAGGGAAGGAGAGAGGGAGAGAAAAAGAAGGAGATAATTATAATGTACTAAGAAAAGAGTGTTTCCTATTGACTCACCTCCATTCACTTTCTTCATCCCAATCGTTCCACCAGTGTAGATGACAAGAATCTTAGGAGTTTCTTTGGTTTCCATGGCTACACTGTTCACTGCGGCAGTCATCTCAATATTGCGCCTCGTAAACTTACTGTTTAAAACAAAATATCAATTAAAGATACTATTTGAATGATAAAGGTGGTTAATTTTACGTCGACTATCTCAATACTCTGTAACTCTTGCGATCTTTTTAATATACACAGATTCAATTAAAATAACATTTCATTCATTTCATTTTATTTATTTCATTTCATTTCATTTATTAAGTTCCACACATGTCACATTTGTGACATACATCTAAAGATCAATGGCTAGTAACAGATGATTTGAAAATTCAGTGTATGCAGACTTTAAATAATATTTCATGATACAAAATGGATTTAAATCAGTGTAGAGTATGTCACACTCATATTGGATAATTAAGATTATGTGCGGGGAAACCACAGAAAAGCAGACGCTTAATTGTACGGGTAGATCCCCAGAAAAAAAGTCAAACATAATCACTTACACACACATGCACACACTGCACGCACGCAAGTGCATCTAGACAAGCATGCGTGCACACATAAACCCACAACAAAGAGAACAGAAAGAGAAAACACCAACAAGACTGTCATAGGGACAGCATCAGGAGAAAACTAGAACCGGAATTTGTCAACACTGACAAATTAGGTGATCCGATCTCTTCGAAAATCAATGATTTGAGTCCTGATCCAAATATTCATGACCATACAGGTTTCATCTGTGTTGACGGGACATTGGCCGTGTGATGTTTGGATTCTCATTTAGAAAAGGGAGTGAGACCTGCCATCTTTGGTACCGAATTCCGTATACACTAACGGAAATACAGAATGAAGTATATTTGACCTTTGACCTCACTTTACACACCCAAGATGGCGTCTAAGCAAAAAGTGATTATTTTATGAAATGATTCTTGTAACATGGTCTTTGCGTGTGCAAAATATGGGAAAGATAGGACAGGTATTCACCAAGATACAGGATGAAACATTTATGACCTTTGACCCTGATTTACATACCCAAGATGGTGTCCGATCAAGTAGTTGTTATTTTATGAAATAATGTACGTGACATGTACTAAACATGTGCAAAATATGGGATTGATAGCCATTGTTGTTGTTCATCTATTGCACAGAAAGTAGTAGAAAGAAAGAAAAATAAAGAAAAAATTATGTTATTTTAAAGAAATTTGAAGGAGAAGCATAAAAAAATCAGAAAAAGATAAAGTAAGGAAAGAGAGATTAAGATTAAATAAAGAAAAAGAAGAAAAAAAAAGTGTTTAAAAAAATTAAAAAAAAAATATTGGCAGGGGTGAGCCTCGAACCAGGCACCTTAGGATTACGAGTCGGATGCGCTACGCAATGACCTATTTCATTCTCCATAGGCCCTGTGTATTAAGCAGAATGACGCTGCATCGAAGCCTCGTGCCATTTTTAACCAAGTTTTTCGACGTGATGCCGACATCGTATGAAAAAATGGAGGGCACATTACGATAGCCCAAAGTCTCAGCTACAACATACTAAAATCTGGGAGAAATTTACCGAAGCATAAGTGAGCTAGTGCTCGAAAAAGAGAGTCATGTCAATTTTCACTGCCAGAAAAACTGCTCTCCCATAGAGATAACACGTAAACTGGTCAAATTTGACAATATTACTTTCAATCCATTTTTACGAGGTGATGCCGTCATCCAATCAAAATGTTGTAATTATATTATGAAAGAAAATTTAATAAGCTACAACATACTGAAATCTTGGAGTAGATTGGCAAAGGATAAGTGAGATACGCTCGAGTGAACTTGAAATCTGATGACGTCATTTTGAAAATTTACTTTTTTTAATTTATTAAGAAATTTGATATCTTTTAATCATTTTGCCAGCATCGCCAACCCATGAAATAACATGTCCAACTCATCAGCTTTCAGAATATGTAAAGAAAATGGGGGGTTACCGTCCATCCTGACGAGAAAAATCGGATTTAAAATTGGCGTTTTTTTTTTGCATCGTTGCACTGTATATCGCCATTGACGCGCGCGCGGAATTTCAACTTTGACGGGCCTGTATAACGTCATATCGAGTCGGATTGACTTGAAACTTGGTAGATATATTTCTTGACATTTTAGACATCCGATAAGTGTAAAAAAACGGGAAATTTCTATTGCATATGAGCTGTGTGTGCGAATATGCGCGCGCGCGTACGCGTCCGTCCAATTTTTTAAATTTTTCAAAAAATGCTTCAAATGCTCTGAAACGTGTGCAAAAAAAATTGAGCTCGATTTGAGCATACAAATATTTCAACGCGCGCGTACGCGCACGTTTTAAGAGAAAATATGAATTTTGAGAATATGAGTAGAATGCGCATAAGTTGAAATATATGTGACGAAAATTTCATTGAAAAATTCCATTCCATTGATGAGATATGATTGAGAATGTGTTTTCATATAATGACGTCATAGTGACGTCACGGTCGACTGATCACTATGATTTTATTAGACCCGTCGTCTTTGGGACATGATACATATATGGTATAAGTTTGAAATTGATAGGAAGAACACTGTCTGAGCTAATCGATACACAAATTTTGTCCAGAAATAAAGAAAGAAGAAGAACCACCAACAAAGAATCCGTACAGATACAGAAGGTGATCCGAGAGGATACTCTGATCACCTAATAATGTGGGTGCCTGTGTGCTGGGCTGTGGCAGACAGCCACAACACAACCCAAGCAACACACACGTCTGCCAAGCAGACAATAAGGCTGAGAGGTCATAACCTATCCAGCTAGCATCGTGCGACTCTCTTGTCTTCATTGTCACAGATAATATACATACAGTTGTAGTTACATGTAGTGTTATTGTACACAATACATATATATAATTGGTCGAGTCTTTGTATCTACATAGCCTATATAATAACTTTTGAAAAAAAATCATCAACTAGAGATTGTAATTTGTCATCACTGACAAATTAAGGTGATCCGATTTTTTTTAATCAATGATTCGAGTCCTGATCGCAATAGACATGACCATACAAGTTTCATCTGTGTTTAGAGACATTGGCCGTGTGATGTTTGGATTCTCATTTACAAAAGGGAGTCATATCTGCCATCTTTGGTACCAAATTCTGTATACACTGAATAACGAAGATACAGCAACAAATACATATGACCTTTGACCCACCTTTACACTCCCAAGATGGCATCTGAGGAAAAAGTGGTTATTTTGTGAAATGATTGTTCCGATATCGTCTACAAGTGTGCAAAATATGGGAAAGATAGGACAGGTATTCACCAAGCTACAGGATGCAACATTTATGACCTTTAACCCTAATTAACATACCCAAGATGGTGTCCGATCAAGTAGTTGTTATTTTATGAAATAATGTACGTGACATGAACCAAAAGATGTGCAAAATATGGGGGTGATAGGGGCTGTTTTTCTTGAGTTATTGCAAAGAAAGTTGCAGAAAGAAAGAAATATCTCAATACATCGAAGATTCGAAGATAAGCTTAAATTTCTACCAAGTTTTTTGACGTGATCCCGACACCATATGAAAAAACGAAGGGCTTTAAAGCGATAGCGCAAAGTCTAAGCTACAACATATTAAAATCTGGGCGAAATTCACCGAAGGGTAAGTGAGCTAGTGCTCGATGAAGACAGTCATGTCAATTTTCACATTTAAAAAAAATCCCTCCCATAGAGATAACACGTCATAACAAAGATACAGAAAGAAGTACATATGATCTTTGACCCCAATTTGCACAGACAAGATGGCATCTGAGCAAAAAGTGATTATTTTGTGAAATGATGCATATAAGATGGTTTTTGCGTGTGAAAAATATGGAAAAGATAGGACATGTATTCACAAAGATACAGGATGAAACATTTATGACCTTTGACCCTAATTTACATACCCAAGATGGTGTCAGATCAAGTAGTTGTTATTTTATGAAATAATGTACATGACATGAACTAAACATGTGCAAAATATGGGGGTGATAGGGGCTGTTTTTCTTGAGTTATTGCAAAGAAAGTTGCAGAAAGAAAGAAATATCTCAATACATCGAAGATAAGCTTTAATTTCAACCAAGTTTTTCGACGTAATTCCGACATCTTATGAAGAAATGAAGGGCACATTTACGATAGCAAAAAGTCTCAGCTACAATATACTTAAATCTGGGAGAAATTCACCGAAGCATAAGTGAGCTAGTGCTCGATAAAGATAGTCATGTCAATTTTCATTTCCAGAAAAACTGCACTCCCATAGAGATAACACGTAAACTGGTCAAATTTGACAAGATTACATTTAATCCCTTTTTACGAGGTGAAACCGTCATCCAATCAAAATTGTGTTAAAATATTTCTGAAAAAGCATTAAATAAGCTACATAATACTGAAATCTGGGTGAAAATTGGCACAGGATTAGTGAGATGCGCTCGAATGAACTTGAAATTTGATGACGTCATTTTGAAAATTTACATTTTTTATTTTACTAAGAAATTTGATATCTTTTAATCATTTTGCCAGCATCGCCAACCCATGAAACGACATGTTCAACTCATCAGCTTTCAAATTTTGTAAAGAAAATGGGGGGTCACCGTCCATCCTGACGAGTAAAATCGGATTTGAAATTGCGTTTTTTTTGGTATAGTTGCACTGTATATCGCCATTGACGCGCGCGCGGAATTTCAACTTTGACGGGCCCGTATGACGTCATATTGAGTCGGATTGACTTGAAACTTGGTAGAAATATTCCTTGACATTTTACACATCCGATCCGTGTAAAAAAAACAGGATATTTCCATCGCATATGAGCTTTGCGTGCGTATATGCGCGCGCGCGTACGCGTCCGTCGATTTTTTCTGAAATACTCCAAATGACCTAAAACGTGTGCAAAAAAATTTTGAGCTCGATTGGAGCATATTAAAATTTCAACGCGCGCGTACGCGCTTGTTTACCAGGGTCGCGATGAAATGTTATTAAATATATCGATAGAACTTGACTTGAACTATATAATATGTAAATTTCATTGAGAAATTCCATTTCATTAATGAGATACGAATGTGAACGTGATTTCAGATAATGACGTCATAGTGACGTCATGGTTGACTGATCACAATGATACATCAGATCTGTCGTTCTTATGACGTGATACATATATGGTATAAGTTTAAAAGTCATAGGTGAATGACTTTTTGAGTTAATCGCTGCACAACATTTGAGGAGAAAGAAATAAAGAAGAACTAGAGATTGTAATTTGTCATCACTGACAAATTAAGGTGATCCGATTTTTTTTTATAATCAATGATTCAAGTCCTGATAGTGCAAAGTCTCAGCTACAACATATTAAAATCTGAGAGAAATTCACCGAAGCATAAGTAAGATAGTGCTCGATAAAGAGAGTCATGTCAATTTTCACATCTAAAAAAATCCCTCCCATAGAGATAATACGTCATAGCGAAGATAGAAAAAGTACATATGACCTTTGACCCCACTTTGCACACACAAGATGGCATCTGAGCAAAAAGTGGTTACTTTATGAAATGATCCCTGTAACATGGTCTTTACGTGTGCAAAATATGGGAAAGATAGGACATGTATTCACCAAGATACAGGATGAAACATCTATGACCTTTGACCCTAATTTACATACCCAAGATGGCGTCTGATCAAGTAGTTGTTATTTTATGAAATAATGTTCGTCACATGAACTAAACATGTGCAAAATATGGTGGTGATAGGGTATGTTTTTCTTGAGTTATTGCACATAAAGTTGTAAAAAGAAAGAAATACTAGAGATTGTAATTTGTCATTACTGACAAATTAAGGTGATCCGATTTTTTTTATAATCAATGATTCGAATCCTGATGACCATACAGGTTTCATCTGTGTTTAGAGACATTGGCCGTGTGATGTTTGGATTCTCATTTAGAAAAGGAAGTCATATCTGCCATCTTTGGTACCAAATTCTGTATACACTAGATAACGAAGATACAGCAACAAATACACATGACCTTTGACCCACCTTTACACTCCCAAGATGGCATCTGAGCAAAAAGTGGTTATTTTGTGAAATGATTCTTGCGACATCGTCTATACGTGTGCAAAATATGGGAAAGATAGGACAGGTATTCACCAAGATACTAGATAAAAAATGTATGACCTTTGACCCTAATTTGCATACCCAAGATGTTGTCAGATCAAATAGTTATTTTATGAAATAATGTACGTTACATGAACTAAACATGTGCCAAAGATGGGGTGATAGGGCCTGTTTTTTTCTTGAGTTATTGCAAAGACAGTTGCAGAAAGAAAGAAATATGAAAATACATCGAAGATAAGCTTTCATTTCCACCAAGTTTTTTGACGTGATGCCGACGTCATATGAACAAGTGGAGGGCACGTGACGATAGCCCAAAGTCTCAGCTACAACATATCAAAATCTGGGAGAAATTCACCCAAGGTTAAGTGAGCTAGGGCTCGATAAAGACAATCATGTCAATTTTCACATCTAGAAAAATTCTCTCCCATAGAGATAACACGTCATAGCCAAGATACAGAAAGATGTACATATGACCTTTGCCCCCACTTTGCACAGACAAGATGGCATCTGAGCAAAAAGTGGTTATTTTGTGAAATGATCCTTGTAATATGGTCTTTGCGTGTGCAAAATATGGGAAAGATAGGACAGGTATTCACCAAGATACAGGATGAAATATTTATGACCCTTGACCCTAATTTACATACCCAAGATGTTGTCAGATCAAATAGTTATTTTATGAAATAATGTACGTGACATGAACTAAACATGTGCCAAAGATGGGGGTGATAGGGCCTGTTTTTCTTGAGTTATTGCAAAGAAAGTTGCAGAAAGAAAGAAATATGAAAATACATCGAAGATAAGCTTTCATTTCCACCAAGTTTTTTGACGTGATGCCGACGTCATATGAAAAAGTGGAGGGCACATGACGATAGCCCAAAGTCTCAGCTACAACATATCAAAATCTGGGAGAAATTCACCGAAGGTTAAATGAGCTAGGGCTCGATAAAGACAATCACGTCAATTTTCACATCTAGAAAAATTCTCTCCCATAGAGATAACACGTCATAGCGAAGATACAGAAAGATGTACATATGACCTTTGCCCCCACTTTGCACAGACAAGATGGCATCTGAGCAAAAAGTGGTTATTTTGTGAAATGATCCTTGTAATATGGTCTTTGCGTGTGCAAAATATGGGAAAGATAGGACAGGTATTCACCAAGATACAGGATGAAACATTTATGACCCTTGACCCTAATTTACATACCCAAGATGGTGTCCGATCAAGTAGTTGTTATTTTATGAAATAATGTACGTGACATGAATTAAAACGTGTGCCAAAGATGGGGGTGATAGGGCCTGTTTTTCTTGAGTTATTGCAAAGAAAGTTGCAGAAAGAAAGAAATATGAAAATACATCGAAGATAAGCTTTCATTTCCACCAAGTTTTTTACATGATGCCGACATTGTATGAAAAACTGGAGGGCAGATAACGATAACCTAAAATCTCAGCTACAACATATTAAAATCTGGGAGAAATTCACCGAAGGTTAAGTGAGCTAGGGCTCGATAAAGACAATCACATCAATTTTCACATCTAGAAAAATTCTCTCCCATGGAGATAACACGTCATAGCGAAGATACAGAAAGATGTACATATGACCTTTGCCCCCACTTTGCACAGACAAGATGGCATCTGAGCAAAAAGTGGTTATTTTGTGAAATGATCCTTGTAACATGGTTTTTGCGTGTGCAAAATATGGAAAAGATAGGACATGTATTCACTAAGATACAGGATGAAACATTTATGACCTTTGACCCTAATTTACATACCGAAGATGGTGTCTGCTCAAGTAGTTGTTACTTTATGAAATAATGTACGTGACATGAACTAAACGTGTGCCGAAGATGGGGGTGATAGGGCCTGTTTTTCTTGAGTTGTTGCAAAGAAAGTTGCAGAAAGAAAGAAATATGAAAATACATCGAAGATAAGCTTTCATTTCCACCAAGTTTTTTGACGTGATGCCGACGTCATATGAACAAGTGGAGGGCACGTGACGATAGCCCAAAGTCTCAGCTACAACATATCAAAATCTGGGAGAAATTCACCCAAGGTTAAGTGAGCTAGGGCTCGATAAAGACAATCATGTCAATTTTCACATCTAGAAAAATTCTCTCCCATAGAGATAACACGTCATAGCCAAGATACAGAAAGATGTACATATGACCTTTGCCCCCACTTTGCACAGACAAGATGGCATCTGAGCAAAAAGTGGTTATTTTGTGAAATGATCCTTGTAATATGGTCTTTGCGTGTGCAAAATATGGGAAAGATAGGACAGGTATTCACCAAGATACAGGATGAAATATTTATGACCCTTGACCCTAATTTACATACCCAAGATGTTGTCAGATCAAATAGTTATTTTATGAAATAATGTACGTGACATGAACTAAACATGTGCCAAAGATGGGGGTGATAGGGCCTGTTTTTCTTGAGTTATTGCAAAGAAAGTTGCAGAAAGAAAGAAATATGAAAATACATCGAAGATAAGCTTTCATTTCCACCAAGTTTTTTGACGTGATGCCGACGTCATATGAAAAAGTGGAGGGCACATGACGATAGCCCAAAGTCTCAGCTACAACATATCAAAATCTGGGAGAAATTCACCGAAGGTTAAATGAGCTAGGGCTCGATAAAGACAATCACGTCAATTTTCACATCTAGAAAAATTCTCTCCCATAGAGATAACACGTCATAGCGAAGATACAGAAAGATGTACATATGACCTTTGCCCCCACTTTGCACAGACAAGATGGCATCTGAGCAAAAAGTGGTTATTTTGTGAAATGATCCTTGTAATATGGTCTTTGCGTGTGCAAAATATGGGAAAGATAGGACAGGTATTCACCAAGATACAGGATGAAACATTTATGACCCTTGACCCTAATTTACATACCCAAGATGGTGTCCGATCAAGTAGTTGTTATTTTATGAAATAATGTACGTGACATGAATTAAAACGTGTGCCAAAGATGGGGGTGATAGGGCCTGTTTTTCTTGAGTTATTGCAAAGAAAGTTGCAGAAAGAAAGAAATATGAAAATACATCGAAGATAAGCTTTCATTTCCACCAAGTTTTTTACATGATGCCGACATTGTATGAAAAACTGGAGGGCAGATAACGATAACCTAAAATCTCAGCTACAACATATTAAAATCTGGGAGAAATTCACCGAAGGTTAAGTGAGCTAGGGCTCGATAAAGACAATCACATCAATTTTCACATCTAGAAAAATTCTCTCCCATGGAGATAACACGTCATAGCGAAGATACAGAAAGATGTACATATGACCTTTGCCCCCACTTTGCACAGACAAGATGGCATCTGAGCAAAAAGTGGTTATTTTGTGAAATGATCCTTGTAACATGGTTTTTGCGTGTGCAAAATATGGAAAAGATAGGACATGTATTCACTAAGATACAGGATGAAACATTTATGACCTTTGACCCTAATTTACATACCGAAGATGGTGTCTGCTCAAGTAGTTGTTACTTTATGAAATAATGTACGTGACATGAACTAAACGTGTGCCGAAGATGGGGGTGATAGGGCCTGTTTTTCTTGAGTTGTTGCAAAGAAAGTTGCAGAAAGAAAGAAATATCTCAATACATCGAAAATAAGCTTGAATTTCAACCAAACGTTTTGACGTGATCCCGACATCGTATGAAGAAATGAAGGGCACACTTACGATAGCGTAAAGTCTCAGCTACAACATATTAAAATCTGGGAGAAATTCACCGAAGGGTAAGTGAGCTAGTGCTCGAGAAAGATAGTCGTGTCAAATTTCATTTCCAGAAAAACTGCACTCCCATAGAGATAACACGTAAACTGGTCAAATTTGACAAGATTACATTCAATCCATTTTTACGAGGTGATGCTGTCATCCAATTAAATTTTTGTAAATTTATGTTTGAAAGAACATTAAATAAGCTACAACATACTGAAATTTGGGTGAAAATTGACAAAGTATTAATGAGAAACGCTTGAATAAACTTGTAATTTGATGACGTCATTTTGAAAATTTACTTTTTTTACTTTATTAAGAAATTTGATATCTTTTAATCATTTTGTTAGCATTGCCACCCCATTAAATGACATGTACAACTCATCAGCTTTCAAAATATGTAAAGAAAATGGGGGGTCACCGTCCATCCTGACGAGTAAAATCGGATTTAAAAATGGCGGTTTTTGGGCATAGTTGCACTGTATATCACCATCAACGCGCGCGCGGAATTTCAACTTTGACGAGCCCGTATGATGTCATATTGAGTCGGATTGACTTGAAACTTGGTAGAAATATTCCTTGACACTTCAGACATCCGATCCGTGTGAAAAAACGGGATATTTTCGTCGCATATGAGCTTTGCGCGCGTATATGCGCGCGCGCGTACGCGTCCGTCGATTTTTTCTGAAATACTCCAAATGACCTGAAACGTATGCAAAACAATTTTGAGCTCGATTGAAGCACGTTAAAATTTCAACGCGCGCGTACGCGCTCGTTTACCAGGGTCGTGATCAAATTTCATGAAATTATCGATAGAACTTGACTTGAACTATATGATATATAAATTTCATTGAGAAATTCCATTCCATTAATGAGATACGAATGTGAACGTGATTTCAGATAATGACGTCATAGTGACGTCATGGTTGTCTGATCACAATGATACATTAGATCTGTCGTCCTTATGACGTGATACATATATGGTGTAAGTTTAAAAGTGATAGGTGAATGACTTTTTGAGTTAACCGCTGCACAACATTTGAGGAGAAAGAAATAAAGAAGAAAGATTCAGTACAGATACAATAGGTGATCCGAGAGGATACTCGGATCACCTAACTAGAGATTGTAATTTGTCATCACTGACAAATTAAGGTGATCCGATTTTTTTTTTTATCAATGATTCGAGTCCTGATCGCAATAGGCATGACCATACAAGTTTCATCTGTGTTTAGAGACATTGGCCGTGTGATGTTTGCATTCTCATTTAGAAAAGGGAGTCATATCTGCCATCTTTGGTACCAAATTCTGTATACACTGAATAACGAAGATACAGCAATGAATACATATGACCTTTGACCCACCTTTGCACTCCGAAGATTGCATCTGATGAAATAGTGGTTATTTTGTGAAATGATTCTCGCGACATCGTCTATACGTGTGAAAAATATGGGAAAGATAGGACAGGTATTCACTAAGATACAAGATGAAACATTTATGACCTTTGACCCTAATTTACATACCCAAGATGTTGTCTGATCTAGTAGTTGTTATTTTATGAAATAATGTACGAGACATGAACTAAACATGTGCAAAATATGGGGGTGATAGGGCGTGTTTTTCTTGAGTTATTGCAAAGAGAGTTGCAGAAAGAAAGAAATATCTCAATACATAGAAGATAAGCTTTAATTTCAACCAATTTTTTATCGTAGTCCCGACATCGTATGAAAAAACAAAGGAAACAAAACGATAGCGCAAAGTCTCAGCTACAACATAATAAAATCTGGGAGAAATTCACCGAAGGGTAAGTGAGCTAGTGCTCGATAAAGACAATCATGTCAATTTTCACATTAAAGAAAATTCCCTCCCATAGAGATAACACGTCATAACGAAGATACAAAAAGAAGTACATATAACCTTTGACCTCAATTTGCAACGACAAGATGGCATCTGAGTAAAAAGTGGTTATTTTGTGAAATGATCCTTGTAACATGGTCTTTGCGTGTGCAAAATATGGGAAAGAAAGGACATGTATTCACTAAGATACAGGGTGAAACACTTATGAGCTTTGACCCTACTTTACATACCCAAGATGGTGTCCGATCAAGTAGTTGTTATTTTATGAAATAATGTACGTGACATGAACTAAACATGTGCAAAATATGGAAGTGATAGAGGCCGTTTTTCTTGAGTTATTGCAAAGAAAGTTGCAGAAAGAAAGAAATATCTCAATACATCGAAGATAAGCCTGAATTTCAACCCAATTTTTTGACGTGATTCTGACATCGTATGAAAAAACAAAGGGCACACTCACGGTAGCGTAAAGTCTCAGCTACAACATATTAAAATCTGGGAGAAATTTACCGAAGCTTAAGTGAGCTAGTGCTCGATAAAGATAGTCATGTCAATTTTCATTTCCAGAAAAACTGCACTCCCATAGAGATAACACGTAAACTGGTCAAATTTGACAAGATTACTTTTAATCCATTTTTACGAGGTGATACCGTTATCCAATCAAAATATTGTAATTTTATGTTTGAAAGAACATTAAATAAGCTACATCATACTGAAATCTGGGTGAAAATTGACAAAGGACTAGTGACATACGCTCGAATGAACTTGAAATTTGATGACGTCATTTTGAAAATTTACTTTTTTTACTTTATTAAGAAATTTGATATCTTTTCATCATTTTTTCAGCATCGCCAACCCATGAAATGATATGTACAACTCATCAGCTTTCAGAATATAAAAAGAAAATGGAGGGTCACCGTCCATCCTGACGAGTAATATCGGATTTAAAATTGGCGGTTTTTTGGCATTGTTGCACTGTATTTCGCCATTGACGCGCGCGCGGAATTTCAACTTTGACGGGCCCGTATGACGTCATATTGAGTCGGATTGACTTGAAACTTGGTAGAAATATTCGTTGACATTTCAGGCATCCGATAAGTGTAAAAAAACGGGAAATTTCTATTGCATATGAGCTGTGCGTGCGTATATGTGCGCGCGCGTACGCGTCCGTCCAATTTTTTTAATTTTTCAAAACATGCTCCAAATGGTCTGAAACGTATGCAAAATAATTTGGAGTTCGATTGGAGCATACAAATATTTCAACGCGCGCGTACGCGCACGTTTTAACAATGCGATGAATTTTGAAAACATGAGTAGAATTCCCTTGAATTGAAATTTACGTGACGTAAATTTCATTGAAAAATTCCTTTCCATTAATGAGATATGATTGAAAATGTGTTTTCATATAATGACGTCATAGTGACGTCACGGTCGACTGATCACTACGATTTTACTTGACCCGTCGTCTTTGGGACATGATACATATATGGTATAATTTTGACATTGATAGGCAATGCACTTTCTGAGCTAACCTCTGCACAACTTTTGAGGAGAAATAAAGAAAGAATCAGTACAGATACAGAAGGTGATCCGAAGGATACTCGGATCACCTAACTAGAGATTGTAATTTGTCATCACTGACAAATTAAGGTGATCCGATTTTTTTTTAATCAATGATTCGAGGTCTGATCGCAATAGGCAACACCATACAGGTTTCATCTGTGTTTAGAGACATTGGTTGTGTGATGTTTGGATTCTCATTTAGAAAAGGGAGTCAAATCTGTCATCTTTGGTTCCAAATTCTGTATACACTAGATAACGAAGATACAGCAACAAATATATAATTTAGGCATGACCATACAGGTTTCATCTGTGTTTAGGGACATTCGCCGTGTGATATTCGGAATCTCATTTAGAAAAGCGAGTCAGATCTGCCATCTTTGGTACCATATTCCGTATAACACGTCATAATAAAGAGACAGAATGAAGTATATTTGACCACTGACCTCACTTTGCACAGCCAGGATGGCATCTAAGCAAAATGTGGTTATTTTGTAAAATGATTCTTGTAACATGGTCTTTGCGTGTGCAAAATATGGAAGAGACAGGACATGTATTCACTAAGATACAGAATGAAACATTTATGACCTTTGACCCTAATTTACATACCCAAGATGGTGTCTGATCAAGAAGTTGTTATTTTATGAAATAATGTACGTGACATGAACTAAACATTTGCAAAATTTGAGGGTGATAGATGCTGTTTTTCTTGAGTTATTGCAAAGAAAGTTGCAGAAAGAAAAGAAACATCTCAATACATTGAAGATAAGCTTTAAATTCAACCACGTTTTTTAACGTGATCCCGACATCGTATGAAAAAAACGAAGGGTAAAATACAATAGCCCAAAGTCTCAGCTACAACATATTAAGATCTGGGAGAAATTCACCGAAACATAAGTGAGCTATTGCTCGAAAAAGATTGTCATAGCTTCATTCGCAGTAAAACTGCACTCCCATAGAGATAACACGTCATAATGAAGATACAGAAAGAATATATGACCTTTGACCCCACTTTGCACAGACATGATGACATCTGAGCAAAAAGTGGTTATTTTGTGAAATGATTCTTGTAACATGGTCTTTGTGTGTGCAAAATATGGGAGAGATAGGACATGTATTCACCAAGATACAGGATAAAACATTTATGACCTTTGACCCTAATTTACATACCCAAGATGGTGTCCGATCAAGTAATTGTTATTTTATGAAATAATGTACGTGACATGAACAAAACATGTGCAAAATATGGGATTAATAGCCATTGTTGTTGTTCATCTATTGCACAGAAAGTAGTAGAAAGAAAGAAAAATAAAGAAAAAATTATGTTATTTTTATAGAAATTTGAAGGAGAAGCATGAAAAAATCAGAAAAAGATAAAGTTAGGAAAGGAGATTAAGACTAACTAAAGAAAAAAAAGGAAAAAAAGTGTTCAAAAAAAAAACTGGCAGGGGTGAGCATCGAACCAGGGACCTTAGGATTACGAGTCGGATGCGCTATGCAATGACCTATTTCATGCTCCATAGGCCCTGTGTATTAAGCAAAATGACGCTGCATCGAAGCCACATGCAATTTTTCAACCAAGTTTTTTGATGTGATACCAACGTTGTATGAAAAAATGGAGGGCACATTTACGATAGCCCAAAGTCTCAGCTACAACATACTAAAATCTGGGAGAAATTCACCGAAGCATAAGTGAGCTAGTGCTCGAAAAAGAGAGTCATGTCAATTTTCACTGCCAGAAAAACTGCACTCCCATAGAGATAACACGTAAACTGGTGAAATTTTACAAGGATACTTTCAATCCATTTTTACGAGGTGATGACGTTATCCAATCAAAATGTTGTTATCACATTGATGAAAGAACATTTCGTAGGCTACAACATACTGAAATCTGGGTGAAAATTGGCGAAATTTAAGTGAGATACGCTCGAGTGAATTTGAAATTTGATGACGTCATTTGGAAAATTTACTTTGTTTACTTTATTAAGAAATTTGATATCTTTTAATCATTTTTCAGTATCGCCAACCCATGAAATGACATGTACAACTCATCAGCTTTTAGAATATGTCAAGAAAATGGGGGGTCATCGTCCATCCTGACGAGTAAAATCCGATTTAAAATTGGCGGTTTTTTTGGCATAGTTGCACAGTGTATCCCCATTGACGCACGCGCGGAATTTTGAATTTGACGGGCCCGTATGATGTCATATTGAGTCGGATCGACTTGAAACTTGATAGAAATATTCCTTGACATTGTGGACATCCGATCCGTGTGAAAAAACTGAAAATTTCTATTGCATATGAGCTGTGCGTGCGTATATGCGCGCGCGCGTACGCGTCCGTCCGATTTTTTCAATTTTTCAAAAAATGCTCTAAATGGTCTGAAACGTGTGCAAAAAAATTTGAGCTCGATTTGAGCATACAAATATTTCAACGCGCGCGTACGCGCACGTACCAAGAGAAAATGTGAATTTTGAGAATATGAGTAGAATGCGCATAACTTGAAATAATTGTGACGTGAATTTCATTGAAAAACTTCATTCCATTAATGAGATATGATTGAGAATGTGTTTTCATATAATGACGTCATAGTGACGTCACGGTCGACTGATCACTTTGATTTTAGTTCGATTGCCGTCTTTGGGACACGATACATACATGGTATAAGTTTGAACTTGATAGGCATAGTACTTTCTGAGCTAACCTCTGCACAACTTTTGGGGAGAAATAAAGAAAGAAGAAGAAGAAGAAGACTAGAGATTGTAATTTGTCATTACTGGTGATCCGATTTTTTTTTCATCAATGATTCGAGTCCTGATCGCAATAGGCATGACCATACAGGTTTCGTCTGTTGTTAAAAACGTTGGCCGTGTGATGTTTGAATTCTCGTTTAGAAAAGGGAGTCATATCTGCCATCTTTGGTACCAAATTCCGTATACACTAGATAACGAAGATACAACAAATACATATGACCTTTGACCCACCTTTACACTCCCAAGATGGCATCTGAGGAAAAAGTGGTTATTTTGTGAAATGATTCTTGCGACATCGTCTATACGTGTGCAAAATATGGGAAAGATAGAACAGGTATTCGCCAAGATACAAGATGAAACATTTATGACCTTTGACTCTAATTTACATACCCAAGATGTTGTCCGATCAAGTAGTTGTTATTTTATGAAATAATGTACGTGACATGAACTAAACATGTGCAGAATATGGGGGTGATAGGGCGTGTTTTTCTTGAGTTATTGCAAAGAAAGTTGCAGAAAGAAAGAAATATCCCAATACATAGAAGATAAGCTTTAATTTCAACCAAGTTTTTTTATCGTGATCCCGACATCGTATGAAAAAACAAAATCAAAATTAACGATAGCGCAAAGTCTCAGCTACAACATATTAAAATCTGGGAGAAATTCACCGAAGGGTAAGTGAGCTAGTGCTCGATAAAGACAATCATGTCAATTTTCACATTTAAAAAAATTCCCTCCCATAGAGATAACACGTCATAACGAAGATACAAAAAGAAGTACATATGACCTTTGACCTCAATTTCAACAGACAAGATGGCATCTGAGTAAAAAGTGGTTATTTTGTGAAATGATCCTTGTAACATGGTCTTTGCGTTTGCAAAATATGGGAAAGATAGGACATGTATTCACTAAGATACAGGATAAAACACCTATGACCTTTGACCCTAATTTACATACCCAAGATGGTGTCCGATCAAGTAGTTGTTATTTTATGAAATAATGTACGTGACATGAACTAAACATGTGCAAAATATGGAAGTGATAGGGCGTGTTTTTCTTGAGTTATTGCAAAGAAAGTTGCAGAAAGAAAGAAATATCTCAATACATCGAAGATAAGCCTGAATTTCAACCAAAATTTTTGACGTGATCTCGACATCGTATGAAAAAACAAAGGGCACACTTACGGTAGCGTAAAGTCTCAGCTACAACATATCAAAATCTGGGAGAAATTTTCCGAAGGGTAAGTGAGCTAGTGCTCGATAAAGATAGTCATGTCAATTTTCATTTCCAGAAAAACTGCACTCCCATAGAGATAACACGTAAACTGGTCAAATTTGACAAGGTTACTTTTAATCCATTTTTACGAGGTGATACCGTTATCCAATCAAAATTTTGTAATTTCATGTTTGAAAGAGCATTAAATAAGCTACAACATACTGAAATCTGGGTGAAAATTAACAAAGGACTAGTGAGATACGCTCGAATGAACTTGAAATTTGATGACGTCATTTTGAAAATTTACTTTTTTTACTTTATTAAGAAATTTGCTATCTTTTAATCATTTTGTCAGCATTGCCACCCCATGAAATTACATGTACAACTCATCAGGTTTTAAAATATGTAAAGAAAATGGGGGGTCACCGTCCATCCTGACGAGTAAAATCGAATTTAAAATTAGCAGTTTTTTGGCATAGTTGCACTGTATATCGCCATTGACGCGCGCGCGGAATATCAACTTTGACGGGCCCGTATGACGTCATATTGAGTCGCATTGATTTGAAACTTGGTATAAATATTCCTTAACATTTCAGACATCCGATCAAAGTGTAAAAACTGGAAATTTCAATTGCACATGAGCTGTGCGTGCGTATATCCGCGCGCGCGTACGCGTCCGTCCGATTTTTTCAATTTTTCAAAAAATGCTCCAAATGGTCTGAAACGTGTGCAAAAAAATTTTGAGCTCGATTGGAGCATACAAATATTTCAACGCGCGCGTACGCGCACGTTTTAAGAGAAAATATGAATTCACTGACAAATTAAGGTGATCCGATTTTTGTTTAATCAATGATTCGAGTCCTGATTGCAATAGGCATGACCATACAAGTTCCATCTGTGTTTAGAGACATTGGCCGTGTGGTGTTTGCATTCTCATTTAGCAAAGGGAGTCATATCTGCCATGTTTGGTACCAAATTCTGCATACACTATAACAAAGAAACAGCAACAAGTACATATGACTTTTGACCCACCTTTGCACTCCCAAGATTGCATCTGATGAAATAGTGGTTATTTTGTGAAATGATTCTCGCGACATCGTCTATACGTGTGAAAAATATGGGAAAGATATAAGGACAGGTATTCACCAAGATACAAGATGAAACATTTATGACCTTTGACCCTAATTTACATATCCAAGATGTCCGATCTAGTAGTTGTTATCTCATTAAATAATGTACGTGACATGAACTAAACATGTGGGGTGATAGGGCGTGTTTTTCTTGAGTTATTGCAAAGGAAGTTGCAGAAAGAAAGAAATATCTCAATACATAGAAGATAAGCTTTAATTTCGACCAAGTTTTTTTTTATCGTGATGCCGACAACGTATGAAAAAACGAAGGGCACAATTATGGTAGCGTAAAGTCTCAGCTACAACATATTAAAATCTGGGAGAAATTCACCGAAGGGTAAGTGAGCTAGTGCTCGATAAAGACAATCATGTCAATTTTCACATTTAAAAAAATTCCCTCCCATAGAGATAACACGTCATAACGAAGATACAAAAGAAGTACATATGACCTTTGACCTCAATTTGCACAGACAAGATGGCATCTGAGTAAAAAGTAGTTATTTTGTGAAATGATCCTTGTAACATGGTCTTTGCGTGTGCAAAATATGGGAAAGATAGTACAGGTATTCACTAAGATACAGGATGAAACACTTATGACCTTTGACCCTAATTTACATACCCAAGATGGTGTCTGATCAAGTAGTTGTTATTTTATGAAATAATTTACGTGACATGAACTTAACATGTGCAAAATATGGAAGTGATAGAGGCCGTTTTTCTTGAGTTATTGCAAAGAAAGTTGCAGAAAGAAAGAAATATCTCAATACATCGAAGATAAGCTTGAATTTCAACCAAAATCTTTGACGTGATCCCGACAGCGTATGAAAAAATGAAGGGCACATTACGGTAGCGTAAAGTCTCAGCTACAACATATTAAAATCTGGGAGAAATTTACCGAAGGGTAAGTGAGCTAGTGCTCGATAAAGATAGTCATGTCAATTTTCATTTCCAGAAAAACTGCACTCCCGTAGAGATAACACGTAAACTGGTCAAATTTGACAAGATTACTTTCAATCCATTTTTACGAGGTGATACCGTTATCCAATCAAAACTTTGTAATTTTGTATTTGTAAGAACATTAAATAAGCTACAATATACTGCAATCTGGGTGAAAATTGACAAAGGACTAGTGAGATATGCTCGAATGAACTTGAAATTTGATGACGTCATTTTGAAAATTCACTTTTTTTACTTTATTAAGAAATTTGATATCTTTTGATCATTTTGTCAGCATTACCACCCCATGAAATGACATGTACAACTCATCAGCTTTCAAAATATGTAAAAAAAATGGGGGGTCACCGTCCATCCTGACGAGTAAAATCGGATTTAAAATTGGCGGTTTTTTGGCATAGTTGCACTGTATATCGCCATTGACGCGCGCGCGGAATTTAAACTTTGATTGGCCCGTATGACGTCATATTGAGTCGGATCGATTTGAAACTTGGTAGAAATATTCCTTGACATTTCAGACATTCGATCCGTGCGATAAAACGGGAAATTTCTATTGCATATGAGCTGTGCGTGCGTATATGCGCGCGCGCGTACGCGTCCGTCGATTTTTTTTGAAATGCTGTAAATGACCTGAAACGTGTGCAAAACAATTTTGAGGTTGATTAGAGCATGTTTAAATTTCAACGCGCGCGTACGCGCTCGTTTAGTATGAACGTGACCAAATTTTATGAAATACATCAATAGACCTTGACTTGAACTATATGATATCTTCATTTCATTCAAAAATTCCGTTCCATTAATGAGATATTGATGTAAACGTGATTTCAGATAATGACGTCATAATGACGTCACGGTCAACTGATCACATTGATACACTAGATCTGTCGTCCTTAGGACATGATACATACATGGTATAAGTTTGAAAGTGATAGGTGGGGGACTTTTTGAGTTAACCGCTGCACAAGATTTGAGGAGAAAGAAATAAAGAAGAAGAAGAAGAAGAAAGAATCCGTACAGATACAATAGGTGATCCGAGAGGATACTCGGATCACCTAAAGAAGAAAGAATCCGTACAGATACAATAGGTGATCCGAGAGGATACTCGGATCACCTAATGATTCAGTACAGATACAATAGGTGATCCGAGAGGATACTCGGATCACCTAAATATCTATAACAACAGGGAAACTTCCTGTTATAATTCAAGTAGATAGCTCCCTGTAGCTGTTTGATAACGTCCTACAATTTGTCATCAAAATTACTTTAATGGCAGTGTAATGCTACTTTGTTACTGGCATGAACACTGCACTTTTCGATAATATTATGATTAATCTCTCTCTCTCTCTCTCTCTCTCTCTCTCTATATATATATATATATATATATATAGATAGATAGATATATAGATATGTGTGTGTGTGTGTGTGTGTGTGTGTGTTTGCGTTTGTATCTTGTCCTTAAATCAGGTTCCTTGATTTTGTTTTTGTTTTTGTTTTTGGAGGGACTCAATACTGAGTGTTTAAAAACGTTGAGTTTTTGAAAAGTCACCTAAATTAAAGAAATGTGACAGTTAAAATGCACAATCAATTTCTGCACAACATAATTTCACATCCCTTTAAAAAGTGGCTATACTGATTATCCAAGCATAATATTATATTTTCGCAGATCTTTTAATGTCATATGAAAGAATAGACCTTCAGTCATCTTTTAAACGTTTTCTGAAAGCAATACATTATTATTTTTTTTGAGGGGGGGGGGGGCTTTCCAAAGCTCTTTTTTTTAAGGCTCCTTCAAAACATTCTAGTTCGATTAGAAATTCTAAAGACAGGCATTTGTTACAAACCTGGGACTGTATAGTTACAAAGTCCTACTAGCCTACCTTAAAACTGTCCCAATTTTTACACGTGGATGGACAATCTTTCACGTCTGGCTCCAGAAAGATTTGGAACCAACGCCTTCATTTCATACAAAACTAAATCGAGAATATAGATATCTGTTACACAAAGATATTCAAAAGGTTTGTAATGAAAAAAGAAGCTTTTGTTCAACTAATGTGAAATTCATACGTGGCAACAGTTCCATATCCCTCTGCTCATTTCTACACTGCAAGAGGTATGTAGGCCCTACCCTTTCTTTCCTCTGCCAAATACGCGGTACTTTATTCAAACGGAACTCCTGCATCAAAGAAGAGATATAACTGGAATGTAATGTTACAGGTGTGGATGGCACGCATGAACGCCACATGAGTTGACCCTTTTTCCTGGTAAAGCACATCCGGGTCTTAAAGTTCCTGTTTACCTTTGGGAGCAGTGATTTAAAAACATTTGAAGATGTGACACTTGATGCATCTTTTATGTGTAGGTCTGTTGTATGACAAAACATCCTACCATATCAATTTTCGCAATGTAAAGCCTAAAATATAAGGAGATATCAGTATTTTTCTTAATAAACCATAACTATGGACGGGTTTAGTCTGGAAACATTTTTATTATAACTATATATTGTTCACAATTTGTGTATTTAACAGTACTTAACATCGATAATACGGATTTGAATTTTACAGTATTTGTTTCTATCCTACCTCACATTTCAGAACTATTTTAAAGCACTAATGATGGGTTTTCGTTTTATCTGCAAATGGTAAATCATGCCTATAAGCAGTGTTAAGTCTTCTCAAAGTAGACAAGGACCGTTCTGCAGTGGCAAACAAACACACACACTCAAAAGTTTCTCTACCTATAGCAGAGATTTCTAGTTTGCTTAGATGACTTATCGAGGACTCTCGCTACATCTCTTGTATTGTCTACAGCCTAACCTTCACAGAGAACACGGATAAACTTTATACAATCTTTTCGCAATCGCTGAAAACCTTCAAGCACTGAAAGAGACCATTTTACGAATTCTTTTCAAAAGTGGGAATGCAGGATACAGATTATAAGATCACAATGTAAAAGTTTTTTGTTTGTAATTTTTATATGACATTCCTGGGCCTTTCATAATGATGAAATCAACCTTTTGAATGGGCATTTTGTAGGCAAGAAGGATGGCGTCCTTGGTAATCCGTATTGAGAATGATCATGACAACATTGTTCTTCAATTCTCCTTAAAAATGTATTCATCCGAGAGCGATTTCCAAGTTTGGTAAATAATAGGTCATTCATATGTATGAAAGGCTGATAATCTTTTTCATGAAAATGCAGCGTGGCAGGATGTGTTTTGACCTGATTTTGAAAGAAAAAAAAATCAGTATTCATTGATTCCAGCGGTGCAAAAAATGTCGCGCAATATACAACAATAGATGCACAGTATTATTGAAACTGAACGCAGGTCATGATTTTAAGATATACAGTATGTCCCCCCAAAATGCAATCAGATTTTCGCATTGATAGCACCCAATATGATTAAACTATCAAAATGCTACTACAGGGTCTTAGAATATAACACCTTAGCTCTATTTTGCAGAAAACTCTATTCAATTTGGTTAAGCGGTCACAGAGAAATGTGGATTCTTGTAAAGCATGTCATGAGTCTGATTCTTCCGAGTTTAGCACTTCGATGCTCTTGTGTGTGAATACAAATTCCATGGACAGAACTTGGAGGGAAGAGATTCTGATTCTCGATATCCTCTACAAAATTCCCCATTTCTCTTTGACCACTGAAGTAAATCGAATATTTTTTCTTTGTAAGATATGGGCAATGAGTTAGAGTTTCATACCCTGAATTTTTATTCAGATTGAGTCACTATGAAGTATTTGTAAAGATATCATTGCGGAGGGTACTGTTGTATTTTTTTTTTTTTAGGGGGGGGGACATATATGGTAGAGTTTGTCCGATGTAGATTCATAAATCGGCTCATGTTGGCCTCATTGAATCTGATAATCTACAACATGGTATGATATGTCAAGGAGCTGATAATCTACAACATGGTATGATATGTCAAGGGGCTGATAATCTACAACATGGTATGATATGTCAAGGAGCTGATAATCTACAACATGGTATGATATGTCAAGGGGCTGATAATCTACAACATGGTATGATATGTCAAGGAGCTGATAATCTACAACATGGTATGATATGTCAAGGAGCTGATAATCTACAACATGGTATGATATGTCAAGGAGCTGATAATCTACAACATGGTATGATATGTCAAGGAGCTGATAATCTACAACATGGTATGATATGTCAAGGAGCTGATAATCTACAACATGGTATGATATGTCAAGGAGCTGATAATCTACAACATGGTATGATATGTCAAGGAGCTGATAATCTACAACATGGTATGATATGTCAAGGAGCTGATAATCTACAACATGGTATGATATGTCAAGGAGATACTGAAACTGGCAAGGGTGCATCCAAGGCTGAGTTTGTGGAGACCATCACACTCATGATACTGCTACATGCTTATAACCCCTATAACCGCAGGCCACGCACAGGTCATTGCACAATAAAAGTTAAGTAAAGTTACCTGTCTTGTATCAGCAAGACTTCTTTCTTCTCTAGGTAAGAAGCAGGCATCAGATGATAGGTTTTTGCCCCCCCCCCCCACTCCCAAAAGTCAGGAGCGCTGCAAGCAACAACTGCTGCTGAAGCGACTATACATTCAATTCAATTCAAGTCAATTCAATTCATTTCAATTCAATTCAATTCAATTCAATTCAATTCAATTCAATTCAATTCAATGAATGCCTAACTGGGAATTAGGCATGTATTATAGTGCCACGTAATTTGGCTTTCGCAGTATATTTAATTGATTATAGGATCTTGATGATTGTCCAGATATCACTGCAATTAAAAAACATTGTGGTTATGTGTATTGACCGATTCGGGTTCGTTGAGGGCAGCAGACATTTTACGGCACAGGGCGCAGCCATAGTGGGTGTATCAGCGACCCCCCCTGCTCTCCCCCACCCCGGGGCTACATGTTTATCACGCACTTGTAACAAAGGTTCGCGCACTAGCAAGCATTCGCGCACTCAGTACGAGACGCCCATTGGCTAAAGCAGTTTTTCATTCTGCGCGCGTGCTAATGTAGGGAGAGGGGTGGGGGAGTGCGGAGGGGGGGGGGGGGGGGGTCTGCTGATACACCCACTATGGCTGCGCCTATGCTAAAAATACACATAGCGCGTCACAGAATCGGTCAATAGGTAAGAATAAAAATCATACTCTCATACTGTCATGTTCAGTGACGCAATAAATTAAAATCCCTGTATAGGATCGGACAAGATTGGTTTTAGATAAACCAAGCTACTACAGAAACCTGGAGAAGATGATATATTTTGCAAGCTACCTACCCTGTCTCTTAGCCTTTAACTTCACCAAGCAGCAGTACCTTAAAAGCAAACAACAAAAATGATTGTATAAAATTTGTTTTGAAATACACTAATATCTACAACTTTATGTCTGTATACAAGGACAATTTGGAACTTTGGCCGTAATGGAATACGAAAGCAAATGTGTGTAATTTTTTGTTCGTTTGATGGCTTCTTTTTATAGCGTCCTTGGCCCCATGTGATTGATTCTCTGTCATGACCCTTGCTTTCTTAGAATCACCAAAGAGGGCGTCTTTTGACTAAAGATAATTCCCCCGGAATAATGTCAAAACATAAGAAGTAAAACGAAAGCAATGATTTATGTCTTTATGTCTTACAACCAATGACAAACACCTCAAACATTCGACGATAATGCTGAATGCATAGAACGTAGGAATATATATTTTTTTTTAATCACTGCTACACCTAAACAATTCGATCAACATTTTAGATCAAAAGAGCCTTGTTCAAAATGTTATGATGCTAAGAATATGTCTACTGTGATTAAAGAGAAATGTGACTGAGCTTTATAGAGTTTTGAAATGTGTATCACTAAAATTGTTGTTCACATTGGTTGATTGATGACATATGCACACTTTGATGTCAATCTCTCAATCGATTTCCATAATTTTTATACCTAATGTGATGCATTTTGTCCTTTCGTCATTTCTTGATGCTAATGTATTTATGTTTATCGTTTGATGATGTTATGTATATTATCATAGGTTATCTGTTTCTTTCTGATGAATTTAAAAGAGTTATATGAATTTGAAGAGAATTATTGTGGTATGTTTGTCTATTTTTCTCAAGTTTTGTGAAGAAAACTTAAAAAAAATTATAACTCCAATCAGACGTCTTTGAAAAAATGAAAAATAAATGAATTAGCACATAACTCATCTGTCTTCTGAGTCTACAAACAAAATTTAGTCCCTCTAGATTCTCCGGATAGCGTGTCAAGATCTTAGTTGTCAAACCTTACCTTAATCCTCTCCTTCTCAGACCGAAGAAGGTCGGGAAGGAGAGAACTTTATCTCGTCTCCTCCGGGGCACTTTTAAAATTAACCGCAGACTTGCCATAACCTCAGTACACACTTAGACTTAGACCATCCCGCGGTCTATGTTTGAGCATGCTTTAAAAATTACTGCTTTATTTGCTAGTTTATTCATGTGTTACAAATTGTCCCGTTTACAGTGTATTCATACTCTGTATTGAGTAATAATGATATAGCCTACCTCAAAATTGAAAAGCATATCCGCAGGCCATTAGTGGCACGGGGTTTTTAAGAGGAATTTTGGGTATTGTTGTCCCACTGTTGATAATGGCGGACATTTTTTTTTTTTGTGCGCTTGCAGCCTTGTGTTAGCATGTATTACGAGTAGGTTTAGTATACAGCTGTGTGTTTTGTACAGATGCAATTCGAATCGTACTACTATCGTGCATCCTCAATTACTTTGTATATCCTGTCCCATATACTGCACAATATGCCAAATTCTCAGCCATATAGAGAGAACAAACAAGGAGTAAAAGTCGAAAATAAAGTAAGTTATTAGAATTCCACGAAAAAGCCATCCGATACATTATGCTTGAGAACCACTATCTATTTCTAAAACTTACAATAAAAAAAATTATTCTCAATTCCAGTGACACTTCAGGTTAAAATCCCTGTAGAGTATCAAACCAGGAAGATTGGTCCTGTATAAACAAAGCTAATATAAGATCCTAGAGAAGAATCGGACGATGGTATGGGTTATGCACTTTACAAGCTACAATAAGGAGATGTGCATTTTGGACAAGCTTACTTACAGACATTAGTAGTGTCTTTGCAAAATATATATCGCAAAAAAAACAACAACCTAATATGGGTGTTATGTCATGATGTCTCGATGGAACAATTTTAAACTTTGGCTATAGGGTAAATTTCTTCTCATCATTACCCTCTCATGATAACCGCAGTGTACCATATCTTTATAAAATCTATGAATTCGAATATGAAACTAAATGCATTATTATGTTCAGGGTTTTTTTTTCTCCATCCTGCTAAATACATTATAGGTCACGTATGTAGGTTTCCTGGGCTGCCACGTGTTCAAGCATCCGCTTATAGTGGCAGTCCTTCTTCTGTATAATTTCTTGATAGGTAATTACTTGCATTTTTTTATTTCTTGGAATAAGCGAAATTGGCATCTTTTGGCTGAAATGATAATCAACCCATGCAGGAAGGAAGTCAAAATATGATAAAACCAGAGCCATGACGTACGTTGTACATCCAATCATAATCGCCTCAGTGGTCAATAATGCTAACATGCATAATGCATAACATGCATAACATGTATGAAACAGCTCGATCTTCTTCTTTGAAGTATAGAAACCCCCATTCCAAATGTTATTATTTTGAGCATATGTCAAAGTAGCATCGACATTTTCCCCCCTTTTTTAAAGTGTTCCTGATATTAAACCTAACTAAGCCCCCCCCCCCCCATTTCGCGCAATTTCTCACCATCGCAAAAAGTTACCGCACCACTTTTTTTTAGAGTCTCCCAAATGTTTTGACACCAAATTCACGTTGTTTTGAAGTTACGCATATGTATATCAATTTACACATAGTGATTATACTCAATAGCAGACACATAAATGCACACACAATCTCGTCATGGTCTTAATGGCCAAGTTCGACAAAGATTATCTTTTTCCCAAACAAATCAACGCATTACCCTGAAAACAAGATTACACAAATGATCTCTCTTTCCTCACACACTACATAGTTATTCAGAAAGAAGCAGACACCCAGTTATGGTATATCACATTATCAAACCATCGGAACCTTACCTTTATATGGTCTGAGCTGAATTCCGGATTGCAGGTTTCCTCAGGACCGATGTTTCAGTCAGGAGCCAGGAACAAACAAGTGACTCGAGTTCAAGATATTCCATATTTATGTCTCAGAAACAATGTAATTTTTACATCCTGGTCACAAAGAGATATGAATATCAAGCTCAAGTTTATGCCACACTCGTCCCCCTCATTGGTTGTTGTATTACGTCCGTATTACAAACTCCACTCAGCCTTGAATACAGAACTAGTCAACCAATAGCAACTCTCTATAGGGATCCCTAGTAGTGGTTAGCTTCAGAATTCCCCGAAAGAAAGATCATAATGTCATAGTACAGTACACACCGTCGCGAGATTAGCTTTAAACTGTAAAAGGGGAATGGAACCTAAATTTATATGTGTATTGAGAGAACGAAGTGATGAAACTAGAACTCAACTGTGAAGTTCGAGGAAACTCGGGCTATCCATTAAAAAAAAAAAAAAAAATGAAATTATTATCGTGGGTGCCGCCATCGCTGCATGACAAAACATCAACAGTTCGTGACGTCGCCACATCAGTGACGACGCATAAAAATGTGAAGAGAATTCAACACACATTCTCAACATTATTTTGTAAATATCATGAAAACTTGGCGTCACACATAATTTCTTGATTATGCTATTATATGTGTATATATATTTCGAATATGTATATTACTTTTAAGCACATGTTTTGTACATGTACACTTATATATTCCTGAGAATATTTCTGTGATATTAATGTGACCAACAAAATACATGGCGAGGGAACATGCAAGTTATGCTGAGTCGGGGGGGGGGGGGGGGGGGGGGGGTGAGGAGGTGCATTTCAATGTCTTTTGTTAAACATTTCAGTACCTTGGCAATGATTGACAGATGATGTCATCTGAGGAATATTGGTTTTGAAGGATTTTTTTCTTGGCGTTCCCAAGTAATCTGAAGAAAAATAGAAAAAAAAAAAATCGTTAAAAATGTATGGAATATGTTTCTAGATATTCGTTCCACCGCAAAAGAGATGTTGAGGGTATCACAAATCAACACAAATCAACATGCATTTGGATTTCAGGGGCCTTTAAGGACGGGCCTCGTAATCCACCGGCCCGTGACTGACAACCAACTAACGTTTAGATCATTATAGTAGTCGGCGACCAGTCGGTGACTAGTTGCCGCCTATAGTTTTCGCTTATAATGCGACCATAGATTAGATATCAATAAAACCTTCGGATGGGTTATGGACCCCGTATTCACCGGCCGCGGCACTGCAACGACGATAGTTGTGCCGACATGTGCGCTGGCAAAGCAGGCAAGAAAGTTTGTGCGTGGCGCGTGCCTGGAAGGCAACGTGGCGTTTCGTCAGCCGTTTTCAAGCGAAGAGCGAGGCTTTACGGTCCTTACTTTAAGAGTGGATATGTAAATGTGTGCATATTATAGAACTTACATGCCGCAATTCAATTTGGACTAAAGCGCCGCATCTACGCCCCTATCACATTTTGCCAGATAGGTCAACCGTTCAAGAAACGGGCGACATGTGTTCATCCAAGTTGTTCAAATCGTTAGTCCGGTGGACAAAATGATGTAAAATTTTCGTTTTAGAGGAGAGTACATGCACAGTCTATATGATAGGGGCCGAATAAAATGAAGAAACAACGCACCTGGGGTGATTGTGCGCAGGGTAGTGAAACGTGCGCAAATGCATGAGAAATGAATATGAACCGCATGCCCATGGGACAAAACGCACGATTAACAAACGGGTGACGCATAAAACGTAAATCGAACGTGAGAGATCCATTCATATGACGGCCATCGGGCTATAAATACAGCTGTACTTCCATCATCTTGGGTCGTTCTGGCTCTATTACCTCTACACTTCACTTCACATCTCATCAGCTTCCATCAATAAGCCAAAGGGATCGAAAGCAAAGACTTGGCTTTGTCCTCAATATGTGGCTTCTTTTGCTAGACCTTTGAAACTACTTTCTTCATTTTGGTCCCAAATATCACTTACATGCAGGTTCATCCAAAAGTTTCTAACTTTACACAAAGTCACTTTCATACATGCCCGGTGTTACTTAAAAATATTAAGCTTTCTCTATGTTTTCTCTTTTTTGATTTTTTCCAGATGTTTTATTATGGTGATTAACAGCTGGATCAACATTGATTTCCTCAAGTAAAGACACATAATAATTCTCCATTGAACTCATCCAGTGCATTAGAAGATCATGAAGTCAAAAACGTTTTACTGCATTCAAATATCAATTTCAAGTTGGGACATGGACTCAAGGTTTTAAGCAGTCTCTTTTTTCTCTCAAACAGTTTCTATGATACATCAATTCTAATGCAGAAAAGTAAGATGATTCATTTAGATTTCCTAATGCTATGCGAACCTTGTCACCATGGGTTTTAACTTTGATGACATAAATCTTCCTCTCATTGTCTCATTTTCAACTCAAAGTTCACTACTTCTAGCATCAGAGCAATGGAAGTCATAACTTTTAGCCAATGAATATCAACAATTTATCTCAGCCGATGCCCAGTCACATTGTATGTGCTTCATCGCCTCGTGACAGCGAATCTGATCAGGGCTGCATTTTTACTTAAATCAAGGAAATTGAGAAAGACAATTTTTGCTACATCATTTCATACAAAGAAACGGTTATCCATATTACCATTTTATTGATTTCATTTACGTTTTTTGAAAGGGGAGGGGTGTCAAAATCGTCATTCAAGAAAAACAAAAGACAAGAGAAATATCATTAAAAAAGTCTCCATATTTTTGAGGTGTGATTTTCCGCTGAAAGTGAAAAACAAGCAAAATCCAAACACAAACACGAACAAAGTCCTCATATCTCTGCTACTACATCCATCCCACCTAATGTATTTCATGCAAAAAAAAAAAAAAAATGGGGATGCAAACATAAGATTCCTGTAAAGTGGATGGGTGGGGGTGGGAAGAGAAAGCCCTCCACCAAGCTCCTCCTCTAAATCCTTGTTTAATGATCTTCTTAGAGAGAAAGAGAGAGAGAGAGAGACTGTGTGTGAGAGAGAGAGAGAGAAAAAAAAACCAGACACGGATTGAAGGGTCTGCTAAAGTGTCTGTTGTCTCTGAGGGTTTCTTATTAAAACTGGTCGCACTGGTTGGTACCATGTTACCGATTCCTGAAAGCATGTGTATACCACCAGCTACTACAGACCGCCGTGGAAAGACTATGCAGGGTTTTGGCACCCCATCTTCGTGCGCACAATTCATTCACAAATTGGTTTTCAAACATCGCTCCGGCAACAAGTGCACGGTGCAGTCTTCAATTAGTTTGCAGGCACAAACCCTTGTTGGTCGTATTAGGAGTCTGCATGTGCCAAGACTAATACACGCACCACTGCACTGCAGCCTCTCCGGAGAAGCTACAACACAGGGCCTATGGGACAGTGCCGAAGTGGTGCATATAGTAGTCTTGGCGCAGACTCCTTTACGACCAACAAGGGTTTGTGCCTGCAAACTAGTCTTCAATATTGATAATGCTTGCGACCCATATTTGACGCTGCTTACTACTACAGGAAATGACTGCAACGTCCATCCCAGAGGAATTAACTATTTAATTTGTAAGCCTGCCGGGGGGGGGGGGGGGTGCATGTTTACGTACATTGAAAGTATACTTGTCGGAATGAGCATGTATTTGTTATGATGATGACTTTACGTAGGAGACGCAAGTGTGCTTCTAATTCTGTATTTTCTTTTTTTTCACAGGGGGTTAAAAATATTGCAGTATTGATGATGACGCTCATGAATTTCATGAGTTTTCAGCTGCTATACTGATTCACTGCGCTCATGGTGTGCTCCGTAAAACGAGAGGTGATCGGTAGCGCGTGACTGACACCAAGCAAATAACAACAGCAATGATAATAAAGTGAATTCTAAATGTTCATGAAACATTATCAATATTTCTCTTTCAGGGATATGACTTGCACGTCGCGAGGAAATTGGTGATTCAACAAATTTTATCAGCCGATGTGGTTCAACTCCGTTCTTCAGCTGTAATGTTCGTTTTGTTCTTGTTTTTTATTGTGTGCATATGTTATGTAATGCAGGGGCGGATCCAGGAATTCCGTAAAGAGGGGGCGCGTTTACAAAATTAAATGGGGGCGCACGCACCCCTCCCCCCATTTTTTCTTTTTATTTCTTTTGTTTCAACAAAAAATAAAGGGGGGGGGGCGTGCGCCGGTTGCGGTCCTCCCTGGATCCGCCCCTGTAATACTGTATATCAACGCAGGGCTCCCTTGTAAATCAGGCCTTTGTGGAACTGAATGTTACTACCCTACTTTTAAAGAAGACTTAATAAATTAATAAAAAAAAAACTCACATGGCTTTTGCAACATGTGGAAAAATAAAGAAGTGGATTAACTGAATAAGATAAATTGGCAATTGTTTCCCATGACAGCAAAATCAAAACAGAAAGCACCATTTCAATTTTCGTACAGTATCCGAGTACCACTTAGATGGTAAAATGTTACGAGCATGAAAACAGACTCTTTCTGTGTCAGGTCCCACAAGTAAAAAAAAAAAAGCAATGCAGAATAACTACCATCCTTTCTCTTGTACTTGACCCTCCCTCATGTATAGTGTAATATGATAGTCACTCTGCATCGCAAAACCATACAAAGATTTCAATTTCAGGGCAGATTTTGAAAGAGCAGACTCTAGGCTTTACAATAATATGTAGCTCAATTGAAATGGACTAAATATCTAAATACTGGAAAGAAAGCACACAAAATGGAAAAGTGTGAAGCGAGAAAAGAGGCTCTTAAGTACATGATCTATTCAAGTGGTTAATATTTTATACCAAACCGTGCTGGCTGAGCGATGAATGGGACCAAAAAAGAAAAGAAAAAAAAAAAGACAGGATATAAACCACGGGAGCAACAACAATGAAGGGATTATCAGATTAAATTGAGATTGAGCACGCTCTTTTAACACATTCGGTCCATGATGAATGCCAACGTTCAAAGCAGTAGCATTGTCCCTTCAAAAGTGATCAGACTTGAAATTGAAGTGTATGCAAAGGTTTATCAAAAAATGAAAAGGGGCCTCTGAAGACATACTTAATCTCACTACTCTACCATAAAGTGTTGTCGAAAAACTACTGAAAATGCACTTTCCCAAGCATTTTGTGATCCCAAACTTAAGAAAAATGTGTAGAAAAAGGATAACGCTTTCAGAAGATATGAAAACTTAATATATTGATTTTGTTGACCCGTTTCACTCTTTTTTGAGTCCTCACGTATCAAGGGGTGCGACTTTTTGTTCGCTTTGTGATGCACGGTCACGATAGGTTGAAAGGAAAGCAAAACCCAAAGAGAATGTAGATTGAATGAAAGCAGCAACATTAGTAGGACACATTTGTGAAAGTTTGAGGAAAATCGAAAAAAAAATTGTCTTGATGCAAAAGTTATGCATTTTTAAAGTTTTGGTGGTGACACAGCTGGATGAGGAGATGTTATGATGTCATGTGTCGACAACAATAGATTATAAAGAAAATAGAAAGGGACTTCCAAAAAGAAAAATCAATTTTCTTCCATAATAAAAAAAGTTCTAGACTCATCGCTTTCAGAAAGCAAGGGGAATAATTGCTACCCTTAACATATGTCTGTACCAAGTTGATGGAATGTGTAATTTCCATAAAATATGATTTTTTTGTGTAATCCCATAATTTTCTTTATATTGTTGCACTGTAAAAACATCGGTGTTAGATTTAACACCATGGGTTATAATCTAACACCGATCAAACTTCAATAGAGGACCACACCCACAGGTGTAGAAAATGCACTGTGATGGTGTTGAAAAATATTCACCTGACACTTCGTGGTGTTAATTTGACACTGTACTGGTGTTAATTAAAAAATGACACCACATGGTGTTGATTTGATATTTGTTGGAGTTAATATCAATGGCTTAACACCCGTCCAGCTTCAATAAAAGACCACACCAGCTGGTGTTACTGTGGTGTAAATTTATTTTCACATTTTTTCAAAAATCTTTTTTTAAATAAAAAATCAACAAGAAGTGCAATTACTAAGAAACTCTTCAATAAACAGTTTTATATTTTGAAATGACACCCGGAGGGGTTAATTTAACACCATAAATGAGCACCGAAAATTTAACACCGGCTCGGTGTTCACTATTTAACACCGGACTTTTTGCAGTGTGATACTGTGTTGCTAGCAGATAATGAACAAGACCTGAAAACAATTGTTGATGTAATATACCGCCAAAGTAAGGCACTTGGCTTGGACATGAATGTGAAAGAGACCAAAACATGGTAATATCTCGAAAGATGGAAATACCATGGTAAACATCTCTATCAGCAACACTCTCCTTGAACAAGTCAGTGAATTCACATATTTAGCACAAAATGTTAATGAAGATGGGAAGAATGGTGGAGAAACATTAGGAGAAAAATTGGCACGGCTCTAACTTTACGCAAATGAGTAAAGTGTTAACATCAAGGAAGATATCTACTGCAACCAAGCTCAGACTAGTAAAATGTTACATGCATTCAACTTTCCTTTACTGTTGTGAAACATGGACATTGTACTTGGACAAATATTTCGGTCATGTTAAAAGACAGCAGAACATCCCAAAAAGTGTACTGGAAGGAATTATAGAAGGCAGGAGATGCAGAGGACGCCAGCGCAGTGTGTGGTGTAACAACATAAAGGCGTGGACAGGAAAGAGTGTGGCCGCATGTAGTAAGGCGGCCATGAAAAGAACAGAGTAGAGGTCCATATTAGGGCTCACACGGGTAAATAATTCCCCATAGAGACGTGTGTTAAAATTCAAATTTCAAAAAAAAAAAAAATTCTGTAAAATAGCTGGGAGAAATGAGGTGTTTCAGCTTCACTAACCTGGATAAGTGTTATATACCCTTTCATCCATCAAATTTTTCAGGGTGGGTTCTTCTGCTCAAATTCTGTCCAAGGGTCTGCAAAGCCAGACTACGAGTTCTTGTCACTCAAAAAATCACCTATTTGCCGTACACGTACCCAATAAAATATGGTCCCCTCAAATTCCATCAGAAAAGCTTTCATCTTCCAACCAAAATGCAGTTTGTAGAGGAATTCATACTCAATATCTACAGCTATTCAGTTTTTTGCCAAACTGCATCATTGATTTTTAATCATCTTTTTTCTTTATTTATTTTGGTATCTTTGGTACGAATTTGTGAAGGGGTCTGGAACAGTCTATTTTATTTACAGGTGTGAGCCCTATAGTGTAGATCATATTTCTCATTTGACTTTTTAACATCATAAATGTGTTGATGATATTTTCCCCTACTTCATATGGGGAATTACACATTCAAGGGTTATAAAGCTTCTCAAAGGGACACTTTTGAAAATCAAGCCCTTCGGGGTTTTCTTCAAAAATAAATCTTGCAGTGTTGATCAGTTCTTCATAAGATGAATACATAGATGCAGGCAGTTATCCTTGATTATTTGGGTGTCATCATCACCTTATTGCCTACTTAAAGTACTTTAAAAGACTTTATTTTGTCAAACAAACTAACTTTATGTATTTTGAGCTGTTTCAGTGGTAGCCAAAACAAAGAAATACATTAAAATAACACAGTCATTCAAAGTTGTGTGATACTGATGGTTGCTATATACAGATCTAGTACCACGACAACATAATAAGAAAACAAATTGTAGCCAAGCGGAGTGGGGGGGGGGGGGGGGGGTAGAGGAGAAGGGTAGAGGGGGTAGGAAGGAGAAGGGGGAGGGTAGGAAGGAGAAGGGGAGAGGGGGAGGAAGAGATTTGACTCAATAGATCAACATAAACCAGCAGAACTTGTATAGTATGAATACTTCCCATAGACTTGTTTGTATTGAGTGCGTTCTCTATAATGGCTCACACGGGTAAATCATTCCCCACAGAGACGTGTGTTAAAATTCAAATTTCAAAAAATTCTGTAAAATAGCTGGGAGAAATGAGGTGTTTCAGTCTCACTAACCTGGATAAGTGAGATATACCCTTTCATCCATCAAGTGGGTTCTTCTGCTCAAATTCTGTCCAAGGGTCCGCAAAGCCAGACTACGAGTTCTTGTCACTCAAAAAATCAACTATTTTCCGTACACGTACCCAATGAAATATAGTCCCCTCAAATTCCATCAGAAAAGCTTTCATCTTCCAACCAAAATGCAGTTTGTAGAGGAATTCATACTCAATATCTACAGCTATTCAGTTTTTTGTCAAACTGCATCATTGATTTTTAATCAAATTTTATCTTTATTTATTTTGGTATCTTTGGTACGAATTTGTGAAGGGGTCTGGGACAGTCTATTTTATTTCCAGGTGTGAGCCCATTATAGTCGCCAACCTTCGGACTGTCTATTGTAGTCTCCTCATCCAGCGGTTCCAACACACACACACGCACAGACACACATACACACACACACACACACACACACACAAACGCGCGCGCGCGCGCGCACACACACACATACACACACATACACAGAAAATTCATAACTTTTGCATCGATTGCCAGATTTTTCTCAAACTTGCATTAATGTGTTCTACTAATGTTGCTGCTTTCACTCAATCCACATTTCTCTTTGGGTTTGGGTTTCCTTTAAACGGAATGATGCCCCTGGGGATGATTGCTTAAATTGACTTAAATGAAAAAAAAAATTGAGTGAGACAATACCTATAGTATATAACACAAGGATTGTTTTACTCTGTCATTACAGACAAACAAATCTATATCCATATTACAATTTATTGATTATTTGCACATTATTAAGGGCGATTCAAAGGATTCAACGATTTTAAAGGTGTGTGTGTGTAGGGGGGAAGGGGCGGTCAAGATCGTCTTCCAAGCTAGAAGAAAACCGAAAGAAAAGAGAAACAACATTAAAAAGGTCTTTTTTATTTTTCAGATGTGATTTTCCGCTGAAAGTCGGCAAACAAGCAAAACCCGAACTAAAACAAAAACAAAGTCCTCATGTTTTTGCTGCTACAGTGTACTCCCCTATACCACCTATTTAATGTACAAAGGTGGAGGAAGCAAACATTCGATCCATGTACATGTGAGGTGTGTGTGTGTGTGGGAGGGGGGGGGGGGCAGGGGGTGGGGGTCAGCCTTCCACCAAGCTCCTCTCCTAACCGGTTGAACCGGTCCGGTCATGATCGTAATTGTATATGCGATATGGTGATTCCTGTCGATCACCCCCCCCCCCCCCCCTCCCCCAAAGATTAGGGTTAGGGTCAAAAGAGTTCTGTGGTTAGGGCTAGGTTTAAGGTTAGGATTAGGTTCAGGATTAGGATTAGGGACTTGGGAGGGGTCCGGGGTAATTGCCCAGGGGTTTATTGCCATAGACCCTTCCTGATTGAATAACTTCAGAAAAGTGATCAGTAAGAAATACGAGGATTTGAGCGTCGATGATAATTGCTTTTGAATTAAAAACTGGAAATTCCAAATATTATGTACCAATATATGATATTGAGTTGCGAGGGAATGACATGCTCACTTCTATTCAATTTAATTCAATTCAATTCAATCATAGTTTATTTCAAATCAACGAAAATCAAAACATAGACCCCGTTTACAGTGCGGGGCCGGGCTCGGCCGCGGTTTGGCCGTGGTCGAGCCCGGCCTCAATTGCGCGGCCGAGCCCCGCAATTTTCTTCGTTTACACTGCTGGGCTCGACCTCGCTTTTAATTCAAACCTTTCAATATTTTGTCGTAGTGGCGCTCTACTTGTAAACAAACCTAATTCTCGCTATCGCCAATGACGTAAAAAGTACCCGGATGCGGCATTGTTGTCAAGATCTAGTGCACTTGGTAGCAAGGGCACTTCCGGCGCGGGTCATAATTTAATTTGCACAACGCTAGCGTGCGCGTACGTGTACCAGTACCTATAGCGCAGCGCCGACCACGGATACTAGTACAGTAGGCCGCTGTACCGCCCGAGACAGCGAGTGGCCAATGGCCAGGCCGCGCCTGTCATTCTCGTACACTGTAGTCCCCGCCATGCCGCCGGCGGCCGGCCTTGCATTAGCAAGCACCACTGCACGCAGCGCATATAAGCTAACACATACCGGTACGGCGTACATCACAGATCAGTCATCTCTGCATACGCTGAAAATATGCTGGAAAATATTCACCCACCTGGATATACAGTATATCGTCATGGAATGCCCATCTTTTTTTTTTTTTATTTGTTCTCTGTCGAAATGTCGCGAACACAATCGGGAACAAACAGTGATCTCGAACTTATCCTGTCTCCGAAGCAATTTCTTCCAAGTAAGTACGTACAATGTACGTAGGCACTAGGCCTACTACCTAGTGCTACTATAATACTCATACCACACTACTAGTAAGTCGCGCGTGCACGTACTGCGCTGTGGAGTCACCCGCAAACTTCACCCACGCGGCCACGTCACGTCTCGCATGCCAGTAATGGTCCTATTTCTGCAGATTTTTTTTTCATTTATTGTCGTGCGAACAACACATGGCAGCTTCGCAGCAACAACCAATAGTCGTACTAACAGCAATTTCTTAAGAATGGAGAAATTTCAAATCATATTAAAGCTGTAATTCAAGTCGAAAAAACCGGAAGTACACGTAGAATACAGTCGATTGTGTGTGCAAATAGCACTAGTCACGTATCACGCGCGTACGAACGGAAGTGACTTTGCTACCGGACTATCCCATAATGCACCGTAAATGACGCTTAAATCAACATCCGGGTACTTTTTACGTCATTGGCGATAGCGAGAATTCATATTGTCTGGTTTTCAGCCCCTTTACCAACTGAACTCCATGGCCACAAAGTCGCCGTTCGGGCAGAGGTCTTTGCCGAAGGAAAAAAATCCTTTGCAGGAAAAAACTACCTTAAACTATACTAGTTTTCTCCGTTGAGGGGGTTAATATCCCGAATAGCGAAAGATACAGGCAGAGACTAAAATTGGCCGCGCATTTGGCCCAGTTTGCGTTTACACCAAGAAAAGGCCGGGCTCGGCCGCGGCTCCACCTCCAGAGCGAGACCACTCATTTGGCCTTTTGCGCGTTTACACTGAAATGAAGGTGGGCTCGGCTGAGGCCGAGCCGCGGCCGAGCCTCGCACTGTAAACGGGGTCTAAGTACAAAGTATACATGTCATGAAATTATATTGTTCAAACATTTGCAGAAGATCCATGTATATACAAGATAAGTTATATAACAACAACAATGATTAGGAGAAACAATGCATAATACTTCGTGGACATGCGGAAAATAAATTCGATTATGGAAAATAGTGATCCACTAAAAAGCAAAGCTTGTGGGTCGTGGATCGCTAGATAATCAATAAGTAAACAATGTATTATTCAAAATTCTTTATAACTATTGTATCGCAGATAGATTATTTAAGTCCTCTGTAGAAATAAACATATAGTTATTTTAAGATACGCAGGTCGGGAAAAAATATATATATAATAACGTATCAATGCTATCTGCCCGGACACTGTTCATTGAACCGCGTGTACCGGGAAAATATGACAAGGACAACACACTCGTACACACATTCAATTATCCGAAAACATATAAGACGCGAGACAGTACCGAGAAGGGAGAAGACAATAACAATACAAGTCTACGAAGAACAAAGGACAAGAAAGAAAGAGGAGAGAAGAAAGAAAGAAGAGACGTCTGCATACAGAACACGCCACTTTGCCGTTTGCATATTCATATTAACTGTTCTAGAACACTGTTTCCCCAAAAAGTCATGAAAATAGCCGAACTTCAAAATGTCTTAACTTTCCCAATTTCGATCAAAATTAACAAATCTTATCAGACTAACTTATTTTGGGACTGGATTTCCCCATTTAACAAGGTATTTAGGGAAACATCTAATCTAGCGTCAAGTCATGTCAATCATTGTAGCAGCACTATACATGTAGGGCCTACATGTTACCGCACGGCATTATTGTTCACATGTAAATATGATTTGTCCTCGAAGGTTCGTTAGTGTCATGACGGCATGCACACCACTCTGCAGCAGTGTAAACAGGGTGAAAGTGTGATTGTGGGCCTGAGGAGACACTAAATAGCCATGACATTATGTCACATCATATCAACCAAAGTTGTGGTGCCCAATCTCCTCACAAAAAAAAAAACAAACAAACAAACAAACAAACACACCAAAACAAACAAGCGACAAAAAAAGTTCCCAGACTTTTTGGTACAAAATTTGGTGCCCAATTCATGATTTCCAATTGGTTTTTAGAGTCGGTTTCCATTCAGCTAATTGTGTTGGAAAATCGGCTGACGAGCAAGGTTCTCAATTGGCACCTAAGTCCGTTTCTAGAATTGCCCTTTCCAATCACCTCAAAAGCAAGCAAGCAAAAAAAAGAAGATAAAAATGTCCTCACTTGCAGCCTGAGAAGTAAAAAAAAAAAAAAAAAAAAAAAGATGGTCAGATTCTGTGCTCCCAATTGCACTGTTCAATCAATTTTCGAGCAAAACTAAAAACATGCCTTTACAACTTTTCGCTGTTCATTCGTGACCGTGCACCTCAAAACGAACATAAAGTCGCACACACTGATTTTGCGTGAGGACTGAAAATAAGTGAAATGGGTCAACCTACCCAAACTTGACTTATTTCTGAAAGAGCGGGTCTTCTTTTACATTATGCTAAAATTTGGTATCATAAAACGGGCAGGAAAGTGTGTGTGTTTTTCTTTTTTTGCAGTTTATCTCAAACATTTTTGGTAGAATAGTGTGATTAGGTGTGTCTTTAGAATCCCTTTTTCATTTCTGAAAAACCTTGTCCACACTCTTCACTTTCAACTCTAATAACTTTTGAAAGGATAGTGCTACTGCTGTTTGAAAGTTGGCATTGATTATAGACAGAATGTGTTAATGAGGCATGCTTCATTTCAGTTTAATCTGATAATCCCTTCATTGTTGTTACTCTGGTGGTTTTTTGTCCCATTCATCGCACAGCCAGCACGATTTGGTAAAGATAAGCGCTTGAATAGACACTGTACTTCAGAGCCTCTTTTCTCAGTTCACACTTTTCCTGAGTTTGCGCTTTCTTTCCAACATTTAGATAGGTTAGAAGAGTCCATTTCATTTGAGTTATACATCGTTTTAAAGCTTAAAGTCTGCTCTTTCAGAATATGGTCTTAACTAAAAATTCATGTCTGGTGAATTTTTGTTTGTTTTAAGGTGCAGGGTTACATTTCATCAACAATATAGCTGCCAAATAAACAAACAAACAAAAAAGATACCCCAGTACACAAAACGTAGGGTTATTTCCTTTTTGTAAGCAATTATGCTAGAATAATGTTAAAAACAGAGAAATAATGCCCGGCATAATGTTAGATGCTGAAGCGTCATAATTATGCCAGTTCTGCCAACGTATAGCTCTGCAGGGTGCTGATCTTCAACTATATGAAGGATGCCCCTCTACAGAAGATGATGATGATAATTATTATTATCGGAATTCGGAACTTGGGTATTTGTTCAAAGTTCACCGTGTCACTGCCGGCAACCATGGATAGCCGTGTGGTAGTGTCGCAGCTGTTCGAATGGCAGTAGATGACGGGTCCGACTTTTGCTCGACGGAAAGACATCATACTATAATTCGAGCAACGTTTGTCTGTCTGACTGTTTGTTCCTTTATTCCTCCCAGGTCCATCATCTCCATCAAACTTAGTGGGTGGATGCATGTTCTCCGCGAAATTGCCCTTGAGGGGTTCACTTTTGGAAAGGTCAAGGTCACTGGGGTCAAAGGTCAAGTAACTGTTTTTCGCTACTCCCGATCCTCAATGGGGATTTCCCAGGTGTAGGCCTACAATATGTTTCCAGTTTGGTCAAGATCGGACCAAGGAGTAGCGCAAAACAGTTATTTGACCTCCGTTGACCTAGTGACCTTGACCATTTCTGGGGAATCCCCATAGAAGATTTCTGGGCACTGGCTGAAGCCAAACAAGCATGATACATGTACTTCATCATAGCCCCCCCCCCCCCCCCCCCCATGCCCCACTTCGGCTGATTCAGCACTCCACGGATACATTGACTAAATGTTTTAATACATGTAACCATGAGCACAACATCCTAAACAATGCGCTTTTTTTGCAGTCTAATTTTGTATCTTTCCACATTTCAAAGCTTCTTTGATAAGAAATCCTTATTTCCTTTTATTTCCTTTTTAGTTTTTTTTTTCGTTTACTTTTTAGTTTTTTTTTTTTCGTTTACTTTTAAACATGATCTAAGAGATACAGAGAGAGAGAAAAAAAAAACCAGGCACTGATTGAAGGGTGTACTGCAGTCTTTGTTGTCTTTGGAGATTTTTCAAACTGGTCGCTCTTGTTGGGACCATGTCACCGATTCCTGAAAGCATTGATACAACCAGCACTACCGACTGCCGTGGAAAGATTGTGCAGGGTTTTGGCATGACGCCCATGAATTTCATGAGTTTTCAGCTGCTATACTGATTCACTGCGCTCATGGTGTGCTCCGTAAAACGAGAGGTGATCGGTAGTGCGCGACTGACACCAAGCGAATAACAACAGGGATGATAATAAATGGAATTCTAAATGAAAATTATACATTATCAATTTTCTCTTTCAGGGATGTACAGCGCCTAATAGAGAGATTGCAATGCGACACTCCATATTATAGGAAAACGAAATGGTGCAGAAAATAGTGAATTCACATGCGCACAAGGTGATTTCAGCTAGGCATGGCAATTCTCGTGAAAGGACATTCACATCGCGACGAAATTAATGATTCAAACCATTTTATCATCCGATGTGGCCCAACTCATATGGCTTCTGCAACATGTGAAAAATAAAGAAGAGGATAAAACTGAATAGAATAAATTGGCAATTTGTTTTCCATGACAGCAAAAAAAAAATATATATATAAAAAGCACCATTTGAATTTTTGTCCAGTATCCGTGTACCACTTAGATAGTAAAATGTTACGAGTATGAAAACAGACTTTTTCTGTGTCAGGTCAGTCTAGTAAAAAAAAACAACAACAAACAAAAACAAACAACAAACAAACAAACAAACAAACAAACAATGTGGAATAGATACTGTCCTTTCTCTTCTACCTGATCCAACCTCATACTATAATGCAATAGTGACTCTGCATCACAAAACCAACAGAAAGTCGCCACACATAGATTTGATTTTTAGTTAAGGGGCAGATTTTGAAAGAGGAGACTTTAATCTTTAAAATGATGTATGGCTCAATTGAAATGGACTAAATATCTTAATAATGGAAAGATGCAAACCCTCTGGAAAAGTGTGAAGCGAGAAAAGAGGCTCTTAAGTACATGATCAATATTAATGTGGTTAATCTTTTATGCCAAACCGTGCTGGCTGAGCGATGAATGGGACCAAAAAAGAAAAGAAAAAAAAAGACAGGATATAAACCACGGGAGCAACAACAATGAAGGGATTATCAGATTAAATTGAGATTGAGCATGCTCTTTTAACACGTTCCGTCCATGATGAATGCCAACGTTCAAAGCAGTAGCATTGTCCCTTCAAAAGTGATCAGACTTAAAATTGAAGAGTATGCAAAGGTTTATCAAAAAATGAAAAGGGGCCTCTGAAGACATACTTAATCTCACTACTCTACCATAAAGTGTTGTCGAAAAACTGCTGAAAATGCACTTTCCCAAGCATTTTGTGATCCCAAACTTAAGAAAAATGTGTAGAATAACGATAACGCTTTCAGAAGATATGAAAACTTAATATATTGACTTTGTTGACCCGTTTCACTCTTTTTTGAGTCCTCACGTATCAAATGGTGCGACTTTTTGTTCGCTTTGTGATGCACGGTCACGATAGGTTGAAAGGAAAGCAAAACCCAAAGAGAATGTAGATTGAATGAAAGCAGCAACATTAGTAGGACACATTTGTGAAAGTTTGAGGAAAATCGAAAAAAAAATTGTCTTGATGCAAAAGTTATGAATTTTTAAAGTTTTGGTGGTGACACAGCTGGATGAGGAGATGTTATGATGTCATGTGTCGACAACAATAGATTATAAAGAAAATAGAAAGGGACTTCCACAAAAAAAAATCAATTTTCTACCATAATAAAAAAGTTCTAGACTCATCGCTTTCAGAAAGCAAGGGGAATAATTGCTACCCTTCTATGTCTGTACCAAGTTGATGGAATGTGTAATTTCCATAAAATATGATTTTTTGTGTAATCCCATTATTTTCTTTATATTGTTGCACTGTAAAAACATCGGTGTTAGATTTAACACCATGGGTTATAATCTAACACCGATCAAACTTCAAAAGAGGACCACACCCACAGGTGTAGAAAATGCACTGTGATGGTGTTGAAAAGTATTCACCTGACACTTCGTGGTGTTAATTTTACACTGTACTGTGGTGTTATATTGACACTGTACTGGTGTTAATTCAAAAATGACACCACATGGTGTTGATTTGATATTTGTTGGAGTTAATATCCATGGTTTAACACCCGTCCAGCTTCAATAAGAGACCACACCAGCTGGTGTTACTGTGATGTAAATTTATTTTCACATTTTTTCAAAAATCTAATACTTAAATGTAAAATTCTTGATCGTCTTTTTAAAATCAAAAATCAACAAGAAGTGCAGTTACTAAGAAACTCTTCAAAAAAACAGTTTTATATTTTGAAATTACACCCGGAGGTGTTAATTTAATACCATAGATGAGCACCGAAAATTTAACACCAGCTCGGTGTTCACTATTTAACACCGGACTTTTTGCAGTGTGATACTGTGTTGCTAGCTGATAATGAACAAGACCTGAAAACAATTGTTGATGTAATATACCGCCAAAGTAAGGCACTTGGCTTGGACATGAATGTGAAAGAGACCAAAACATGGTAATATCTCGAAAGGTGGAAATGCCATGGTAAACATCTCTATCAGCAACACTCTCCTGGAACAAGTCCGTGGATTTTTAGTAAAAATGTTAATGAAGATGGGAAGAATGGTGGAGAAACATTAGGAGAAAAATTGGCACGGCTCTAACTTTACGCAAATGAGTAAAGTGTTAACATCAAGGAAGATATCTACTGCAACCAAGCTCAGACTAGTAAAATGTTACATGCAATCAACTTTCCTTTACTGTTGTGAAACATGGACATTGTACTTGGACAAATATTTTGGTCATGTTAAAAGACAGCAGAACATCCCAAAAAGTGTACTGGAAGGAATTATAGAAGGCAGGAGATGCAGAGGACGCCAGCGCAGTGTGTGGTGTAACAACATAAAGGAGTGGACAGGAAAGAGTGTGGCCGCATGTAGTAAGGCGGCCATGAAAAGAACAGAGTAGAGGTCCATATTAGGGCTCACACGGGTAAATAATTCCCCATAGAGACGTGTGTTAAAATTCAAATTTCAAAAAAAAAAAAAAATTCTGTAAAATAGCTGGGAGAAATGAGGTGTTTCAGCTTCACTAACCTGGATAAGTGTTATACAGTCAAACCTGTCTATAGCGGCCACCCAAGGGAGACGGAAAAAGTGGCCGTTATAGACAGGTGGCCGCTACAGACAGGTAATCCAACTTTGTGTGCATTGCTTACATGTACAATGTACATGTATCATCGTTGTATCCTTACATGTACATGTACAAGTGTATGTGTGTACGTATGCATACACCGTGTGTTTCATGCATTTAACCATGCCGGTGCATGAAATTGTTGCACAGTAGCATGTTTATTGTCGTGAAGAATCGTGCATTATTATGACTGAATGAGGGATGAATGCAGCGGTGGCGATCACTGAACGCTGCCCGCACGGCTACCAAACAGAAAAACACGCTGAATTATCGACTTGGCTACGGCTCCATTGGGTTTTTGGCTGCTATAGACAGGTTAATATCTCCCGCGGGAAACAAAATTTGTGGCTGCTGGCCGCGTTAGAGAGGTGGCCGCTATACACAGGGTCTTTAACAGGGCTTTTCTCTCGGGGGGATTTTGCAGTGGCCGCTTTAGACAGGTGGCCGCTATAGACAGGTGGCCGCTAAGGCAGGTTTGACTGTATACCCTTTTATCCATCAAATTTTTCAGGGTGGGTTCTTCTGCTCAAATTCTGTCCAAGGGTGTGCAAAGCCAGACTACGAGTTCTTGTCACTCAAAAAACCACCTATTTGCCGTACACGTACCCAATGAAATATGGTCCCCTCAAATTCCATCAGAAAAGCTTTCATCTTCCAATCAAAATGCAGTTTGTAGAGGAATTCATACTCAATATCTACAGCTATTCAGTTTTTTGCCAAACTGCATCATTGATTTTTAATCATCTTTTTTCTTTATTTATTTATATATCCATATTACCAATTTATTGATTATTTGCACATTATTAAGGGCGACTCAAAGGATTCAACGATTTTAAAGGTGTGTGTGTGTAGGGGGGAAGGGGCGGTCAAGATCGTCTTCCAAGCTAGAAGAAAACCGAAAGAAAAGAGAAACAACATTAAAAAGGTCTTTTTTATTTTTGATGGTTGCTATATACAGATCTAGTACCACGACAACATAATAAGAAAACAAATTGTAGCCAAGCGGAGTGGGGGGGGGGGGTGGTAGAGGAGAAGGGTAGAGGGGGTAGGAAGGAGAAGGGGAGAGGGGGAGGAAGAGATTTGACTCAATAGATCAACATAAACCAGCAGAACTTGTATAGTATGAATACTTCCCATATACTTGTGTGTATTGAGTGCGTTCTCTATAATGGTTCACACGGGTAAATCATTCCCCACAGAGACGTGTGTTAAAATTCAAAATTCAAAAAATTCTGTAAAATAGCTTGGAGAAATGAGGTGTTTCAGTCTCACTAACCTGGATAAGTGAGATATACCCTTTCATCCATCAAGTGGGTTCTTCTGCTCAAATTCTGTCCAAGGGTCCGCAAAGCCAGACTACGAGTTCTTGTCACTCAAAAAATCACCTATTTTCCGTACACGTACCCAATGAAATATAGTCCCCTCAAATTCCATCAGAAAAGCTTTCATCTTCCAACCAAAATGCAGTTTGTAGAGGAATTCATACTCAATATCTACAGCTATTCAGTTTTTTGTCAAACTGCATCATTGATTTTTAATCAAATTTTATCTTTATTTATTTTGGTATCTTTGGTACGAATTTGTGAAGGGGTCTGGGACAGTCTATTTTATTTCCAGGTGTGAGCCCATTATAGTCGCCAACCTTCGGACTGTCTATTGTAGTCTCCTCATCCAGCGGTTCCAACACACACACACGCACACACACACACACACACACACACACACACAACACACACACACACATGCGCGCGCGCACACACACACACACATACACAGAAAATTCATAACTTTTGCATCGATTGCCAGATTTTTCTCAAACTTGCATTAATGTGTTCTACTAATGTTGCTGCTTTCACTCAATCCGCATTTCTCTTTGGGTTTGGGTTTCCTTTAAACGGAATGATGCCCCTGGGGATGATTGCTTAAATTGACTTAAATGAAGAAAATTGAGTGAGACAATACCTACACAAGGATTGTTTTACTCTGTCATTACAGACAAACAAATCTATATCCATATTACCAATCTATTGATTATTTGCACATTATTAAAGGTAGGGAATCCCATTTGCATGCCTTAAATGAAGAGTTGCATAAATACAGTGGTATGTTGAAGAGAGTATCATTTTAGAAACTCCCATAAAGTATTGAAAGTGGAAGGTAACATTTAGTACATTTTCATTGACCGTTAGATTTTGAATTGAATTCTTTTCGGGGCTCACCGTAAATTCCAGTACATTACTAGGCTACCTTTGCAGACCCATGCACTGCATGTGTGTCCATCATGTATATTCTGTGAAGAAAGTTCATCAAAACTTACAAACATTTCTATATACATTCTTGCCACACACTCTATATGTTATTACATCAGCTCTTATACTTTTAGATTTGTGTTTATAGATAAAAAAAATTAATACAGAAGACTGCAACAAAAAGGCTTAAGAGTGGCTGACACACAGAACTACTGAGTAGTTGAGTTTTGTGCATTATTCAAATTGTGGATAACTGTAGACTTCCAAATTTCTCAGCAGTGGCCTAAACAAGTCCCCTGAGGTTCATATTTAATGTTTCGCTGCAGCACTTGGGAGGTCTGTAAAAGGTATCCCCTACCTTTAAGGGCGATTCAAAGGATTCAACGATTTTAAAGGTGTGTGTGTGTAGGGGGGGGGGGCGGTCAAGATCGTCTTCCAAGTTAGAAGAAAACCGAAAGAAAAGAGAAACAACATTAAAAAGGTCTTTTTTATTTTTCAGATGTGATTTTCCGCTGAAAGTCGGCAAACAAGCAAAACCCGAACTAAAACAAAAACAAAGTCCTCATGTTTTTGCTGCTACAGTGTACTCCCCTATACCACCTATTTAATGTACAAAGGTGGAGGAAGCAAACATTCGATCCATGTACATGTGAGGTGTGTGTGTGTGTGGGAGGGGGGGGGGGGGCAGGGGGTGGGGGTCAGCCTTCCACCAAGCTCCTCTCCTAACCGGTTGAACCGGTCCGGTCATGAGCTTGTAATCGTGATTGTATATGCGATATGGTGATTCCTGTCGATCACCCCCCCCCCCCCCCCCCTCCCCCAAAGATTAGGGTTAGGGTCAAAAGAGTTCTGTGGTTAGGGCTACGTTTAAGGTTAGGATTAGGTTCAGGATTAGGATTAGGGACTTTGGAGGGGTCCGGGGTAATTGCCCAGGGGTTTATTGCCATAGACCCTTCCTGATTGAATAACTTCAGAAAAGTGATCAGTAAGAAATACGAGGATTAGAGCGTCGATGATAATTGCTTTTGAATTAAAAACTGGAAATTCCAAATATTATGTACCAATATATGATATTGAGTTGCGAGGGAATGACATTCTCACTTCTATTCAATTCAATTCAATTCAATTCAATCATAGTTTATTTCAAATCAACGAAAATCAAAACATAGACCCCGTTTACAGCCCGGCCTCAATTGCGCGGCCGAGCCCCGCAATTTTCTTCGTTTACACTGCTGGGCTCGACCTCGCTTTTAATTCAAACCTTTCAATATTTTGTCGTAGTGGCGCTCTACTTGTAAACAAACCTAATTCATATTGTCTGGTTTTCAGCCCCTTTACCAACTGAACTCCATGGCCACAGAGTCGCCGTTCGGGCAGAGGTCTTTGCCGAAGGAAAAAAATCCTTTGCAGGAAAAAAACCACCTTAAACTATACTAGTTGTCTACGTTGAGGGGGTTAATATCCCGAATAGCGAAAGATACAGGCAGAGACTAAAATTGGCCGCGCATTTGGCCTAGTTTGCGTTTACACCAAGAAAAGGCCGGGCTCGGCCGCGGCTCCACCTCCAGAGCGAGACCACTCATTTGGCCTTTTGCGCGTTTACACTGAAATGAAGGTGGGCTCGGCTGCGGCCGAGCCGCGGCCGAGCCTCGCACTGTAAACGGGGTCTTAGTACAAAGTATACATGTCATGAAATTATATTGTTCAAACATTTGCAGAAGATCCATGTAATATACAAGATAAGTTATATAACAACAACAATGATTAGGAGAAACAATGCATAATACTTCGTGGACATGCGGAAAATAAATTCGATTATGGAAAATAGTGATCCACTAAAAAGCAAAGCTTGTGGGTCGTGGATCGCTAGATAATCAATAAGTAAACAATGTATCATTCAAAATTCTTTGTAACTATTGTATCGCAGATAGATTATTTAAGTCATCTGTAGAAATAAACATATAGTTATTCTAAGATACGCAGGTCGGGAAAAAATATATATATAATAACGTATTAATGCTATATGCCCGGACACTGTTCATTGAACCGCGTGTAGCATACCGGGAAAATATGACAAGGACAACACACTCGTACACACATTCAATTATCCGAAAACATATAAGACGCGAGACAGTACCGAGAAGGGAGAAGACAATAACAATACAAGTCTACGAAGAACAAAGGACAAGAAAGAAAGAGGAGAGAAGAAAGAAAGAAGAGACGTCTGCATACAGAACACGCCACTTTGCCGTTTGCATATTCATATTAACTGTTCTAGAACACTGTTTCCCCAAAAAGTCATGAAAATAGCCGAACTTCAAAATGTCTTAACTTTCCCAATTTCGATCAAAATTAACAAATCTTATCAGACTAACTTATTTTGGGACTGGATTTCCCCATTTAACAAGGTATTTAGGGAAACATTTAACCTAGCGTCAAGTCATGTCAATCATTGTAGCAGCACTATACGTGTAGGGCCTACATGTTACCGCACAGCATTATTGATTACATGTATATATGATTTGATTTTGTCCTCGAAGGTTCGTTAGTGTCATGACGGCATGCACACCACTCTGCAGCAGCAGTGTAGACAGGGTGAAAGTGTGATTGTAGGCCTGAGGAGACATTAAATAGCCATGACATTATGTCACATCATATCAACCAAAGTTGTGGTGCCCAATCTCCTGACAAAAAAAAAACACACCAAAACAAACAAGCAACAAAAAAGTTCCCAGACTTTTTGCTACAAAATTTGGTGCCCAATTCATGGTTTCCAATTGGTTTTTAGAGCCGGTTCCCATTCAGCTAATTGTGTTGGAAAATCGGCTGACGAGCAAGGTTCTCACTTGGCACCTAAGTCCGTTTCTAGAATTGCCCTTTCCAATCACCTCAAAAGCAAGCAAGCAAAAAAAAAAAAGAAGATAAAAAAGTCCTCACTTGCAGCCTGAGAAGCAAAAAAAAAAAAAAAAAAAAGATGGTCAGATTCTGTGCTCCCAATTGCACTGTTCAATCAGCTCTCGAGCAAAACTAAAAACATGCCTTTACAACTTTTCGCTGTTCATTTGTTACCGTGCACCTCAAAACGAACATAAAGTCGCACACACTGATTTTGCGTGAGGACTGAAAATAAGTGAAATGGGTCAACCTACCCAAACTTGACTTATTTCTGAAAGAGCGGGTCTTCTTTTACATTATGCTAAAATTTGGTATCAAAAAACGGGCAGGAAAGTGTGCGTGTGTGTGTTTTTTTTTTTTTTTTTTGCAGTTTATCTCGAACATTTTTGGTAGAATAGTGTGATTAGGTGTGTCTTTAGAATCCCTTTTTCATTTCTGAAAAACCTTGTCCACACTCTTCACTTTCAACTCTAATAACTTTTGAAAGGATAGTGCTACTGCTTTGTAAGTTGGCATTAATTATGGACAGAATGTGTTAATGAGGCATGCTTCATTTCAGTTTAATCTGATAATCCCTTCATTGTTATTACTCTGGTGGTTTACTTCCTGTTTTTTGTCCCATTCATCGCACAGCCAGCACGATTTTGTAAAGATAAGCGCTTGAATAGACACTGCATGTACTTCAGAGCCTCTTTTGTCAGTTCACACTTTTCCTGAGTTTGTGCTTTCTTTCCAATATTTAGATTAGGAGAGTCCATTTGATTTGAGTTATACATCGTTTTAAAGCTTAAAGTCTGCTCTTTCAGAATATGGTCTGAACTAAAAATTCATATCTGGTAGATTTTTGCTTGTTTTGAGGTGCAGGGTCACATTTCATCAAAAATATAGCTGCCAAATAAACAAACAAATAAAAAAAAGATACCGCAGTACACAAAACGTAGAGTTATTTCCTTTTTGTAAGCAATTATGCTAGAATAATGTTGAAAACAGAGAAATAATGCCCGGCATAATGTTAGATGCTGAAGCGTCATAATTATGCCAGTTCTGCCAACGTATAGCTCTGCAGGGTGCTGATCTTCAACTATATAAAGGATGCCCCTCTACAGAAGATGATGATGATGATAATTATTATTATCGGAATTCGGAACTTGGGTATTTGTTCAAAGTTCACCGTGTCACTGCCGGCAACCATGGATAGCCGTGTGGTAGTGTCGCAGCTGTTCGAATGGCAGTAGATGAGGGGTCCGACTTTTGCTCGACCGAAAGACATCATACTATAATTCGAGCAACGTGTGTCTGTCTGTCTGTTTGTTCCTCTATTCCTCCCAGGTCCATCATCTCCATCAAACTTAGTGGGTGGATGCATGTTCTCCGCGAAATTGCCCTTGAGGGGCTCACTTTTGGAAAGGTCAAGGTCACTGGGGTCAAAGGTCAAGTAACTGTTTTTCGCTACTCCCTGGGATTCCCCCAGAAATATCCTCAATGGGGATTTCCCAGGTGTAGGCCTACAATATGTTTCCAGTTTGGTCAAGATCGGACCAAGGAGTAGCGCAAAACAGTTATTTGACCTCCGTTGACCCAGTGACCTTGACCATTTCTGGGGGAATCCCCATTAAAGATTTCTGGGCACTGGCTGAAGCCAAACAAGCATGATGCATGTACTTTAGCATAGCCCCCCCCCCCCCCCCCATGCCCCACTTCGGCTGATTCAGCACTCCACGGGTACATTGACTAAATGTTTTAATACATGTAACCATGAGCACAACATCCTAAACAATGCGCTTTTTTTGCAGTCTCATTTTGCATCTTTCCACTTTTCAAAGCTTGTTTGATAAGAAATCCTTATTTCCTTTTTAGTTTTGTTTTGTTTACTTTTAAACATGATCTAAGAGAGAGAGAAAAAAAAAAACAGACACTGATTGAAGGGTCTACTGAAGTCTTTGTTGTCTTTGGCAATTTTTCAAACTGGTCGCGCTGGTTGGGACCATGTCACCGATTCCTGAAAGCATTGATACAAGTAGCACTACCGACTGCCGTGGAAAGATTGTGCAGGGTTTTGGCATGACGCCCATGAATTTCATGAGTTTTCAGCTGCTATACTGATTCACTGCGCTCATGGTGTGCTCCGTAAAACGAGAGGTGATCGGTAGCGCGTGACTGACACCAAGCGAATAACAACAGCAATGATAATAAAGGGAATTCTAAATGAAAATTATACATTATCAATTTTCTCTTTCAGTGATATACAGCGCCTAATAGAGAGATTGCAATGCGACACTCCATATCATAGGAAAACGAAATGGTGCAGAAAATAGTGATTTCACCCACGCACAAGGCGAATTCAGCTAGGCATGGCAATTCTCGTGAAAGGACATTCACATCGCGAAGAAATTAATGATTCAAACCATTTTATCATCCGATGTGGCCCAACTCATATGGCTTCTGCAACATGTGAAAAATAAAGAGGAGGATAAAACTGAATAAAATAAATTGGCAACTGTCTTCCATGACAGTAATATATAAAAAAAAAGTACCATTTGGATTTTCGTGCAGTATCCGTGTACCACTTAGATAGTAAAATGTTACGAGTATGAAAACAGACTTTTTCTGTGTCAGGTCAGTCGAGTAAAAAACAAAAAACAAAAAACAAAAAACAAACAAACAATGTGGAATAGATACTGTCCTTTCTCTTCTACCTGATCCAACATCATACTATAATACAATAGTGACTCTGCATCACTAAACCAAGAGACACAAGTCGCCACATATAGATTTGATTTTTAGTTAAGGGGCAGATTCTGAAAGAGCAGACTTTAATTTTTAGAATGATGTATGGCTCAATAGATTGGACGGAATATCTAAATATTGGAAAGAAAGCAAACCCTCTTGAAAAGTGTGAAGCGAGAAAAGAGGCTCTAAAGTACAGGGCCTATTCAATTGGTAAACCGTGCTACCTGTGCGTTGAATGGGACAAAAAAATAAAGACAGGATATAAACCACTGGAGCAACAACAATGAAGGGATTATCAGATTAAATTGAGATTGAGCATGCTCCTTTAACGCATTCGGTGCACGATTAATGTCAACGTTCAAAACAGGAGCATTATTCCTTCAAAAGTAATCAGAGTGTGCAAAGGGTTATCAAGAAAAAGGGGCCTCTAAAGACATACCTAATCTCACAATACTCTACCTAAAAGTGTTGTCGAAAAACTGCTGAGAATGCACTTTCCCAAGCATTTTGAGATCCCAAACTTAAGGAAAATATGTAGAAGAAGAGTAATGCTTTCAGAAGATATGAAAACTTGATATATTGACGTTGTTGACTCGTTTCACTCTTTTTTTTTTGAATCCTCACGTATCAAGAGGTCCGGTTTTTTGTTCATTTTGTGATGCACTTTTACGATAGGTTTATAAGAAAGCAAAACCCAAAGAGAGTGTAGATTGAATGAAAGCAGCAACATTAGTAGGACACATTTGGGAAAGTTTGAGGAAAATCGAAAAAAATGTCTTGGTGCAAAAGTTATGAATTTTCAAAGTTTTAGTGGTGACACAGCTGGATGAGGAGATGTTATGATGTCATGTGTCGACAACAATAGATTATAAAGAAAATAGAAAGGGACTCCCCCCCCCCCCCCCCAAAAAAAAAAAAAAATCAATTTTCTACCATAATAAAAAAAGTTCCAGACTCATCGCTTTCAGAATGCAAGGGGAATAATTGCTACCCTTAATTAACATATGTCTGTACCAAGTTGATGGAATGTGTAATTTCCATAAAATATGAATTTTTGTGTAATCTCATTATTTTCTTTATATTGTTGATACTGTGCTGCTAGCTGATAATGAACAAGACCTGAAAACAATTGTTGATGTAATATACCGCCAAAGTAAGGCACTTGGCTTGGACATGAATGTGAAAGAGACCAAAACATGGTAATATCTCGAAAGGTGGAAATGCCATGGTAAACATCTCTATCAGCAACACTCTCCTGGAACAAGTCAGTGAATTCACATAATTATTTAGTAAAAATGTTAATGAAGATGGGAAGAATGGTGGAGAAACATTAGGAGAAAAATTGGCACGGCTCTAAGTTTACGCAAATGAGTAGAGTGTTAACATCAAGGAAGATATCTACTGCAACCAAGCTCAGACTAGTAAAATGTTACATGCATTCAACTTTCCTTTACTGTTGTGAAACATGGACATTGTACTTGGACGATATGAAAGGGCTGGCTGCATTCGAGATGTGCGGGGATCTTCAGACGCCTGGGCCGTATATCATGGTCAGACAGGAAAACAAATCAGTGTGGTTCTAGATCATCTGAGTGTCACAAAAACGATGATGAAAGGCATTACATCAAGAAAACTCAAATATTTTGGTCATGTTAAAAGACAGCAGAACATCCCAAAAAGTGTACTGGAAGGGATTATAGAAGGCAGGAGATGCAGAGGACGCCAGCGCAGTGTGCGTTGTAACAACATAAAGGAGTGGACAGGAAAGAGTGTGGCCGCATGTAGTAAGGCGGCCATGAACAGAACAGAGAGGAGGTCCATATTAGTGTAGGTCATACTTCTCAATTGACTTTTTAACATCATAAATGTGTTTTTGATGATATTTGCCCCTACTTCATAATGGGGAATTACACATTCAAGGGTTATAAAGCTTCTCAAAGGGACATTTTGAAAATCATGCCCTTTGGGGTTTTCTTCAAAAATAAATCTTGCAGTGTTGATCAGTTCTTCATAAGATGAATACATAGATGCAGGCGAATATTCTTGATTAAGGGGGTGTCATCATCACCTTATTGCCTACTTAAAGTACTTAAAATACTTTGTTTTGTCAAGCAAACTTACTTATGTATTTTGAGCTGTTTCAGTGATAGCCAAAACAAAGAAATACATTAAAATAACACAGTCATTCAAAGTTGTGTGATACTAATGGCTGCTATGTACAAAGATCTAGTACCACGACAACATAATAAGAAAACAAATTGTAGCCAAGCAGAGTGGGGGGGGGGGGGGGGTAGAGGGGGGTAGGAAGGAGAAGGGGGAGGGGGAGGAAGAGATTTGACATAATAGATCAACATCAACCAGCAGAACAATGGTATGGGATGAAATACTTCCCATATACTTGTGTACTAGGGCTCACACGGGTAAATGATTCCCCATAGAGACGTGTGTTAAAATTCAAATGTCAAAAAATTCTGTAAAATAACTGGGAGAAATGAGGTGTTTCAGCTTCACTAACCTGGATAAATGAGATATACCCTTTCATCCATCAAATTTTCAGGGTGGGTTCTTCTGCTCAAATTCTGTACAAGGGTCCGCAAAGCCAGACTACGAGTTCTTGTCACTCAAAAAATTACCTATTTTCCGTACACGTATCCAATGAAATTATAGTCCCCTCAAATGCCATCAGAAAAGCTTTCATCTTCCAACCAAAATGCAGTTTGTAGAGGAATTCATACTCAATATCTACAGCTATTCAGTTTTTTGCCAAACTGCATCATTGATTTTTAATCACATTTTTTCTTTATTTATTTTGGTATCTTTGGTACGAATTTGTGAAGGGGTCTCGGACAGTCCATTTTATTTACAGGTGTGAGCTCATTATGGTCGCCAACCTTCGGACTGTCTATTGTAGTCTCCTCATCCAGCGGTTCCAACACACACACACACAAAGAAAATTCATAACTTTTGCATCGATTGCCAGATTTTCCTCAAACTTGCATTGATGTGTTCTACTAATGTTGCTGCTTTCACTCAATCCACATTTCTCTTAGGGTTTTGGTTTCCTTTAAACGGAACGATGCCCCTGGGGATGATTGCTTTAATTGACTTAAATCAAGAAAATTGAGAGAGACAATACCTATACAAGGATTGTTTTACTACATCATTACAGACAAAGAAACCTATATCCGTATTACCAAATTATTTATTGATTATTTGCACATTATTAAGGGCGATTCAAAGGACTGAACGATTTTAAATGTGTGTGTGTGTGTGGGGGGGGGGGGGGGGGTCAAGATCGTCTTCCAAGCTAGAAGAAAACCGAAAGAAAAGAGAAACAACATCAAAAAGGTCTTCTTATTTTTCAGATGTGATTTTCCGCTGAAAGTCGGCAAACAAACAAAACCCAAACTAAAACAAAAACAAAGTCCTCATGTTTTTGCTGCTACAGTGTACTCCCCTATACCACCTGATTAATGTACAAAAGTGGGGGAAGCAAACATTCGATCCATGTAAGGTGTGTGTGTGTGTATGTGTGTGTGTGTATGTGTGTGTGTGTGTGTGTGTGTGTGTATGGGGGGGGGGGGGGGAGGCAGGGGGTGGGGGTCAGCCTTCCACCAAGCTCCTCTCCTAACCGGTTGAGCCGGTCCGGTGATGGGCTTGAATATGCTATATATTGATTACCGTCTATCACCCCCCCCCCCCCCCCCCACTCATATGTACCTTTCACCATTGACATAGCTGAGGCCGCATCCGAGCAATTACCCCCAGAGGGCAATTACCCCCCCCCCCCCCCCCCCCCCAATACTGGTTAGTGGTAAGGTTACAGTAAAGATTAGGGTTAGGGTCAAAAGAGTTCTGTAGTTAGGGTTAGGTTTAGGGTTAGGATTAGTTCAGGATTAGGATTAGGGACTGGGGAAGGGTCCGGGGTAATTGCTCAGGGGGTAATTGCCATAGACCCTTCCTGATTGAATAACTTCAGAATAGTGATCAGTAAGAAATACTAGGATTTGAGCGTCGAGGATAATTGCTTTTGAATTAAAAACTGGAAATTCCAAATATCATGTACCAACTATATAATAAGTTACATAATAAGTAGGGAATGACATGCTCACTTCACTTCACTTCAATTCAATTCAATTCAATTCAATTCAATTCAATCATAGTTTACTTCCAATAAACGAAAATCAAAACATAGTACAAAGTATACATGTCATGAAATTATATTGTTCAAACATTTGCAGAAGATCCATGAAATATACAAGATAAGTTATATAACAACAATAATAATTAGGAGAAACAATGCATATATACTTCGTGGGCATGCGGAAAATAAATTCGATTATGGAAAATAGTGATCCACTAAAAAGCAAAGCTTGTGGGACGTCGATCGCTAGATAATTAATAAGTAAACAATGTATTATTCAAAATTCTTTATAACTATTGTATCTCATATAGATAATTTAAGTCATCTGTAGTAATATACATAATTATAGTTATTTTAAGATACGCAGGTCGGGAAAAATATAGATATAATAAAGTATCAATGCTATATGCCCGGACACTGTTCATTGAACCGCGTGTATCGGGAAAATATGACAAGGACAACACAGTCGTACACACATTCAATTATCCACAAACATATAAGACGCGAGACAGTACCGAGAAGAGAGAAGACGATAACAATACAAGACTACGAAGTACAAAGGACAGGAAAAAAAGAGGAGAGAAGAAAGAAAGAAGAGAGGTCTGCATACAGAACACGCCACTTTGCCGTTTGCATATTCATATTAACTGTTCTAGAACACTGTTTCCCCCAAAAAGTCATGAAAATAGCCGAACTTCAAAATGTCTTAACTTTCCCAATTTCGATCAAAATTAACAAATCTTATCAGACTAACTTATTTTGGGACTGGATTTCCCCATTTAACAAGGTATTTAGGGAAACATCTAATCTAGCGTCAAGTCATGTCAATCATTGTAGCAGCACTATACATGTAGGGCCTACATGTTACCGCACGGCATTATTGTTTACATGTAAATATGATTTGACTTTGTCCTCGAAGGTTCGTTAGTGTCATGACGGCATGCACACCACTCTGCAGCAGCAGTGTAGACAGGGTGAAAGTGTGATTGTGGGCCTGAGGAGACATTAAATAGCCATGACATTATGTCACATCATATCAACCAAAGTTGTGGTGCCCAATCTCCTGACAAAAAAAAAAAAAAAAACACACCAAAACAAACAAGCAACAAAAAAGTTCCCAGACTTTTTGCTACAAAATTTGGTGCCCAATTCATGGTTTCCAATTGGTTTTTAGAGTCGGTTTCCATTCAGCTAATTGTGTTGGAAAATCGGCTGACGAGCAAGGTTCTCACTTGGCACCTAAGTCCGTTTCTAGAATTGCCCTTTCCAATCACCTCAAAAGCAAGCAAGCAAAAAAAAAGAAGATAAAAATGTCCTCACTTGCAGCCTGAGAAGAAGAAGAAAAAAAAAGATGGTCAGATTCTGTGCTCCCAATTGCACTGTTCAATCAGCTCTCGAGCAAAACTAAAAACATGCCTTTACAACTTTTCGCTGTTCATTTGGTTGTGACCGTGCACCTCAAAACGAACATAAAGTCGCACATACTGATTTTGCGTGAGGACTGAAAATAAGTGAAATGGGTCAACCTAGCCAAACTTGACTTATTTCTGAAAGAGCGGGTCTTCTTTTACATTATGCTAAAATTTGGTATCAAAAAACGGGCAGGAAAGTGTGTGTGTGTGTGTGTGTGTTTTTTTTTTTTTTTGGCAGTTTATCTCGAATATCTCGAACATTTTTGGTAGAATAGTGTGATAAGGTGTGTCTTTAGAATCCCTTTTTCATTTCTGAAAAACCTTGTCCACACTTTTCACTTTCAACTCTAATAACTTTTGAAAGGATAGTGCTACTGCTTTGTAAGTTGGCATTAATTATGGACAGAATGTGTTAATGAGGCATGCTTCATTTCAGTTTAATCTGATAATCCCTTCATTGTTGTTACTCTGGTGGTTTACTTCCTGTTTTTTGTCCCATTCATCGCACAGCCAGCACGATTTTGTAAAGATAAGCGCTTGAATAGACACTGCATGTACTTCAGAGCCTCTTTCCTCAGTTCACACTTTTCCTGAGTTTGTGCTTTCTTTCCAATATTTAGATTAGGAGAGTCCATTTGATTTGACTTATACATCGTTTTAAAGCTTAAAGTCTGCTCTTTCAGAATATGGTCTTAACTAAAAATTCATGTCTGGTAGATTTTTGTTTGTTTTGAGGTGCAGGGTCACATTTCATCGACAATATAGCTGCCAAATAAACAAACAAATAAAAAAAGATACCGCAGTACACAAAACGTAGGGTTATTTCCTTTTTGTAAGCAATTATGCTAGAATAATGTTGAAAACAGAGAAATAATGCCCGGCATAATGTTAGATGCTGAAGCGTCATAATTATGCCAGTTCTGCCAACGTATAGCTCTGCAGGGTGCTGATCTTCAACTATATAAAGGATGCCCCTCTACAGGAGAAGATGATGATGATAATTATTATTATCGGAATTCGGAACTTGGGTATTTGTTCAAAGTTCACCGTGTCACTGCCGGCAACCATGGATAGCCGTGTGGTAGTGTCGCAGCTGTTCGAATGGCAGTAGATGACGGGTCCGACTTTTGCTCGACCGAAAGACATCATACTATAATTCAAGCAACGTGTGTCTGTCTGTCTGTTTGTTCCTCTATTCCTCCCAGGTCCATCATCTCCATCAAACTTAGTGGGTGGATGCATGTTCTCCGCGAAATTGCCCTTGAGGGGCTCACTTTTGGAAAGGTCAAGGTCACTGGGGTCAACGGAGGTCAAGTAACTGTTTTTCGCTACTCCCTGGGATTCCCTCAGAAATATCCTCAATGGGGATTTCCCAGGTGTAGGCCTACAATATGTTTCCAGTTTGGTCAAGATCGGACCAAGGAGTAGCGCAAAACAGTTATTTGACCTCCGTTGACCCAGTGACCTTGACCATTTCTGGGGAATCCCCATAGAAGATTTCTGGGCACTGGCTGAAGCCAAACAAGCATGATACATGTACTTCATCATAGCACCCCCCCCCCCCCAACCCCCCCCCCCCCCCCCCATGCCCCACGTCGGCTGATTCAGCACTCCACGGGTACATTGACTAAATGTTTTAATACATGTAACCATGAGCACAACCTCCTAAACAATGCGGTTTTTTTTTTGCAGTCTAATTTTGTGTCTTTCCACATTTCAAAGCTTCTTTGATAAGAAATCCTTATTTCCTTTTATTTCCTTTTTAGTTTTTTTTTTTCGTTTACTTTTAAACATGATCTAAGAGAGAGAGAAAAAAAAAGCAGACACTGATTGAAGGGTCTACTGAAGTCTTTGTTGTCTTTGGAGATTTTTCAAACTGGTCGCTCTTGTTGGGACCATGTCACCGATTCCTGAAAGCATTGATACAACCAGCACTACCGACTGCCGTGGAAAGATTGTGCAGGGTTTTGGCATGACGCCCATGAATTTCATGAGTTTTCAGCTGCTATACTGATTCACTGCGCTCATGGTGTGCTCCGTAAAATGAGAGGTGATCGGTAGCGCGTGACTGACACCAAGCGAATAAGAACATCAATGATAATAAATGGAATTCTAAATGAAAATTATACATTATCAATTTTCTCTTTCAGGGATATACAGCGCCTAATAGAGAGATTGCAATGCGACACTCCATATCATAGGAAAACGAAATGGTGCAGACAATAGTGATTTCACCCACGCACAAGATGATTTCAGCTAGGCATGGCAATTCTCGTGAAAGGACATTCACATCGCGAAGAAATTAATGATTCAAACCATTTTATCATCCGATGTGGCCCAACTCATATGGCTTCTGCAACATGTGAAAAATAAAGAGGAGGATAAAACTGAATAAAATAAATTGGCAACTGTCTTCCATGACAGTAATATATAAAAAAGTACCATTTGAATTTTCGTGCAGTATCCGTGTATACCACTTAGATAGTAAAATGTTACGAGTATGAAAACAGACTTTTTCTGTGTCAGGTCAGTCTAGTAAAAAACAAAAAACAAAAAACAAAAAACAAACAAACAATGTGGAATAGATACTGTCCTTTCTCTTCCACCTGATCCAACCTCATACTATAATACAATAGTGACTCTGCATCGCTAAACCAAGAGACACAAGTCGCCACATATAGATTTGATTTTTAATTAAGGGGCAGATTCTGAAAGAGCAGACTTTAATTTTCAGAAAGATGTATGGCTCAATGGAAATGGACTAAATATCTACATATTGGAAAGAAAGCAAACCCTCTGGAAAAGTGTGAAGCGAGAAAAGAGGCTCTAAAGTACAGGGTCTATTCAATTGGTAAACCGTGCTACCTGTGCGTTGAATGGGACAAAAAAAAAAGACAGGATATAAACCACTGGAGCAACAACAATGAAGGGATTATCAGATTAAATTGAGATTGAGCATGCTCCTTTAACGCATTCGGTGCACGATTAATGTCAACGTTCAAAGCAGGAGCATTATCCCTTCAAAAGTAATCAGAGTGTGCAAAGGGTTATCAAGAAAAAGGGGCCTCTAAAGACATACCTAATCTCACAATACTCTACCAAAAAGTGTTGTCGAAAAACTGCTGAGAATGCACTTTCCCAAGCATTTTGAGATCCCAAACTTAAGGAAAATATGTAGAAGAAGGGTAATGCTTTTAGAAGATATGAAAACTTAATATATTGACTTTGTTGACTCGTTTCACTCTTTTTTTTTTGAATCCTCACGTATCAAGAGGTACGGTTTTTTGTTCATTTTGTGATGCACTTTTACGATAGGTTTATAAGAAAGCAAAACCCAAAGAGAGTGTAGATTGAATGAAAGCAGCAACATTAGTAGGACACATTTGTGAAAGTTTGAGGAAAATCGAAAAAAAAATGTCTTGGTGCAAAAGTTATGAATTTTCAAAGTTTTGGTGGTGACACAGCTGGATGAGGAGATGTTATGATGTCATGTGTCGACAACAATAGATTGAAGGGTCTACTGAAGTCTTTGTTGTCTTTGGAGATTTTTCAAACTGGTCGCTCTTGTTGGGACCATGTCACCGATTCCTGAAAGCATTGATACAACCAGCACTACCGACTGCCGTGGAAAGATTGTGCAGGGTTTTGGCATGACGCCCATGAATTTCATGAGTTTTCAGCTGCTATACTGATTCACTGCGCTCATGGTGTGCTCCGTAAAATGAGAGGTGATCGGTAGCGCGTGACTGACACCAAGCGAATAAGAACATCAATGATAATAAATGGAATTCTAAATGAAAATTATACATTATCAATTTTCTCTTTCAGGGATATACAGCGCCTAATAGAGAGATTGCAATGCGACACTCCATATCATAGGAAAACGAAATGGTGCAGACAATAGTGATTTCACCCACGCACAAGATGATTTCAGCTAGGCATGGCAATTCTCGTGAAAGGACATTCACATCGCGAAGAAATTAATGATTCAAACCATTTTATCATCCGATGTGGCCCAACTCATATGGCTTCTGCAACATGTGAAAAATAAAGAGGAGGATAAAACTGAATAAAATAAATTGGCAACTGTCTTCCATGACAGTAATATATAAAAAAGTACCATTTGAATTTTCGTGCAGTATCCGTGTATACCACTTAGATAGTAAAATGTTACGAGTATGAAAACAGACTTTTTCTGTGTCAGGTCAGTCTAGTAAAAAACAAAAAACAAAAAACAAAAAACAAACAAACAATGTGGAATAGATACTGTCCTTTCTCTTCTACCTGATCCAACCTCATACTATAATACAATAGTGACTCTGCATCGCTAAACCAAGAGACACAAGTCGCCACATATAGATTTGATTTTTAATTAAGGGGCAGATTCTGAAAGAGCAGACTTTAATTTTTAGAAAGATGTATGGCTCAATGGAAATGGACTAAATATCTACATATTGGAAAGAAAGCAAACCCTCTGGAAAAGTGTGAAGCGAGAAAAGAGGCTCTAAAGTACAGGGTCTATTCAATTGGTAAACCGTGCTACCTGTGCGTTGAATGGGACAAAAAAAAAGACAGGATATAAACCACTGGAGCAACAACAATGAAGGGATTATCAGATTAAATTGAGATTGAGCATGCTCCTTTAACGCATTCGGTGCACGATTAATGTCAACGTTCAAAGCAGGAGCATTATCCCTTCAAAAGTAATCAGAGTGTGCAAAGGGTTATCAAGAAAAAGGGGCCTCTAAAGACATACCTAATCTCACAATACTCTACCAAAAAGTGTTGTCGAAAAACTGCTGAGAATGCACTTTCCCAAGCATTTTGAGATCCCAAACTTAAGGAAAATATGTAGAAGAAGGGTAATGCTTTTAGAAGATATGAAAACTTAATATATTGACTTTGTTGACTCGTTTCACTCTTTTTTTTTTTTTTGAATCCTCACGTATCAAGAGGTACGGTTTTTTGTTCATTTTGTGATGCACTTTTACGATAGGTTTATAAGAAAGCAAAACCCAAAGAGAGTGTAGATTGAATGAAAGCAGCAACATTAGTAGGACACATTTGTGAAAGTTTGAGGAAAATCGGAAAAAAAAATGTCTTGGTGCAAAAGTTATGAATTTTCAAAGTTTTGGTGGTGACACAGCTGGATGAGGAGATGTTATGATGTCATGTGTCGACAACAATAGATTGAAGGGTCTACTGAAGTCTTTGTTGTCTTTGGAGATTTTTCAAACTGGTCGCTCTTGTTGGGACCATGTCACCGATTCCTGAAAGCATTGATACAACCAGCACTACCGACTGCCGTGGAAAGATTGTGCAGGGTTTTGGCATGACGCCCATGAATTTCATGAGTTTTCAGCTGCTATACTGATTCACTGCGCTCATGGTGTGCTCCGTAAAATGAGAGGTGATCGGTAGCGCGTGACTGACACCAAGCGAATAAGAACATCAATGATAATAAATGGAATTCTAAATGAAAATTATACATTATCAATTTTCTCTTTCAGGGATATACAGCGCCTAATAGAGAGATTGCAATGCGACACTCCATATCATAGGAAAACGAAATGGTGCAGACAATAGTGATTTCACCCACGCACAAGATGATTTCAGCTAGGCATGGCAATTCTCGTGAAAGGACATTCACATCGCGAAGAAATTAATGATTCAAACCATTTTATCATCCGATGTGGCCCAACTCATATGGCTTCTGCAACATGTGAAAAATAAAGAGGAGGATAAAACTGAATAAAATAAATTGGCAACTGTCTTCCATGACAGTAATATATAAAAAAGTACCATTTGAATTTTCGTGCAGTATCCGTGTATACCACTTAGATAGTAAAATGTTACGAGTATGAAAACAGACTTTTTCTGTGTCAGGTCAGTCTAGTAAAAAACAAAAAACAAAAAACAAAAAACAAACAAACAATGTGGAATAGATACTGTCCTTTCTCTTCTACCTGATCCAACCTCATACTATAATACAATAGTGACTCTGCATCGCTAAACCAAGAGACACAAGTCGCCAAATATAGATTTGATTTTTAATTAAGGGGCAGATTCTGAAAGAGCAGACTTTAATTTTTAGAAAGATGTATGGCTCAATGGAAATGGACTAAATATCTACATATTGGAAAGAAAGCAAACCCTCTGGAAAAGTGTGAAGCGAGAAAAGAGGCTCTAAAGTACAGGGTCTATTCAATTGGTAAACCGTGCTACCTGTGCGTTGAATGGGACAAAAAAAAGACAGGATATAAACCACTGGAGCAACAACAATGAAGGGATTATCAGATTAAATTGAGATTGAGCATGCTCCTTTAACGCATTCGGTGCACGATTAATGTCAACGTTCAAAGCAGGAGCATTATCCCTTCAAAAGTAATCAGAGTGTGCAAAGGGTTATCAAGAAAAAGGGGCCTCTAAAGACATACCTAATCTCACAATACTCTACCAAAAAGTGTTGTCGAAAAACTGCTGAGAATGCACTTTCCCAAGCATTTTGAGATCCCAAACTTAAGGAAAATATGTAGAAGAAGGGTAATGCTTTTAGAAGATATGAAAACTTAATATATTGACGTTGTTGACTCGTTTCACTCTTTTTTTTTTTTTTGAATCCTCACGTATCAAGAGGTACGGTTTTTTGTTCATTTTGTGATGCACTTTTACGATAGGTTTATAAGAAAGCAAAACCCAAAGAGAGTGTAGATTGAATGAAAGCAGCAACATTAGTAGGACACATTTGTGAAAGTTTGAGGAAAATCGAAAAAAAAATGTCTTGGTGCAAAAGTTATGAATTTTCAAAGTTTTGGTGGTGACACAGCTGGATGAGGAGATGTTATGATGTCATGTGTCGACAACAATAGATTATAAAGAAAATAGAAAGGGACTCCCCCCCCCCCCCCCCCAAAAAAAAAAAAAAAAAAAAAAAAATCAATTTTCTACCATAATAAAAAAAGTTCTAGACTCATCGCTTTCAGAATGCAAGGGGAATAATTGCTACCCTTAATTAACATATGTCTGTACCAAGTTGATGGAATGTGTAATTTCCATAAAATATGAATTTTTGTGTAATCTCATTATTTTCTTTATATTGTTGATACTGTGCTGCTAGCTGATAATGAACAAGACCTGAAAACAATTGTTGATGTAATATACCGCCAAAGTAAGGCACTTGGCTTGGACATGAATGTGAAAGAGACCAAAACATGGTAATATCTCGAAAGGTGGAAATGCCATGGTAAACATCTCTATCAGCAACACTCTCCTGGAGCAAGTCAGTGAATTCACATAATTATTTAGTAAAAATGTTAATGAAGATGGGAAGAATGGTGGAGAAACATTAGGAGAAAAAATTGGCACGGCTCTAAGTTTACGCAAATGAGTAGAGTGTTAACATCAAGGAAGATATCTACTGCAACCAAGCTCAGACTAGTAAAATGTTACATGCATTCAACTTTCCTTTACTGTTGTGAAACATGGACATTGTACTTGGATGATATGAAAGGGCTGGCTGCATTCGAGATGTGCGGGGATCTTCAGACGCCTGGGCCGTATATCATGGTCAGACAGGAAAACAAATCAGTGTGGTTCTAGATCATCTGAGTGTCACAAAAACGATGATGAAAGGCATTACATCAAGAAAACTCAAATATTTTGGTCATGTTAAAAGACAACAGAACATCCCAAAAAGTGTACTGGAAGGGATTATAGAAGGCAGGAGATGCAGAGGACGCCAGCGCAGTGTGCGTTATAACAACATAAAGGAGTGGACAGGAAAGAGTGTGGCCGCATGTAGTAAGGCGGCCATGAACAGAACAGAGAGGAGGTCCATATTAGTGTAGGTCATACTTCTCATTTGACTTTTTAACATCATAAATGTGTTTTTGATGATATTTGCCCCTACTTCATAATGGGGAATTACACATTCAAGGGTTATAAAGCTTCTCAAAGGGACATTTTGAAAATCATGCCCTTTGGGGTTTTCTTCAAAAATAAATCTTGCAGTGTTGATCAGTTCTTCATAAGATGAATACATAGATGCAGGCGAATATTCTTGATTAAGGGGGTGTCATCATCACCTTATTGCCTACTTAAAGTACTTAAAATACTTTGTTTTGTCAAGCAAACTTACTTATGTATTTTGAGCTGTTTCAGTGATAGCCAAAACAAAGAAATACATTAAAATAACACAGTCATTCAAAGTTGTGTGATACTAATGGCTGCTATGTACAAAGATCTAGTACCACGACAACATAATAAGAAAACAAATTGTAGCCAAGCAGAGTGGGGGGGGGGGGGGGGTAGAGGGGGGTAGGAAGGAGAAGGGGGAGGGGGAGGAAGAGATTTGACATAATAGATCAACATCAACCAGCAGAACAATGGTATGGGATGAATACTTCCCATAGACTTGTGTACTAGGGCTCACACGGGTAAATGATTCCCCATAGAGACGTGTGTTAAAATTCAAATGTCAAAAAATTCTGTAAAATAACTGGGAGAAATGAGGTGTTTCAGCTTCACTAACCTGGATAAATGAGATATACCCTTTCATCCATCAAATTTTCAGGGTGGGTTCTTCTGCTCAAATTCTGTACAAGGGTCCACAAAGCCAGACTACGAGTTCTTGTCACTCAAAAAATTACCTATTTTCATAAATGTGTTTTTGATGATATTTGCCCCTACTTCATAATGGGGAATTACACATTCAAGGGTTATAAAGCTTCTCAAAGGGACATTTTGAAAATCATTCCCTTTGGGGTTTTCTTCAAAAATAAATCTTGCAGTGTTGATCAGTTCTTCATAAGATGAATACATAGATGCAGGCAGTTATCCTTGATTATTGGGGTGTCATCATCACCTTATTGCCTACTTTAAGTACTTTAAAAGACTATGTTTTGTCAAACAAACTAACTGTATGTATTTTGAGCTGTCTCAGTGGTAGCCAAAACAAAGAAATACATTAAAATAACACAATCATTCAAAGTTGTGTGATACTGATGGCTGCTATGTACAGATCTAGTACTACGACAACATAATAAGAAAACAAATTGTAGCCAAGCAGAGTTTGGGAGGGGGGGGGTAGAGGAGAGGGGTAGAGGGGGTAGAGGAGAGGGGTAGAGGGGGGTAGGAAGGAGAAGGGAAGAGGGGAAGAAGAGATTTGACACAATAGATCAACATCAACCAGCAGAACAATTGTATGGGATGAATACTTTCCATAGACTTGTGTGCATTGAGTGCATTCTCTATAGGGCTCACACGGGTTAATAATTCCCCGTATAGAGAGAGAGACGTGTGTTAAAATTCAAATTTCAAAAAAAAAAAAAATTGTAAAATAGCTGGGAGAAATGAGGTGTTTCTGCTTCACTAACCTGGATAAGTGAGATATACCCTTTCATCCATCAAATTTTTAGGGTGGGTTCGTCTGCTCAAATTCTGTCCAAGGGTCCGCAAAGCCAGACTACGAGTTCTTGTCACTCAAAAAATCACCTATTTTCCCTACACGTACCCAATGAAATATAGTCCCCTCAAATTCCATCAGAAAAGCTTTCATCTTCCAACCAAAATGCAGTTTGTAGAGGAATTCATACTCAATATCTACAGCTATTCAGTTTTTTGCCAAACTGCATCATTGATTTTTAATCACATTTTTTCTTTATTTATTTTGGTATCTTTGGTACGAATTTGTGAAGGGGTCTCGGACAGTCCATTTTATTTACAGGTGTGAGCTCATTATGGTCGCCAACCTTCGGACTGTCTATTGTAGTCTCCTCATCCAGCGGTTCCAACACACACACACACACAAAGAAAATTCATAACTTTTGCATCGATTGCCAGATTTTCCTCAAACTTGCATTGATGTGTTCTACTAATGTTGCTGCTTTCACTCAATCCACATTTCTCTTAGGGTTTTGGTTTCCTTTAAACGGAACGATGCCCCTGGGGATGATTGCTTTAATTGACTTAAATCAAGAAAATTGAGAGAGACAATACCTATACAAGGATTGTTTTACTACATCATTACAGACAAAGAAATCTATATCCGTATTACCAAATTATTTATTGATTATTTGCACATTATTAAGGGCGATTCAAAGGACTGAACGATTTTAAATGTGTGTGTGTGTGTGTGGGGGGGGGGGGGGGGGTCAAGATCGTCTTCCAAGCTAGAAGAAAACCGAAAGAAAAGAGAAACAACATCAAAAAGGTCTTCTTATTTTTCAGATGTGATTTTCCGCTGAAAGTCGGCAAACAAACAAAACCCAAACTAAAACAAAAACAAAGTCCTCATGTTTTTTGCTGCTACAGTGTACTCCCCTATACCACCTGATTAATGTACAAAAGTGGGGGAAGCAAACATTCGATCCATGTAAGGTGTGTGTGTGTGTGTGTGTGTGTGTGTGTGTGTGTGGGGGGGGGGGGAGGCAGGGGGTGGGGGTCAGCCTTCCACCAAGCTCCTCTCCTAACCGGTTGAGCCGGTCCGGTCATGGGCTTGAATATGCTATATATTGATTACCGTCTATCACCCCCCCCCCCCCCACTCATATGTACCTTTCACCATTGACATACCTGAGGCCGCATCCGAGCAATTACCCCCAGAGGGCAATTACCCCCCCCCCCCCCCCCCCAATACTGGTTAGTGGTAAGGTTAGAGTAAAGATTAGGGTTAGGGTCAAAAGAGTTCTGTAGTTAGGGTTAGGTTTAGGGTTAGGATTAGTTCAGGATTAGGATTAGGGACTGGGGAAGGGTCCGGGGTAATTGCTCAGGGGGTAATTGCCATAGACCCTTCCTGATTGAATAACTTCAGAATAGTGATCAGTAAGAAATACTAGGATTTGAGCGTCGAGGATAATTGCTTTTGAATTAAAAACTGGAAATTCCAAATATCATGTACCAACTATATAATAAGTTATATAATAAGTAGGGAATGACATGCTCACTTCACTTCACTTCAATTCAATTCAATTCAATTCAATTCAATTCAATTCAATTCAATTCAATAATCATAGTTTACTTCCAATCAACGAAAATCAAAACATAGTACAAAGTATACATGTCATGAAATTATATTGTTCAAACATTTGCAGAAGATCCATGAAATATACAAGATAAGTTATATAACAACAATAATAATTAGGAGAAACAATGCATATATACTTCGTGGGCATGCGGAAAATAAATTCGATTATGGAAAATAGTGATCCACTAAAAAGCAAAGCTTGTGGGACGTAGATCGCTAGATAATTAATAAGTAAACAATGTATTATTCAAAATTCTTTATAACTATTGTATCTAATATAGATAATTTAAGTCATCTGTAGTAATATACATAATTATAGTTATTTTAAGATACGCAGGTCGGGAAAAATATAGATATAATAAAGTATCAATGCTATATGCCCGGACACTGTTCATTGAACCGCGTGTATCGGGAAAATATGACAAGGACAACACAGTCGTACACACATTCAATTATCCACAAACATATAAGACGCGAGACAGTACCGAGAAGAGAGAAGACGATAACAATACAAGACTACGAAGTACAAAGGACAGGAAAAAAAGAGGAGAGAAGAAAGAAAGAAGAGAGGTCTGCATACAGAACACGCCACTTTGCTGTTTGCATATTCATATTAACTGTTCTAGAACACTGTTTCCCCCAAAAAGTCATGAAAATAGCCGAACTTCAAAATGTCTTAACTTTCCCAATTTCGATCAAAATTAACAAATCTTATCAGACTAACTTATTTTGGGACTGGATTTCCCCATTTAACAAGGTATTTAGGGAAACATCTAATCTAGCGTCAAGTCATGTCAATCATTGTAGCAGCACTATACATGTAGGGCCTACATGTTACCGCACGGCATTATTGTTTACATGTAAATATGATTTGACTTTGTCCTCGAAGGTTCGTTAGTGTCATGACGGCATGCACACCACTCTGCAGCAGCAGTGTAGACAGGGTGAAAGTGTGATTGTGGGCCTGAGGAGACATTAAATAGCCATGACATTATGTCACATCATATCAACCAAAGTTGTGGTGCCCAATCTCCTGACAAAAAAAAAAAAAAACAAACACACCAAAACAAACAAGCAACAAAAAAGTTCCCAGACTTTTTGCTACAAAATTTGGTGCCCAATTCATGGTTTCCAATTGGTTTTTAGAGTCGGTTTCCATTCAGCTAATTGTGTTGGAAAATCGGCTGACGAGCAAGGTTCTCACTTGGCACCTAAGTCCGTTTCTAGAATTGCCCTTTCCAATCACCTCAAAAGCAAGCAAGCAAAAAAAAAGAAGATAAAAATGTCCTCACTTGCAGCCTGAGAAGAAGAAGAAAAAAAAAAGATGGTCAGATTCTGTGCTCCCAATTGCACTGTTCAATCAGCTCTCGAGCAAAACTAAAAACATGCCTTTACAACTTTTCGCTGTTCATTTGGTTGTGACCGTGCACCTCAAAACGAACATAAAGTCGCACATACTGATTTTGCGTGAGGACTGAAAATAAGTGAAATGGGTCAACCTAGCCAAACTTGACTTATTTCTGAAAGAGCGGGTCTTCTTTTACATTATGCTAAAATTTGGTATCAAAAAACGGGCAGGAAAGTGTGTGTGTGTGTGTGTGTGTTTTTTTTTTTTTTTTTTTTTTTTGCAGTTTATCTCGAATATCTCGAACATTTTTGGTAGAATAGTGTGATTAGGTGTGTCTTTAGAATCCCTTTTTCATTTCTGAAAAACCTTGTCCACACTCTTCACTTTCAACTCTAATAACTTTTGAAAGGATAGTGCTACTGCTTTGTAAGTTGGCATTAATTATGGACAGAATGTGTTAATGAGGCATGCTTCATTTCAGTTTAATCTGATAATCCCTTCATTGTTGTTACTCTGGTGGTTTACTTCCTGTTTTTTGTCCCATTCATCGCACAGCCAGCACGATTTTGTAAAGATAAGCGCTTGAATAGACACTGCATGTACTTCAGAGCCTCTTTCCTCAGTTCACACTTTTCCTGAGTTTGTGCTTTCTTTCCAATATTTAGATTAGGAGAGTCCATTTGATTTGACTTATACATCGTTTTAAAGCTTAAAGTCTGCTCTTTCAGAATATGGTCTTAACTAAAAATTCATGTCTGGTAGATTTTTGTTTGTTTTGAGGTGCAGGGTCACATTTCATCGACAATATAGCTGCCAAATAAACAAACAAATAAAAAAAGATACCGCAGTACACAAAACGTAGGGTTATTTCCTTTTTGTAAGCAATTATGCTAGAATAATGTTGAAAACAGAGAAATAATGCCCGGCATAATGTTAGATGCTGAAGCGTCATAATTATGCCAGTTCTGCCAACGTATAGCTCTGCAGGGTGCTGATCTTCAACTATATAAAGGATGCCCCTCTACAGGAGAAGATGATGATGATAATTATTATTATCGGAATTCGGAACTTGGGTATTTGTTCAAAGTTCACCGTGTCACTGCCGGCAACCATGGATAGCCGTGTGGTAGTGTCGCAGCTGTTCGAATGGCAGTAGATGACGGGTCCGACTTTTGCTCGACCGAAAGACATCATACTATAATTCAAGCAACGTGTGTCTGTCTGTCTGTTTGTTCCTCTATTCCTCCCAGGTCCATCATCTCCATCAAACTTAGTGGGTGGATGCATGTTCTCCGCGAAATTGCCCTTGAGGGGCTCACTTTTGGAAAGGTCAAGGTCACTGGGGTCAACGGAGGTCAAGTAACTGTTTTTCGCTACTCCCTGGGATTCCCTCAGAAATATCCTCAATGGGGATTTCCCAGGTGTAGGCCTACAATATGTTTCCAGTTTGGTCAAGATCGGACCAAGGAGTAGCGCAAAACAGTTATTTGACCTCCGTTGACCCAGTGACCTTGACCATTTCTGGGGAATCCCCATAGAAGATTTCTGGGCACTGGCTGAAGCCAAACAAGCATGATACATGTACTTCATCATAGCCCCCCCCCCCCCCCCCCCCCCCCCCCCCCCCATGCCCCACCTCGGCTGATTCAGCACTCCACGGGTACATTGACTAAATGTTTTAATACATGTAACCATGAGCACAACCTCCTAAACAATGCGGTTTTTTTTTTTTTTTTTGCAGTCTAATTTTGTGTCTTTCCACATTTCAAAGCTTCTTTGATAAGAAATCCTTATTTCCTTTTATTTCCTTTTTAGTTTTTTTTTTTCGTTTACTTTTAAACATGATCTAAGAGAGAGAGAGAAAAAAAAAAAGCAGACACTGATTGAAGGGTCTACTGAAGTCTTTGTTGTCTTTGGAGATTTTTCAAACTGGTCGCTCTTGTTGGGACCATGTCACCGATTCCTGAAAGCATTGATACAACCAGCACTACCGACTGCCGTGGAAAGATTGTGCAGGGTTTTGGCATGACGCCCATGAATTTCATGAGTTTTCAGCTGCTATACTGATTCACTGCGCTCATGGTGTGCTCCGTAAAATGAGAGGTGATCGGTAGCGCGTGACTGACACCAAGCGAATAAGAACATCAATGATAATAAATGGAATTCTAAATGAAAATTATACATTATCAATTTTCTCTTTCAGGGATATACAGCGCCTAATAGAGAGATTGCAATGCGACACTCCATATCATAGGAAAACGAAATGGTGCAGACAATAGTGATTTCACCCACGCACAAGATGATTTCAGCTAGGCATGGCAATTCTCGTGAAAGGACATTCACATCGCGAAGAAATTAATGATTCAAACCATTTTATCATCCGATGTGGCCCAACTCATATGGCTTCTGCAACATGTGAAAAATAAAGAGGAGGATAAAACTGAATAAAATAAATTGGCAACTGTCTTCCATGACAGTAATATATAAAAAAAAGTACCATTTGAATTTTCGTGCAGTATCCGTGTATACCACTTAGATAGTAAAATGTTACGAGTATGAAAACAGACTTTTTCTGTGTCAGGTCAGTCTAGTAAAAAACAAAAAACAAAAAACAAAAAACAAACAAACAATGTGGAATAGATACTGTCCTTTCTCTTCTACCTGATCCAACCTCATACTATAATACAATAGTGACTCTGCATCGCTAAACCAAGAGACACAAGTCGCCACATATAGATTTGATTTTTAATTAAGGGGCAGATTCTGAAAGAGCAGACTTTAATTTTTAGAAAGATGTATGGCTCAATGGAAATGGACTAAATATCTACATATTGGAAAGAAAGCAAACCCTCTGGAAAAGTGTGAAGCGAGAAAAGAGGCTCTAAAGTACAGGGTCTATTCAATTGGTAAACCGTGCTACCTGTGCGTTGAATGGGACAAAAAAAAAAGACAGGATATAAACCACTGGAGCAACAACAATGAAGGGATTATCAGATTAAATTGAGATTGAGCATGCTCCTTTAACGCATTCGGTGCACGATTAATGTCAACGTTCAAAGCAGGAGCATTATCCCTTCAAAAGTAATCAGAGTGTGCAAAGGGTTATCAAGAAAAAGGGGCCTCTAAAGACATACCTAATCTCACAATACTCTACCAAAAAGTGTTGTCGAAAAACTGCTGAGAATGCACTTTCCCAAGCATTTTGAGATCCCAAACTTAAGGAAAATATGTAGAAGAAGGGTAATGCTTTTAGAAGATATGAAAACTTAATATATTGACGTTGTTGACTCGTTTCACTCTTTTTTTTTTTTTTTTTGAATCCTCACGTATCAAGAGGTACGGTTTTTTGTTCATTTTGTGATGCACTTTTACGATAGGTTTATAAGAAAGCAAAACCCAAAGAGAGTGTAGATTGAATGAAAGCAGCAACATTAGTAGGACACATTTGTGAAAGTTTGAGGAAAATCGAAAAAAAAATGTCTTGGTGCAAAAGTTATGAATTTTCAAAGTTTTGGTGGTGACACAGCTGGATGAGGAGATGTTATGATGTCATGTGTCGACAACAATAGATTATAAAGAAAATAGAAAGGGACTTCCCCCCCCCCCCCCAAAAAAAAAAATCAATTTTCTACCATAATAAAAAAAGTTCTAGACTCATCGCTTTCAGAATGCAAGGGGAATAATTGCTACCCTTAATTAACATATGTCTGTACCAAGTTGATGGAATGTGTAATTTCCATAAAATATGAATTTTTGTGTAATCTCATTATTTTCTTTATATTGTTGATACTGTGCTGCTAGCTGATAATGAACAAGACCTGAAAACAATTGTTGATGTAATATACCGCCAAAGTAAGGCACTTGGCTTGGACATGAATGTGAAAGAGACCAAAACATGGTAATATCTCGAAAGGTGGAAATGCCATGGTAAACATCTCTATCAGCAACACTCTCCTGGAGCAAGTCAGTGAATTCACATAATTATTTAGTAAAAATGTTAATGAAGATGGGAAGAATGGTGGAGAAACATTAGGAGAAAAAATTGGCACGGCTCTAAGTTTACGCAAATGAGTAGAGTGTTAACATCAAGGAAGATATCTACTGCAACCAAGCTCAGACTAGTAAAATGTTACATGCATTCAACTTTCCTTTACTGTTGTGAAACATGGACATTGTACTTGGATGATATGAAAGGGCTGGCTGCATTCGAGATGTGCGGGGATCTTCAGACGCCTGGGCCGTATATCATGGTCAGACAGGAAAACAAATCAGTGTGGTTCTAGATCATCTGAGTGTCACAAAAACGATGATGAAAGGCATTACATCAAGAAAACTCAAATATTTTGGTCATGTTAAAAGACAACAGAACATCCCAAAAAGTGTACTGGAAGGGATTATAGAAGGCAGGAGATGCAGAGGACGCCAGCGCAGTGTGCGTTATAACAACATAAAGGAGTGGACAGGAAAGAGTGTGGCCGCATGTAGTAAGGCGGCCATGAACAGAACAGAGAGGAGGTCCATATTAGTGTAGGTCATACTTCTCATTTGACTTTTTAACATCATAAATGTGTTTTTGATGATATTTGCCCCTACTTCATAATGGGGAATTACACATTCAAGGGTTATAAAGCTTCTCAAAGGGACATTTTGAAAATCATGCCCTTTGGGGTTTTCTTCAAAAATAAATCTTGCAGTGTTGATCAGTTCTTCATAAGATGAATACATAGATGCAGGCGAATATTCTTGATTAAGGGGGTGTCATCATCACCTTATTGCCTACTTAAAGTACTTAAAATACTTTGTTTTGTCAAGCAAACTTACTTATGTATTTTGAGCTGTTTCAGTGATAGCCAAAACAAAGAAATACATTAAAATAACACAGTCATTCAAAGTTGTGTGATACTAATGGCTGCTATGTACAAAGATCTAGTACCACGACAACATAATAAGAAAACAAATTGTAGCCAAGCAGAGTGGGGGGGGGGGGGGGGTAGAGGGGGGTAGGAAGGAGAAGGGGGAGGGGGAGGAAGAGATTTGACATAATAGATCAACATCAACCAGCAGAACAATGGTATGGGATGAATACTTCCCATAGACTTGTGTACTAGGGCTCACACGGGTAAATGATTCCCCATAGAGACGTGTGTTAAAATTCAAATGTCAAAAAATTCTGTAAAATAACTGGGAGAAATGAGGTGTTTCAGCTTCACTAACCTGGATAAATGAGATATACCCTTTCATCCATCAAATTTTCAGGGTGGGTTCTTCTGCTCAAATTCTGTACAAGGGTCCGCAAAGCCAGACTACGAGTTCTTGTCACTCAAAAAATTACCTATTTTCCGTACACGTATCCATTGAAATTATAGTCCCCTCAAATTCCATCTTTGGTACGAATTTGTGAAGGGATCTGGTACAGTCCATTTTATTTACAGGTGTGAGCCCTATAGTGTAGATCATATTTCTCATTTGACTTTTTAACATCATAAATGTGTTTTTGATGATATTTGCCCCTACTTCATAATGGGGAATTACACATTCAAGGGTTATAAAGCTTCTCAAAGGGACATTTTGAAAATCATTCCCTTTGGGGTTTTCTTCAAAAATAAATCTTGCAGTGTTGATCAGTTCTTCATAAGATGAATACATAGATGCAGGCAGTTATCCTTGATTATTGGGGTGTCATCATCACCTTATTGCCTACTTTAAGTACTTTAAAAGACTATGTTTTGTCAAACAAACTAACTGTATGTATTTTGAGCTGTCTCAGTGGTAGCCAAAACAAAGAAATACATTAAAATAACACAATCATTCAAAGTTGTGTGATACTGATGGCTGCTATGTACAGATCTAGTACTACGACAACATAATAAGAAAACAAATTGTAGCCAAGCAGAGTTGGGGGGGGGGGGGGGTAGAGGAGAGGGGTAGAGGGGGTAGAGGAGAGGGGTAGAGGGGGGTAGGAAGGAGAAGGGAAGAGGGGAAGAAGAGATTTGACACAATAGATCAACATCAACCAGCAGAACAATTGTATGGGATGAATACTTTCCATAGACTTGTGTGCATTGAGTGCATTCTCTATAGGGCTCACACGGGTTAATAATTCCCCGTATAGAGAGAGAGACGTGTGTTAAAATTCAAATTTCAAAAAAAAAAATGTAAAATAGCTGGGAGAAATGAGGTGTTTCTGCTTCACTAACCTGGATAAGTGAGATATACCCTTTCATCCATCAAATTTTTAGGGTGGGTTCGTCTGCTCAAATTCTGTCCAAGGGTCCGCAAAGCCAGACTACGAGTTCTTGTCACTCAAAAAATCACCTATTTTCCCTACACGTACCCAATGAAATATAGTCCCCTCAAATTCCATCAGAAAAGCTTTCATCTTCCAACCAAAATGCAGTTTGTAGAGGAATTCATACTCAATATCTACAGCTATTCAGTTTTTTGCCAAACTGCATCATTGATTTTTAATCACATTTTTTTCTTTATTTATTTTGGTATCTTTGGTACGAATTTGTGAAGGGGTCTCGGACAGTCCATTTTATTTACAGGTGTGAGCTCATTATGGTCGCCAACCTTCGGACTGTCTATTGTAGTCTCCTCATCCAGCGGTTCCAACACACACACACACACACAAAGAAAATTCATAACTTTTGCATCGATTGCCAGATTTTCCTCAAACTTGCATTGATGTGTTCTACTAATGTTGCTGCTTTCACTCAATCCACATTTCTCTTAGGGTTTTGGTTTCCTTTAAACGGAACGATGCCCCTGGGGATGATTGCTTTAATTGACTTAAATCAAGAAAATTGAGAGAGACAATACCTATACAAGGATTGTTTTACTACATCATTGCAGACAAAGAAATCTATATCCGTATTACCAAATTATTTATTGATTATTTGCACATTATTATAATGTGTGTGTGTGTGTCTGTGTGTGGGGGGGGGGTCAAGATCGTCTTCCAAGCTAGAAGAAAACCGAAAGAAAAGAGAAACAACATCAAAAAGGTCTTCTTATTTTTCAGATGTGATTTTCCGCTGAAAGTCGGCAAACAAACAAAACCCAAACTAAAACAAAAACAAAGTCCTCATGTTTTTTGCTGCTACGCAGTGTACTCCCCTATACCACCTGATTAATGTACAAAAGTGGGGGAAGCAAACATTCGATCCGTGTAAGGTGTGTGTGTGTGTGTGTGTGTGGGGGGGGGGAGGCAGGGGGGGGGGGGGGGGGGGGTCAGCCTTCCACCAAGCTCCTCTCCTAACCGGTTGAGCCGGTCCGGTCATGGGCTTGAATATGCTATAATTATACTGATTACCGTCTATCACCCCCCCCCCCCCACTCATATGTACCTTTCACCATTGACATACCTGAGGCCGCATCCGAGCAATTACCCCAGAGGGCAATTACCCCCCCCCCCCCCCAATACTGGTTAGTGGTAAGGTTAGAGTAAAGATTAGGGTTAGGGTCAAAAGAGTTCTGTAGTTAGGGTTAGGTTAGGGTTAGGATTAGTTCAGGATTAGGATTAGGGACTGGGGAAGGGTCCGGGGTAATTGCTCAGGGGGTAATTGCCATAGACCCTTCCTGATTGAATAACTTCAGAATAGTGATCAGTAAGAAATACTAGGATTTGAGCGTCGAGGATAATTGCTTTTGAATTAAAAACTGGAAATTCCAAATATCATGTACCAACTATATAATAAGTTATATAATAAGTAGGGAATGACATGCTCACTTCACTTCACTTCAATTCAATTCAATTCAATTCAATTCAATTCAATTCAATTCAATTCAATCATAGTTTACTTCCAATCAACGAAAATCAAAACATAGTACAAAGTATACATGTCATGAAATTATATTGTTCAAACATTTGCAGAAGATCCATGAAATATACAAGATAAGTTATATAACAACAATAATAATTTGGAGAAACAATGCATATATACTTCGTGGGCATGCGGAAAATAAATTCGATTATGGAAAATAGTGATCCACTAAAAAGCAAAGCTTGTGGGACGTAGATCGCTAGATAATTAATAAGTAAACAATGTATTATTCAAAATTCTTTATAACTATTGTATCCAATATAGATAATTTAAGTCATCTGTAGTAATATACATAATTATAGTTATTTTAAGATACGCAGGTCGGGAAAAATATAGATATAATAAAGTATCAATGCTATATGCCCGGACACTGTTCATTGAACCGCGTGTATCGGGAAAATATGACAAAGACAACACACTCGTACACACATTCAATTATCCACAAACATATAAGACGCGAGACAGTACCGAGAAGAGAGAAGACGATAACAATACAAGACTACGAAGTACAAAGGACAGGAAAAAAAAAGAGGAGAGAAGAAAGAAAGAAGAGAGGTCTGCATACAGAACACGCCACTTTGCTGTTTGCATATTCATATTAACTGTTCTAGAACACTGTTTCCCCCAAAAGTCATGAAAATAGCCGAACTTCGAAATGTCTTAACTTTCCCAATTTCGATGAAAAATTAACAAATCTTATCAGACTAACTTATTTTGGGACTGGATTTCCCCATTTAACAAGGTATTTAGGGAAACATCTAATCTAGCGTCAAGTCATGTCAATCATTGTAGCAGCACTATACATGTAGGGCCTACATGTTACCGCACGGCATTATTGTTCACATGTAAATATGATTTGTCCTCGAAGGTTCGTTAGTGTCATGACGGCATGCACACCACTCTGCAGCAGTGTAAACAGGGTGAAAGTGTGATTGTGGGCCTGAGGAGACATTAAATAGCCATGACATTATGTCACATCATATCAACCAAAGTTGTGGTGCCCAATCTCCTGACAAAACAAACAAACAAACAAACAAACAAACACACCAAAACAAACAAGCGACAAAAAAGTTCCCAGACTTTTTGGTACAAAATTTGGTGCCCAATTCATGATTTCCAATTGGTTTTTAGAGTCGGTTTCCATTCAGCTAATTGTGTTGGAAAATCGGCTGACGAGCAAGGTTCTCAATTGGCACCTAAGTCCGTTTCTAGAATTGCCCTTTCCAATCACCTCAAAAGCAAGCAAGCAAAAAAAGAAGATAAAAATGTCCTCACTTGCAGCCTGAGAAGTAAAAAAAAAAAGAAAAAAAAAGATGGTCAGATTCTGTGCTCCCAATTGCACTGTTCAATCAATTTTCGAGCAAAACTAAAAACATGCCTTTACAACTTTTCGCTGTTCATTTGTGACCGTGCACCTCAAAACGAACATAAAGTCGCACACACTGATTTTGCGTGAGGACTGAAAATATTAAAGTGAAATGGGTCAACCTATAGCCAAACTTGACTTATTTCTGAAAGAGCGGGTCTTCTTTTACATTATGCTAAAATTTGGTATCATAAAACGGGCAGGAAAGTGTGTGTGTTTTTCTTTTTTTGCAGTTTATCTCAATCATTTTTGGTAGAATAGTGTGATTAGGTGTGTCTTTAGAATCCCTTTTTCATTTCTGAAAAACCTTGTCCACACTCTTCACTTTCAACTCTAATAACTTTTGAAAGGATAGTGCTACTGCTGTTTGAAAGTTGGCATTGATTATAGACAGAATGTGTTAATGAGGCATGCTTCATTTCAGTTTAATCTGATAATCCCTTCATTGTTGTTACTCTGGTGGTTTTTTGTCCCATTCATCGCACAGCCAGTACGATTTGGTAAAGATAAGCGCTTGAATAGACACTGTACTTCAGAGCCTCTTTTCTCAGTTCACACTTTTCCTGAGTTTGCGCTTTCTTTCCAACATTTAGATAGGTTAGGAGAGTCCATTTGATTTGAGTTATACATCATTTTAAAGCTTAAAGTCTGCTCTTTCAGAATATGGTCTTAACTAAAAATTCATGTCTGGTGAATTTTTGTTTGTTTTAAGGTGCAGGGTTACATTTCATCAACAATATAGCTGCCAAATAAAAAACAAAAAAAAAGATACCGCAGTACACAAAACGTAGGGTTATTTCCTTTTTGTAAGCAATTATGCTAGAATAATGTTGAAAACAGAGAAATAATGCCCGGCATAATGTTAGATGCTGAAGCGTCATAATTATGCCAGTTCTGCCAACGTATAGCTCTGCAGGGTGCTGATCTTCAACTATATGAAGGATGCCCCTCTACAGAAGATGATGATGATAATCATTATTATCGGAATTCGGAACTTGGGTATTTGTTCAAAGTTCACCGTGTCACTGCCGGCAACCATGGATAGCCGTGTGGTAGTGTCGCAGCTGTTCGAATGGCAGTAGATGAGGGGTCCGACTTTTGCTCGACCGAAAGACATCATACTATAATTCGAGCAACGTTTTGTCTGTCTGACTGTTTTGTTTCCTCTATTCCTCCCAGGTCCATCATCTCCATCAAACTTAGTGGGTGGATGCATGTTCTCCGCGAAATTGCCCTTGAGGGGTTTCACTTTTGGAAAGGTCAAGGTCACTGGGGTCAAAGGTCAAGTAAACTGTTTTTTCGCTACTCCCTGGGATTCCCTCAGAAAATATCCTCAATGGGGATTTCCCAGGTGTAGGCCTACAATATGTTTCCAGTTTGGTCAAGATCGGACCAAGGAGTAGCGCAAAAACAGTTATTTTGACCTCCGTTGACCCAGTGACCTTGACCATTTCTGGGGAATCCCCATAGAAGATTTCTGGGCACTGGCTGAAGCCAAACAAGCATGATACATGTACTTCATCATAGCCCCCCCCCCCCCCCCCCCCCCCATGCCCCACTTCGGCTGATTCAGCACTCCACGGATACATTGACTAAATGTTTTTAATACATGTAACCATGAGCACAACATCCTAAACAATGCGCTTTTTTTTGCAGTCTCATTTTGTATCTTTCCACATTTCAAAGCTTGTTTGATAAGAAAATCCTTATTTCCTTTTATTTTCCTTTTTAGTTTTTTTTTTTTTCGTTTACTTTTTTAGTTTTTTTTTTTTTTTCGTTTACTTTTTAAAACATGATCTAAGAGATTACAGAGAGAGAGAGAAAAAAAAAAAACCAGGCACTGATTGAAGGGTGTACTGCAGTCTTTGTTGTCCTTTGGAGATTTTTCAAACTGGTCGCTCTTGTTGGGACCATGTTTACCGATTCCTGAAAGCATTGATACAACCAGCTACTACCGACTGCCGTGGAAAGATTGTGCAGGGTTTTTGGCATGACGCCCATGAATTTTCATGAGTTTTCAGCTGCTATACTGATTTCACTGCGCTCATGGTGTGCTCCGTAAAATGAGAGGTGATCGGTAGCGCGTGACTGACACCAAGCGAATAACAACAGCGATGATAATAAAGTGAATTCTAAATGACAATGATACATTATCAAATTTCTCTTTCAGGGATATACAGCGCCTAATAGAGAGATTGCAATGCGGACACTCCATATCATAGGAAAACGAAAATGGTGCAGAAAATAGTGATTTCACATGCGCACAAGGCGAATTCAGCTAGGCATGGCAATTCTCGTGAAAGGAGATTTCACATCACGAAGAAATTAATTATTCAAAACCATTTTTATCATCCGATGTGGCCCAACTCATATGGCTTCTGCAACATGTGAAAAAATAAAGAAGAGGATAAAAACTGAATAAAAATAAATTGGCAATTATTTTTCCATGACAGTAAAAAAAAAAAAATAAAAAAAGTACCATTTGAATTTTTCGTCCCGTATCCGTGTACCACTTAGATGGTAAAAATGTTACGCGTATGAAAAACACTCTTTCTGTGTCAGGTCAGCCTCGTAAAAAAAAAACAAAAAAACAAAAAAACAAAAACAAAAACAAAACAAAAAAAACATACAAAACAAACAATGTGGAAACAGATTACCGTCCTTTCTCTTCTACCTGATCCTCCCTCATCATTTTTTGTACAGGGACGGCAGATTAGTAATATTCTTCAAAGTCCCGTAGAAGAAAAAACAAGCACATGAAATCTATTTGTTTATTTGCATATAAGTGTTGGGCTTCGGATAGTTCAAAGTTATGGTATGGAAAGTTTTGAAGAAAAATGACAATGACTTCACTTTAACTGAGGAACATCCTTAAGTCACTGTCTATTGTAGAGTCCCTCATCCAGCGGTTCCAACACACACACACAAAGAAAAATTCATAACTTTTTGCATCGATTGCCAGATTTTTCCTCAAAACTTGCATTGATGTGTTTCTACTAATATTGCTGTTTTTCACTAAATCCACATTTCTCTTTGGGTTGTGGTTTCCTTTAGACGGAAGGATGCCCCTGGGAATGATTGCTTTTAATTGACTTAAATCAAGAAAAATTGAGAGAGGACAATACCTATACAAGGATTGATTTACTATATCATTACAGACAAAGAAAATCTATACCCATATTACCAATTTATTGATTATTTTGCACATTATTAAGGGCGATTCAGCGTTTTTGAAGGTGTGTGTGAGGGGGGGGGTGTCAAGGTCGTCCATGCAAGCTAGAGGAAAAACCGAAAGAGAAGAGAGGACAACATAAAAAAAAGTCTTCATATTTTTGAGATGTGATTTTCCGCTGAAAGTCGGCAGACAAGCAAAAACCCAAACTAAAAACAAGAACAAAGTCTTCATGTTTTTGCTGCTACAGTGTACTCCCCTACCACCTAATGATATTTCATGCAAAGAAAAAAAAAGAAGTGGGGGATGCAAAAACATTCGATCCCTGTAAAGTATGGGGGATAGGCGAGGGGGGGGGGGCAGCCTTTTTACCAAGCTCCTCCCCTAACCCCCACGGTTGAGCCGGTCCGTCACGGGCTTGTAATCGTGATTGTACGTGATATGGTGACTATCGGCTAGAATCCCCCCCCCCCCCCCCCCGGCCTCTTCCCCACTCCTCGATGCGGTTTTTACGCCGGTGACCTTCGCACCATTGAAATCAAAATGCCGGAGGCCGTATCCGGGCAATTACCCCCAGAAGGCAATTATCCCCCCCCCCCCCCGGCTAAATACTGGTTAGTGGTAAGGTTAGAGTAAAGATGAGGGTTAGGTTTAGGTTTAGGGTTAGGAGTTTGGATTAGGGTAAGGATTAGGTTCAGGATTAGGATTAGGGACAGGGGATAGGGTCCGGGGTGATTGCCCAGGGGGTAATTGCCCAAGACCCTTCCTGATTGAATAACTTCAGAATAGTGATCAGTAAGATATACGAGAATTTGAGCCTTGTGGATAATTGCTTTTGAATGAAAAAACTTGGAAATTCCCAAATTTTTGTGTACAAACTATGTATTATGATAAATTGCGAGGGAATGACATGCTCACTTTTTCCATTTGCATATTCATATTGACTGTTCAAGAACTGTTTTCCCCCAAAAAACATGAAGATAGCCGAACTTCAAAAATGTCATAACGTCCTTATTGTTCATTCCGATTTCGATCAAAAATTATTCCGTTGAGCTCGTAATATTTTTACTCTTTCTTTTTCAGACTGACTTATATTTGGACTGGATTTTCCCCTTTAACAAGGTAATGAGGGAAACCTTTAATCTAGCGTCAAGTCATGTCAATTATTGTAGCAGCTTTTTTACTTGTACATGTTACCGCACGACATAATTATTGTTTTACATGTAAATATGATTTGTCCTCGAAGGTTCGTTAGTGCCATGACGGCATGTACATCACTCTGCAGCAGTGTGACCAGGGTGAAAAATGTGATTGTACTTAAGGGGGCCTGAGGTAATACTAAATAGCCATGGCATTATGTCACATCATATCAACCAAAAATTGTGGTGCCCAATCTGCTGACAAGAAAAAAAAAAAAAAAAAAAAAAACTAAACAAACAAAAAACAAAAGTTCCCAGACTTTTTTACTACAAAATTTGGTGCCAAATTCATGGTTTTCCAATTGGTTTTTAGAATCGGTTGCCATTCAGCTGATTGTGTTGCAAAATCGGCTGACGAGCAAGGTTCTCACTTATGGCGCCTAATCCGTTTCTAGAATTGTGGTTCCAAATCACATGACAAGCAAGCCAAAAAAAAAAGAAAAAAAAAAAGTCGTCACTTGTAGCCTGAGAAGCCAAAAAAAAGGTGGTCAGATTTCTGTTCTCCCAATTGCACTGCTCAATCAGCTTTCAAGCAAAACCAAAGACATGTCTTTTTTGCTGTCATTTCATTAACAATATAGCTGCCAAATAAACCAAAAAAAAAAAAAGATACCGCAGTACATAAAATGCAGAGTTATTTCCTTTTTGTAAGCAATTATGCTAGAATAATGCTAAAAAACAGAGACATTATGCCTAGCATAATGTAAGATGCTAAAGCGTCAAAAATTATGCCAGAAAGCATAATTATGCCAATTCTAAAAATGTAGCTCCGCAGGGTGCTGATCTTCAACTATGACGGATGCCCTTCTACAGAAGAAGAAGAAGAAGAAGAAGAAGAAGAAGAAGATGATGATGATTATTATTATTATCGGGAATTCGGAATTTGATATTTGTTCCAAGTTCATCGTGTTGCTGCCGGCAACCAGGGGACAGCCTGGTGGTAGTGTCGCTTCCGGAATGGCAGTAGATGAGATGACGGGTCCGATTTTTGCACGATCGAAAGACATTATTTTAGTACATGTAACCGTGAGCACAACTTACTAAATAATGCGCTTTTTACAGTCTCTAAAATCGAACGTAGCCGATACGCAGGAAAAATGTCTGCCAGAAGAAGATCAAATCTAGAATTATCACTAAAGATGATTGATACCCCCGCCCCTAGTGTTGCTTTATAGTATGTGACGTCATGAGGGCAATGACGTTAATACCAAGTTTGTGCATTTGTCGAATTGGAAACAGAATAATTTTAGTTTACTGTACAATTACAGAGTTGAAACTGAGTATAAAACTTACAGCAAATGGAAACATGCTTTCCCCAGCATCACTACACTTAAAGACCATCATACACACCAAATTTGACCTTCATAGCTGGAATGGTTCAATTTGATACAAAAATGAGTGGTTACCATGGCAACACATTTCTCTTATATTAACACATTGGTGTCTTGCATAACTACACCTCCCGATCATCATACACACTAAATTTGACCTTAATTGCTTGAATGATGTGGAAGTTATTCAATCCACGAGGTCTTGGTAAAAATTATGGTTACCATGGCAAACGCTTTGTCAGAAAAACAAAAAAAAATTATGTGTTCCACATCTATGCCTCAAGACCATAATGCCTACCAAAATTTGATTTCAATTGCTTTCAAAAACTGTGGAAGTTGTTCACTACACAAGATTTCGAAGAAAAACATCCGGTTACCATGGCAAACGCTTTGTCCAGTACAAACACAGAGAGTGTCTTGCATAACTACACCTATAAATCATCATAAATACCAATTTCGAAATTGATTGCTTAAATACTATGGAAGTTATTCAATCCACAAGGTTTTGGTAAAATTATGGTTACCATGGCAACGCATTGTCCGACACACACAAGAAACACGTCTTGCACATCTATACCTCAATATCATCATTTACCCTAAATTTCATTCTAATTGCTTCAAAACTGTAGGAGGAATTCGCGACGCAAGATTTTGCAACAGACCGACCGACCGACCGACCGACCGACCGCCCGGGTCGGTTGGTCGGGCGGGGCGCGCCCACCCGACCAACATCGCGGTGATTCCTATATACCCCCTTCACACTATGTGTGGCGGGGGGTATAAATATCGAGAAGCAAAACTGATGATGAGGACGAGGACGTTGTCGTTGTCGCGAAAATGAAGACGAAGGAGCGCATATTTAAGAAAGAAGAAGAAGAAGAAGAAGAAGAAGCAGAGATGAAGACAAAGAAGGGAAGAAAGCAGCAAAGCAGCCACCCACAAGGCGAAGAAAGAGGGACTGCACGTGATGGATGGTAACATGAGGAAGAAGAAGAGGATATGGAAGAATTTTAAAGAATATGAAATCTCTACAACAGGAAGAAGAGGGACTGTAAAAGCAAGGACATCAAGAAAAAACCTTTTTGGAAAGATCGCTGCGTCTTTGATTAATAATGAATTGCAGCAGAAGAACAGCGAGTTGATGAGCCTCTCCGATGTCCACAGTATATCTCTTTGGTTCTGCATGATAATAAGTTGACTGACTGAGTCGGCAGCCGAATCGGGGTACATCGGGGCACATCGAGCATTTTTTAGCTTTCTGGAAGGGGGGACAGCGTGATAAGATTTCACAGATCGTTCAGAACATAGATACAGCGTGCTTAGATAGGATAACATCGGCAACATCGCACTGCCAGCATAGTTGCATTGTTCTAAAGCGAAACTGTAGCGGCAGAGATTGTAATGTCTCATCCCCGATCATTGTAAGAGCGTAGCAAGCATGACGTCGTGCTATAGTGGTAAATACATCGTTCTTTGAATGTTCAAACATCGTACCGTGTCCAGATAGACTCATGCTTTAACCAACCCTTCCCGACCTGAGAAAATTGCCAAATCCTGGCGAGAACATCATAGAGGAACAGGGGTGTTGCGACACGGATTGTCGCCTCCTGCTCGGGGCGACAACCCGTGACGGGCGTTGGCAGCACGGATTGTCGCCCCCGTCACGGATTGTCGCCTGGCGACAATCCGTGACGAGGGCTGGCGGCACGGATTGTCGCCCGCCCTCGAAGCACATTTTGCTTGGTAATATCGTTCTGGACATAATCATTGAAATACTAACACATAACTTACATGGCTACATCCATGCAAACATGCCATGTAAAAAGTCATGGTGAGGTTTCAAGGAAGTGTGTATGTGCGCGTGCACATGATAATTTAGTGTCCGTTTGTGCGTGTGTGTGTGTGTGTGTGTGTGTGTGTGTGTGTGTGTGTGTGAGATGGAAGAAAGTGTTTATTATGTCAGTTTTTTGCGTATGTGTTTTTTAGCTGCGCGTGGGGAGGGATACCTAGTAAGCTGTTGCTGAATTTGAATTTGATGAATTTGTTTGGCAGATACATGAATTCGGAGTGGAGCTTGCGTGCGGGCGGATGCTGCTTTTCTGCATACGGTCCATTATGTCTTATTTATCAACATTTGGAAATCGTTTCATCGGGAAGGAATGTGGTATCGGTTCGGGTGTGCGTCGGTATGTGGGAAGGGGGTTACATTTCGTTATTGCAAAAGTTTGTTATTCTGAAGGCTCATTCGTCCGAAGGCTCATTCGTCCGAAGGCTCATTATTCCGAAGGTTCGTTATTCCGAATTTGATTTTTGGATCAACGAACCTCTAGGTATAGGGAATTGTGTGTTTCGGATAAATGAAGCCTCGGAAAAAACGAAACTTCCGAATAACGAACCTTCGTGTGTGTGTGTGTGTGTGTGTGTGTGTGTGTGTGTTTGTATGTGTAGATGGGTATGTGTGTGTGTGTGTGTGTGTGTGTGCGTGTGTGCTTACCTCTGTGTTTGCGTGTGTGTGTGTGAATATATCCATGTGTGCTTGGTAAAAACAAAAACTACATAAAAAGATAAAAAACGAAGCTTAAAAAGTTAAAAGTTAAAAAAAAAAGGTTTTTAAGAACTTTAAAAACCAGCAAACTTAATATTGTGATCTGACCTAAAATAAATAAATAAATGAATAATCTTGAAAGATACTTTAGATACCACCATTATAACCTTTCTTAAGCTAATGACTTTTCACAATCTTCAATCGACAAGGACAGAAACGCGCGAAGTGTGAAAGGCGTACCTGGCACCCGTCCAAACCTCGTTTGCAGCACACTCCTCACCCCGTCCATGGCCTTTAGTCACGGTGAGTGAGTACAAAGCACATGCCTTTGCTGCACGTGCACAAGTGTAAAAATGGACGTAGGGCGCCATTCATCTCACAGTTAAGTTTAATTGGAGTATCTAAAGGATCTATCTCACTTGACGAGACGTCACCACGACTGCCGCAAACGATCAGTCACGGCGACTCGTGCAACTCAAAAGATCCCCCCTCCCAAAAAAAGAAGAAAAATATGGCTTGCGCGCTAAACAATTGAGAATGCCACTCCAAGGTGACAACTTATTTGTCCGGAAGTCGCGGGGACGTCGCCAAAACGTCTCCGAAATGTCTTCTCACTCGCGGAGACGCGAAGTATCCACATCGGATACTGATGGCTAGTCATAATCTTCAGCAGCATATACAAGAAGCCACCCATTCCCGAGGGCATATACTTGATTTGCTCATGACAAGGCAAGATGATGTGACAACCGTCCAAAATATCAGGGTCTGTGAGGGCATCTCTGACCCCTCTACCTGAGCATGATTCTGACAAAGAGTTGGCTAACAAGTTTAATCGGTTTTTTGTTGATAAGATAGCGAATATACGCTTATCCTTACCATGTGTCAGTGTGGTTAAAAGTGGAGCTGAAGTTGCAACTACTTCAAAATTAGACTCACTAAATCCAACGTCTGTAACTGAGGTTAAGAATATGATTATGAAGTCTCCAAATAAGTCATGTGAATTAGACCCTTTTTGTACGGATCTGATAAAAAAATGTGTATCAGTGACTGCCCCTGCCATTACGAGCATAATAAATGGCAGTTTTGCAGCAGGTGTTGTGCCAAATGAATTGAAAACAGCGGTGATATTTCCAACCCTCAAAAGACCTCATTTAGATAAGAAAATGTTAAACAATTATCGACCAATTTCAAACCTGCCATTTGTTAGCAAAGTTATGGAACGTGTTTCCTTTTCACGCCTACGAGACTACTTGCAGGAGAATGATTTTCTTGATAGCCGCCAATCAGCGTATCGCCCTGATCATAGTGTAGAGACATTACTTACTGACCTAACTGATCAATGTTTGAGACAAATGGATGCTGGGAATATCACTGCTGTTGTTTTACTTGATATGTCGGCAGCTTTTGATACTGTTGACCATTCCATTCTCACCCAGACTCTCAGATCTGTTGGTGTCACAGGACTTGCATTAGAGTGGTTTCAATCTTACCTTGCCAGCCGTTCACAATATGTTAAGATCAATGACAGTAACTCTGATCCGGCTGCACTTACTTGCGGAGTCCCGCAAGGGTCTGTATGTGGACCACTTCTATTCTCACTATATCTTTCAAGGATTAGACACATTTTTGAAAGACACGACATTCAGTATCACTGTTATGCAGATGATATACAAATATTTTTATCCTTTTCACCAACCAGGACTGAACTCACTGAAGCTGTAAAACGATTGGAATCATGTATTGATGATGTTAAGGCATGGATGGAAAGAAATGGTCTCAAATTTAATGACAGTAAGTCAGAATTTATTCTGATAGGATCCAAACAGATGTTGTCTAAGGTGAATTTTGATACATGTTTTGTTAGAATCGGCAATAGTAATATCAAGCCTTCGAACAAAGTTCGTAATCTTGGTGTTGTTTATGATGCAAATCTGACATTCAAAGACCACATTTCATATGTATCTCAATCTGTAAGATTTCATTTGCGTAACCTGGGCTCAATTCGGAGATATTTAACTAGATCAGCAGCAGAAAAACTGATGCATGCTCTTATTTCGTCTCGTCTAGATTTCTGCAATTCTCTGTTTTGCAGTCTTCCACAAAAAGAACTCAGTAAACTGCAACGTCTTCAGAATTGTGCCGCTAGATTACTTACTTTCAAGAAGAAAACTGTGCATACTACCGCAATACTTCGGTCCCTACACCGGCTTCCTGTTGAAAAAGGTATTAACTTCAAGATTATTCTTCTTGTTTACCGTACATTGCGCAAATTTGCCCCTGTCTACCTTCAAAATACTCTTCATCTTCACCAACCACCACGTAATCTCCGTTCATCAAACTCGCTAAAATTACAGGTACCTCGAATCAAGCATAATTGGGGGGATCGGGCTTTTTCATATATGGGCCCAAAACTATGGAATGGCCTACCAAAATCTCTTAGAGAAGCATCTTCCATTGATAGTTTCAAAAAGAATCTCAAGACGTATATTTTTAATTTGAATTGACAATATTGTAAGCCTGTATGTAATGTATGTGTACGTATATATTGTTTGTTGGTTTATTGTCTTATTATTTTCTGTGATACTGTTGTAACGTGACACAATATGTACTCTGTTCTATAGCGCCTTGAGTATCTTTTTTAGGTAGAAATGTGCGCTCTACAAGAGTCTCACTATTATTATTATTATTATCGTCGCTGGTATGTCGCTATGGATTTCCGCATGGTCAGAGAAGTGTCTGAGAGATTTCGCAGACAAAATTAGTCTCCTCGACGTTGCCACAACAAAGGAAACGTCGCCAAGACGTCGCCAAGACCTCACCTAGACGTCGCCGAAACGTTGCCGAGACGCTTCGAGATTGGAAAAGTCTCCGAATAGTCTCCGAACATGTCCGATTCTCTCGCGACTGCCTAGAGACCTGACTCGTATCCACCAGACGTCGCGGAGACGTCTACGCGACCAGCGAGACTCAAGTCGCCACCAGGTCTCCAGCAAAAGTCTCGAAGGCAATGAGATACCCAGTTAAGAGTACGTGAAAGGAAACGACCTGTCTACAGTCTATAGCGACCACCGTCTAAAGCGACCACCTGCCATATGCGACCACTAAACGAAATCCCTCATGTTAACGACCCTGCCTATAATGGCCACCTGTCTCCCTTGGGTGGCCGCTATGAACTGTACTAATATTGAATATACCTTAATCATTAATACTCCAACTACTCAAGATTTATATCACATCACTCATCTTCATTGTATATCACATACAAATAATAAAGGTTTGCTAAATCATTTCACAGCTCCAACTAGAGAATTTTGTGTTATCATTCTATGTAGATAATTTTAAAAGGGATTGATAACTTTTGTGGTTGCAATTGATTGATTTCATGAATTTGAATAACTTTTATGTTGTATGCATATACATACCATTTATTTGTTTAAAGTTTTTACGCAATCTTTGATTCACCGAATGTATCATCTTATTAAATGACTCTTGGCTTATTTGATTAGTATTCATTTTATACCTTTTTAATTTAATCATATTCATTTTCGTGTTTTATCTTTGTAATATTACGTGTTCTGTGGTTCCTGCATGTACGCAGGGACCCTTTGAATAGTTATCATACTGAAGGAAACAGCCTGTCTAAAGACGATTTAATGAATAAATGAATTATTTGGTTAAAGAATTGATAAAACATAAATACATAAAGTAAAATCAATGAATGAATAATAATGGTCTTTCATGACACGGCCATCATAATGACTTTCAATATGTCAAGCGTTGTTATGAAATTCAAACTAATGATATGATACTATAATATTTGGAAAAAAAGTGACGACGTAACGCACATCATAGAATGCAAGAGGAAAGTACAATAGTACATGATGTGTAAAATATAGATTACCTGCCAATGGTCACATTTCATTATCATTATTACCCCTGTAACTTGGCGAGGTAAATCGTGTCATATATCCTTGTTACACCTTAACTTTGCAAGGGCATATCTTCTTGTCAACAAATAATAGACACTATCGATTTAGACTTTCACTTATCAAAATTTCCACAAATTACATTTATAACATACATCTACAGATAGAACAATAGTCACAAAATGAGAGAATCCCGTATTCACTGAATGAAGTTCACATAATAGTTAGGATCAAAGTGGTAACTTCTCTGAAAGTGTTAACTGTATTCGAATTTTCACGTTTTGTGCCGGTATGTTACAGTATGACATATAAAGAAATCATAGTCTAATTACTTCAAGGGATGGTATAGGTTTGGTGGAGATGGGGATTCAGATTTCCACTTTTGCGAGATGATTAGAAGCCACTAATGAAGTTTTTGAGAGTATACCAATCTAAAAGGAATTCAAGGTTTATTTGATGCAAATCGGTTTTTTGAAATGGCTGAGCTACCCCAAAACACGAAGTAAAAACAAAGTGGCAAAAAAGTGGTAACCACCTTTTATTAGGACCTCTTTGGTTTTGCGGTTTTTTTAATATCAAAACCATTTCACACCCCAATTTTCATCAAATAAACTTTGGATTCCTATTAGAATTGTGTGCTGTTTCATATTTCAAAAGAAATGTCTCATTAACTCACAAAAAAGATGGAATTCTGAAGCACCTCTCAACCAAAACTATACCATCTCTTTCACATCGATCAAGATTAGAACAAGCCAGACATAGTTCAACCATCCATGGTTCAACCACCCTATAATTCTCTATCACAACAGTCTTTGGATCTCGTGATCTTCCGTGCAAGGGAGTATTAGGGAAGTCATAAATCTGGAGAGTTCCATCAAAACTGTATATAAAAAAAGAAAGCTTTGGAATATGAAATTTATGGAACTTCAAAATTCAAATAATTATAATGAATGCATTTAATGTTTAACATGTTCAAGTTAAAAGAAGCGATTTTGCCATCGTCTTGCAACTCAAGCATTGTTTTTCTTGCTCTTTTTAGTATTTAGTAGTGCAACTTCATTACCCCAGAAATTGTTCTTGGTAGGTGATGACCCCTTGACGACAATAATTCTTTAATCGTATCTTCAGTGATATCATGTCAAAAGGGAAGTGTAGTGTAAATATTTCAAGCAGTTTCTAAATTCAAGTGGCTGATCCAAATGGACAAATTTGATATTCACAAACTTTGCATTTGATCTTCATTTAATCTATATGATACTGCTTGAGTGATTTCACTCTGGTATCTAAATCCATCTTGAAATGGTATGGAAGTACACATTGATAATCTAAGACCCAAATGAAATTGCAATGACATTCTTGATTTTTGACATACCTTCTTTTTTTTTGGGGGGGGGGGGGGGGGAGGGGTGCACGTCACGAGACCGACACCCACGAGTCATACAGCCCACAAGTCATTCAGCTATTACGAGTCATACAGCCCATGAGTTCGACACTAAGCTAACAAGGCCCATGAGACCGACACATTAAGCCCCGTGTTGTACCTGTCGGACTCGTGGGCTGTCTTTACCTAGTGTCGAACTAATGGGCTGTATGACTCGTGAGCTGTATGAATCATGGACCTGTTTTTAATGTCGAACTCGTGGGGCTGTATGACTCGTGGGTGTCGGTATTGTGGGATGACCCCGTTTCAACAGCTGATCTCATGTGAAATTCGGTTCCATGTGGACAGTCTTGACACACACACAAACTCACACACACATACACATACCCATGGAGCCCTACTACCTTCAAATCTGAACTGAAGACCTATCCTTTCCAGCCTCTTTGTGAATGATGTGTGACACATTGTGGGAATCGGACGCCTTTGAATGTTTTTTACAGATAAATGGCGCTATATAAATGTTGTTTCATCATCATCATTATACGGAAGAAATCAAGTTTGAGGGGGAAGGTTGCTCTCTACTTTCCCTTTTTACCTAGCTTTCGGCCTGTCACGGCCTTCATCAGGATCTACAACGAGATTACAATAATTAAGTTGTCTACATAACATTATGTAAGTGCAATATCATTAACTAGTGCAATGTTATGTAGTTTTAGGTTCTCTTGGTACAATGTAGGTCCAGATGAAAGCAGCGACAGGCTGAAAACTTGATTAAAGTGAAAAGTGGGAAGCAGCATCCCCCTATTTTTATACATTTGCATAAATATGAGACACCGCGTTCGCTTCGGTCAGGATCGGTGTCTCACATTTTATGTGCATGATAATAATGATAATGATACTAATAACTATATACAAACATATACATAAAACACACCCTAACCACTAAAACACAATTAGAGACGGTGAGCGGGTTGGTGCGGGGAAAAAAAAGCTTCAACTTGTAAACAACTGCCTGCTGTTGTGTATCTGTTAAGCTGGGGAAAACAAATTCGTTAGCAGATTCAACATAATGGAATCCTCTAACGCTATGGAGAGGTTTTGTAACGTAATTACTGTCCCGTGTTAGTATAACTGATGCATGGGTTCGAACCATTGTTCGGCGTGGTCGACACTCAAAAGCTACAGCTCTAAATGAAATTAGTATGAAAGAGACATGAAGGTATAGCCTTGTGATATAACATGTTTTAAGTCTGGCGCAAACTATGGTGGATCTTCACTGACACGGCTTTTGTATCGTATGTTTCACTGTGGTGACTATTGGGCATGCTACGAGTTAATGGACCGAAAGCACCGCTTTCATCGCCTGTTCAATGATGCAGTGGAGTGAGACTTAATTGCATTGTAGGCTCAGTGAGTGCAGAAATGCCGTAGCTGCTTTTGTCGCGGAAATGATACCTCCACTATAGGACCACTGTTTTTGTTTTTTGTTTTTTCAATATTGAGACGCCATTTTGTTGAATTACCAGCGTTGACCTACGCGCACAATCGAGTTATAGTACCTATATGTACCTATAGATGTTCGTTAATCCGAAAATGAAAAGAGGTTCCTTATGCGGGCATTTGTTAATTTGTTCCAAAGGTTCGTAAGTCAAAAAATAAGATGAGGCTCGTTATTCCGAAATTTAGTTGATCCGAAAATGAAGAAAGTTAAATCATTCCGAAGATTCGTTAATCCGAAAATGAAAAGAAGGTGTTTACTAACGAACGTTCGAAATTACGAATCTTAATTCGATTTCGAATTAACGAACCTTCAGAATGTTCATTTTCAGATTATCGAACCATCGGATTAGCGAATTGCCAAGACATCCCGCGTTTCTCATCAAGTGAATCGCACGAAACAAAACATACCAGATGCTACAGTAAGCAGTGGTAAGTATAGGCCTGGTCTGTGTTAGACACTTCTAACATCCGTCTAAAGGGTCACTTTGAAAAGGAGATTTTACAACTATTTTATATAAATTTCTTAGTCTTTTTTACCATGATTTTCACTGTATTTAATTTTTAAATGTTTTAACTTTTACCTTTAGGTTTCAGCTGTAGAGAAGCAGATACTAGTGCCGTAAAGAGCCGTCGAAAACAAATAAAAGATCAAATCACTTAATTTCTGTGTTTAGTTACTATCACCTTTATCGTGAACTTAAAAACAAATGCGTATTAGATATTCTAAAAAGAGAGACTAAGAGTTTGTGTTAGAGGGTGTGTACAGTTCTGGTCGAGGAGAAGATTTAGCTTCTTAACGTTTTGCGAGATATTCAGAAACCACTCTATGAGATGTCAAAGAGCATGCATTTCTATGGGGTATCAAAAGTTTATTCGATGAAAATCGGTTTTGAAATGGCTGAGATATCCAAAAACAAGGTGAAACAAAGAGATCCTAATAAGGTTGTGGCATGTCGCCTTTTATTATTAGCACTTTTTTGGATATCTCAGCCATTTGAAAACCAATTTTCATCAAATAACCGTTGAATTCTTCTTAAAATTACATGCTCTTTCATATTTCATAAGAGGCTTTTCATTATCTCACTTAGGAATGTTCAAAACATGAATCCCTACCTCAACCAGTACTGTACAGTCCCTTTAATGGATCCTCCTGAAGTTCATAAATATCATGGATCATGATAAGTTTAAGCATCTAATTTCATGCTCGTGTGCGACCATGTGTTGCTGAAATTGACGTGCGCTTCTTTTTTTTTTCGGCGGCCAAAGGTAATTGATTATCGTCACTTGCGGCTGTGGCATATGGGGAGATACTGTTAGCATACTGAAGGAGAAAACGTTAAAGAATGAAAGAATCTTTTACGTTGAAAGCACCTTGTAGGCCTATATAAATTTTAGTGTCGGCCGTCTATGCAAAGGTATTCATTTAGGATCAAGAGAGAGGATTCTTCTCCATTAATTTCATAGCGTTCTATCTGGTTTTAGAGTGACGGGCTGTATTTATTTATCTGAAGTACCAAATCGTGAAAACCCTTCGTAGTTGGTGTATGAAGGACGTACTGACCAGGCCAATAGCGAGCGGAAGAGAGATAAAAGATAGAATGGAGTTCCTCTTGCGCTTCATTTCTAATTAACGAACTGGTGTCGACCATGAGTGAAGGTGAACGACAAGCAGACTCTTGACGTTCAATCTTTGTCAGCGAGAGTTATAACGACTGGGCAGTATTGTGTTATATGAGATGAATGGTGCCGTCATCTGCAGCAAACATGAGAAATTGAGAGCGTGATGTGTTAAGATGAACATGATAACACCAATGTTTTATTACGATACCTCTGCAGTAACTCTAACTCATTGGAAACACATTATGCACAGTAATTCGAGTACATACTTTCCCTCTGTCTCTCTTTTAAAGGTACAGTTTACCATTGGGAGCACTGATTTGAGTTATCACATTTAATGCATATGTCAGTTATGTCACAAAACATCCTACAATATACAAAATCTGCAATAAATCCAAAATATTAGGAGATATCACCATTTTCTCACTATGAAAGCCATAACTGTAGACGGTTTTATAGTCTAGAAACATTTCTATTTTATCATAAGCATTGTTCACATTTTGTACATTTGACTATACTTAATGTTGATTATACTGATTAAAATTTTTACATTGGCTGTTTCTATCCAAAACTCATATTTTAGGGCTACTTCGAAGCACTGAGGCTGGGGTTTTGTTTCATGTGCAAATGGTAAATTATACCTTTATACGTTTTGCTTCATTCATTTCCTATAACAACAACGATGAAATACCATACATATCACTAGACAAAACAAAATATATATGATCATAACGTATTATGCACATTACAAAAGAGAGTTTCGACCAAAGGCATATACAGGGTCTCATAATGATTATTAGTTATATTCACACAAACTGGATTCATTAGCGGTAATTCATTCAATTTCATCCATCGAAATAACAACGTCCATCGCTTATTGGCAATAGGAAAGGATGGGAGGGGAAAAATAATTTATAACTTGCTTGTGTGTGTTTTTTTTTTTTTTTGTAACAAACAAACGCTATAAAACTCATCGACAGACAGTGACAGGTCGATTATTTGGAAATTGCATGATATAATGCCCTAATCTTTCTGCTTTAAATTGATATATAACACATTTTATAAAAATAATCGGCTGCGGAGATATCGATGTTTAAAAGAGAGCATGTCGAGACGTCTGGAAAATCACTGTTTCGAGAAAAGCACCCTAAAAGTCTTCCTTTCGACGCAATCGCGATCAAGGGACACGCAAGTCAGTTTTCACCTCTGGACAATAGAAGGTAAGCCCTAGCAACCCCCGAAGAGTTCATTCAAGCACATCAGCGTCGGCGGTCTCCCCACCAACCAATCAGTGACCAGGATGTGAGAAGCGGCTGAGCATAGCGCACCCCGCCCGCACGCACTAGTCGACTGGGCAGTGTGCGAGCTTCACGCTTCTGTTAGCAGCAAGCAGCAAACTGACCAATGAGATCACTGTGGTCATTGTTAGGGGTGGAACCTATCTGTGGCGCTCAATCCAAATTTTCGAACCAGTTTCTGCTTCGTTGAAACGCCAAAAAACATGGCTCAGAAAAACGCTATTTTTTGGTCTTTCCTTTGATCATTTTGCTTCAAAATTTCGACAGATGATAGAAGACATGTTAGACTCCAATAATATATCAAAATCAGAAAATCGTAAGTTTTGACCAATTTTTATGCTCTGACTTCAAACTCGATTTTCACGGCTTCGACAGTGCGCGACTTTAGGACCTTTTTGTTGTAGCGGGTCACATATGTTCGTTTTGTTCTTGTTTTTTTATTGTGTGCATATGTAATGTAATGTATATCAACGCAGGGCTCCCTTGTAAATCAGGCCTTTGTGGAACTGAATGTTACTACCCTACTTTTAAAGAAGACTTAATAAATTAATGAATAAACTCACATGGCTTTTGCAACGTGTGAAAAAATGAAGAAGTGGATAAACTGAATAAGATGAATTGGCAATTGTTTCCCATGACAGCAAAATCAAAACAGAAAGCACCATTTGAATTTTCGTACAGTATCCGAGTACCACTTAGATGGTAAAATGTTACGAGCATGAAAACAGACTCTTTCTGTGTCAGGTCCCACAAGTAAAAAAAAAAAAGCAATGCAGAATAAATACCGTCCTTTCTCTTCTACCTGACCCTCCCTCATAGTATAATATGATAGTCACTCTGCATCGCAAAACCATACAAAGATTTTAATTTCAGGGCAGATTTTAAAAGAGCAGACTCTTAGCTTTAAAATGATGTGTAGCTCAATTGAAATGGACTAAATATCTAAATACTGGAAAGAAAGCACACAAAATGGAAAAGTGTGAAGCGAGAAAAGGGGCTCTTAAGTCCATCTATTCAAGTGGTTAATCTTTTATACCAAACCGTGCTAGCTGAGCAATGAATGGGACAAAAAACAAACAAACAAACGGATATAAATGACTGGAGCAACAACAATGAAGGGATTATCAGATTAAATTGAAATTGAGCATGCTCTTTTAACACATTCGGTCCATGATTAACGCCAACGTTCAAAGCAGTAGCATTATCCCTTCAAAAGTGATCAGACTTGAAATTGAAGAGTATGCAAAGGTTTATCAAGAAATAAAAAGGGGTCTCTAAAGACATACCTAATCTTACTACTCTACAAAAACAAGTGTTGTAGAAAAACTACTGAAAATGCACTTTCCTAATAATTTTTGTGATCCCAAACTTAAGAAAATGTGTAAAAATAGGGTAACGCTTTCAGAAGATATGGAAACTTGATATATTGACTTTGTTGACCCGTTTCACTCTTTTTTGAGTCCTCACGCAAAATCAAGGGGTCCGATTTTTTGTTCGTTTTGTGATGCACGGTCACAATCGGTTTAAAGGAAACCAAAACCCAAAGAGAATGTAGATTGAATGAAAGCAGCAACTTTAGTAGGACACATCTGTGAAAGTTTCAGGAAAACCGAACAATTGATGCAAAAGTTATGAATTTTTAAATTTTTGATGTTGAAACCGCAGGATCAGGAGACTACTTGATGTTATGACGTCATTTGTCAACAACGATAGATTAAAAAAAAACATAAAGGGAATTCTACAAAAATTCAATTTTCTAGCATAATGGAAGATTGCTAGACTAATCGCTTTCAGAAAGCAAGGGGAATAATTGCTACCCTAAACCTTCCAGCCTTCCACCAAGCCGGTCCGGTCATCGTGATTGTATATTATAATATGTTGAATACCGCCGAAAACCCTCCATCTCCACTCCTCGTTACCTCTCACCATTGACATCAAAATGCCAGAGGCCGCATTCAAGAAAATACCCCCCCCCCCCCGGACAAATACTGGTTAGTGGTAAGGTTAAAGTAAAGATTAGGGTTAGGGTCGAAGAGTTCTGTGGTTAGGGTTAGGTTTAGGGTTAGGAGTTTAGGTTAGGGTTATGATGAGGATTAGGATTAGGGACAGAGGAAGGGTAAGGGGTAATTGCCCAGGGGGTAATTGCCGTATAGACCCTTCCTGACTGAATAATTTCAGAATAGTGATCAGTAAGATATACGAGGATTTGGACCTCGAGGATAATTGCTTTTGAATGAAAACTTGGAAATTCAAAAAAAAAATGTACAAACTACTATAGTATGATAAGTTGCTAGGGAATGACATGCTCACTTTGTCATTTGCATATTCATATTGACTGTTCAAGAACACTGTTTCCCCCAAAAGTCATGAAAATAGCAGAACTTCAAAATGTCATAACTTTCCCTATTGTTCATCCGATTTCGATCAAAATCATACCGTTGAGCTCTTAATATCTTACTCTTTCTTGTCAGACTAACTTATATTTGGGCTCGATTTCCCTTTAACAAGGTATTTAGGGAAACATTTAATCTAGCGTCAAGTCATGTCAATTATTGTAGCAGCACTTTACATACACATGTTACCACACGACATTATTGTTTACAAGTAAATAAACGATTTATCCTCGAAGGTTCGTTAGTGCCATGACGGCCCAGCACATCACTCTGTAGCAGTGTGACCAGGGTGAAAATGTAATTGTGCTTAAGAGGGCCTGAGGAGACTCTAAATAGCCATGACATTATGTCACATCATAATCAACCAAAATTGTGGTGCCCAATCTCCTGACAAGAAAAAAGAAACCTAAACAAATAAAAACAAAAATTACCAGACTTCTTAATACAAAATTTCGTGACGAGCAAGGTTCTCACTAATGGCGCCTAAACCCGTTTCTAGAATTGCCGCTCCCAATCACCTCACAAGCAAGCAAAAGAAAAAAAAAATGTCCTCATTTGCAGCCTGAGAAGCCAAAAAGGTGGTCAGAGTCTGTGCTCCCAATTAAACTGTTCAATCAGCTTTCGAGCAAAACTAAAAACATGACTTAACAACTGTTTGCTGTTCATTTCATCAACAATATAGCTGCCAAGTAAACAAACAAAAAGATACCGCAGTACACAAAACGCAGAGTTATTTCCTTTCTGTAAGCAATTATGCTAGAATAATGTTGAAAACAGAGAAATTATGTCCAGCATAATGTAAGATTCTGAAGCGTCAAAATTAGCATAATTATGCCAGTTCTGCCAACGTAGCTCTGCAGGGTGCTGATCTTCAACTATATTATGAAGGATGCCCTTCTACAGAAGAAGAGGAAGAAGAATATGATGATGATGATGATGATGATGATGATTACTATCGGAAATTCGGAACTTGGGTAGGCCTATTTGTTCCAGGTTCATCGTGTCATTGCCGGCAACCATGGATGGCCTGGTGGTACTGTCGCTGTTCGAATAGCAGCAGATGACGGGTCCGACTTTTGCTCGACCGAAAGACATTGTTTTAATACATGTAACCATGAGCACAACCTCCTAGTATAAACAATACGCTTTTTGCAGTCTCATTTTGCATCTTTCCACATTTCAAAGCTTGTTTGGTAAGAAATCCTTATTTTCCTTTTCATTTTTTTTTGTTTACTTTTAAACATGATCTAAGAGAGAGACAGAAAAAAAAAACAACAACAACCAGACACTGATTGAAGGGTCTACTGAAGTCTTTGTTGTCTTTGGAGATTTTTCAAACTGGTCGCGCTTGTTGGGACCATGTTACCGATTCCTGAATGCATTGATACAACCAGCTACTACCGACTGCCGTGGAAAAACTATGCACGATTTTGGCATGACGCCCATGAATTTAATGAGTCTTCAGCTGCCATACTGGTTCACTGCGCTCACGGTGTGCTCCGTAAAACGAGAGGTGATTGGTAGTGCCTGGCTGACACCAAGCGAATAAAAACATCAATGATAATAAATGGAATTTTAAATGATATAATACATTATCAATTTTCTCTTTCAGGGATATACAGCGCCTAATAGAGAGATTCACACTGCGACACTCCATATCATAGGAAAACGAAATGGTGCAGAAAATAGCGAATTCACCCACGCACAAGATGAATGCATCTAGGCGTGATAATTCTCGTGAAAGGACATTCCCATCGCGAAGATGATTAAAACCATTTTATCCGCCGATGTGGCTCAACTCATATGGCTTTTGCAACATATGAAAAAAAAATAGAAGAGGATTTTACTGAACAAGATAAATCGGCAGTTGCTTCCCATGACAATAGAATTAAACTAAAAAACACCATTTGAATTTTCGTGCACTATCTGAGACTCTTTCTGTGTCTGGTCCGTCTTGTACAAAAAAAAAAAAAAAAAAAAAAAAAAAGCAATGAGGAATAGATACCGTTCCTTCTCTTCCACCTGCTCCTCTTTCATACTAAAATAGGTTTAAAGGAAACCCAAACCCAAAGAGAAATATGGATGGAGTCAGAGCTGCAACATTAGTAGAACACATCAATGAAAGTTGAGGAAAATCGGGCAATCAATGCAAAAGTTATGAATTTTACAAGTTTTGATGTTGGAACTGCTGGATGAGGAGACTACAAGATGTTATAACGTCATGAGTGAATAAAGCATAAAGAAAATATAAAGGGAATTCCACTAAAAATCACTTTTCTAGCATAATGAAAGTGTACTTGACGAATCGCTTTCAGAAAGCAAGGGCAATAATTGCTTCCCTTAAAATTGTCAGTATCAAGTTGATGGAATGTGTAATTCTAATGAAAATTTATTTCTGCTTACAATCTGTGTTCGATTTTCAACAAATGAATGTCAAAATTGTTTGAAGTTTTTTTTTTTTTCAATTTCTGTAAGAAGTTGTCTGAGGCAAGATACAATATTTATATATATATATATTCATAGATACGTTTAGGTATGATCAAGAGACTCATTGCAGAATATGATATCAAAATTTTACTTTATGAATTGCCCATGACTGCTATTGGTAATCCCCCAAACCCCCATTCCCCTCAGAATGGTCAATGGAGCCGGAAGTGATAGATGCCATTAAGGCATTCACATGCCTGATATAGGGCTCACACCTGTAAATAAAATGGACTGTCCCAGACCCCTTCACAAATTCGTACCAAAGATACCAAAATAAATGAAGAAAAAAATTAATTAAAAATCAATGATGTAGTTTGGCAAAAAACTGAATAGCTGTAGATATTGAGTATGAATTCCTCTACAAACTGCATTTTGGTTGGAAGATGAAAGCTTTTCTGGTGGAATTTGAGGGGACTATATTTCATTGGGTACGTGTACGGAAAATAGGTGATTTTTTGAGTGACAAGAGCTCGTAGTCTGGCTTTGCGGACCCCTGGACAAAATTAGAGCAGAACAACCCACCCTGGCAATCTGATGGATGAAAGGTAATATCTCACTTATTCAGGTTAGTTAAGATGAAACACCTCATTTCTCCCAGCTATTTTAAAGAATTTTTTGAAATTTGAATTTTAACACACGTCTCTATGGGGAATTATTTACCCGTGTGAGCCCTATAGAGAATGCACGCAATACATGCAAGTCTATGGGAAGTATTCATCCCATACAAGCTCTGCTGGTTTATGTTGATCTTGTATTGTGTCAGATCTCTCTTCCTCCCTCCCCTTCTCCTCCCTACCCACCCCCCTCCCTCTACCCCTCTCCTCTACTCCCCCCCCCCCCCCCAACTCTAACTTGCTACAATTTCTTTTCTTAATATTATGTTCTTGTGGTACTAGATCTTAGTAAATAGCAGTCATCAGTATCACACAACTTTGAATGTCTCCTCTACTCCCCCCCCCCCTCCTCAACTCTGCCTTGCTACAATTTCTTTTCTTAATATTATGTTCTTGTGGTACTAGATCTTAGTAAATAGCAGTCAGTCATCAGTATCACACAACTTTGAATGACTGTGTTATTTTAATGTATTTCTTTGTTTTGGCGCTTCTTGTATTGTGTATCTTGTATTGTGTCAGATCTCTTCCTCCCTCCCCCTTCTGCTCCCTACCCTCCCCCTCCCTCTACCTCTCTCCTCTACCCCCCCCCCCCACTCTTCCTTGCTACAATTTCTTTTCTTAATATTATGTTCTTGTGGTACTAGATCTTAGTAAATAGCAGTCATCAGTATCACACAACTTTGAATGACTGTGTTAATCTTGTATTGTGTATCTTGTATTGTGTCAGATCTCTTCCTCCCTCCCCTTCCCCTCCCTACCCCCCTCTCTCTACCTCTCTCCTCTACTCCCCCCCCCCTCCTCAACTCTGCCTTGCTACTATTTCTTTTCTTAATATTATGTTCTTGTCACTAGATCTTAGTACATAGCAGTCAGTCATCAGTATCACACAACTTTGAATGACTGTGTTATTTTAATGTATTTCTTTGTTTTGGCTACCACTGAAACAGCTCAAAATACATAAAGTTAGTCTGTTTGACAAAACAAAGTCTTATCAAGTACTTTGTAGGCTATAAGGTGATGATTTAAAAGTCAAATAAGAAATATGACCTCCACTATAGGGCTCACACCTGTAAATAAAATGGGCTGTCCCAGACCCCTTCACAAATTCGTACCAAAGATACCAAAATAAATGAAGAAAAAAATTAATTAAAAATCAATGATGTAGTTTGGCAAAAAACTGAATAGCTGTAGATATTGAGTATGAATTCCTCTACAAACTGCATTTTGGTTGGAAGATGAAATCTTTTCTGGTGGAATTTGAGGGGACTATATTTCATTGGGTACGTGTACGGAAAATAGGTGATTTTTTGAGTGACAAGAGCTCGTAGTCTGGCTTTGCGGACCCCTGGACAGAATTAGAGCAGAACAACCCACCCTGGCAATCTGATGGATGAAAGGTAATATCTCACCTATTCAGGTTAGTGAAGATGAAACACCTCATTTCTCCCAGCTATTTTACAGAATTTTTTGAAATTTGAATTTTAACACACGTCTCTATGGGGAATTATTTACCCGTGTGAGCCCTATATGGGAGGCCCGGGGAAAGTCTCTAAATGTCGCCCCCCCCCCCCCCCAAACAAAAAAAAAAAGGGGGGGGATAAACAGACAGACAAACAAACAGATCAAAGCCCTCAAAAACATAACCTTCTCGGCGGACACAGCGATACTACGCATTCCGGTGGCACTGTAGCCTTTTGTCAAGGCCCTCTCGCTGTATGGAGCAGAGAGCCCAGCTGAGCGGGGTCGCGCTCGGCTGGGCTCGCTTCGCTTGCCAATAGACCAGTTCGTAATTCCACTTTGCGCATGAGCAGAAAAAGGTTATTTGTACCAACAGGCATTTGGGTTGGTAAATTCACTGAGATAAGCATCTGTGATGCGATGATTATTCATGTGATCCTTATCTAAATAATGCTTGCCAGCACATCCACCTAACAGCAAGAATGGTATTTTGCAGAATAAAAAAATGATATAGACTGTTATTGCATTCAATACAACAACAGCAAAAAAAGATATATGAAATGGCCTGTTCTTAAAGCAAGCTCATTCTTTGTTTGAACATGAATTCCATAAATTGTTTGGTCGGGCAAGCTTATGCATTATGTCGCTTTGAAAACGAGGGAAGTGCCTAACCAACTAAGAAAAAAGAAAAGTCATTTGTACCCATGTGTACATGAGCTAATTACGAACTGGCTTATTACAGCGAGAGGGCCTTGACAAAAGGCTGGTGGCACTGGGGAGAGCCACACGAACTTTGTCAAATCGTTCAACGATAGCCCGTGACCTTACGCATGCTCATAAGCATGAAAATCAACCAATGAGATGTCACTACCCTATCATTGGAGCCTCTCTACCTTGGTCTTGCTGCATGCATTAGCGGGGTGGCTTCTAGTTCCTACTTATTTCTGTTATCCAATGAAATGACACTGCCCCTATCATTTGATCCTCCCCAACTTCGCGTTTGAAAGACAGTCGGCGTAGATTGTACTTCCCAGAGCGTAGTAGACGGTTACCCAGTTAGCTTTGACCAACGGAACACCGCTGCCTCTGTCATTGGATTCTCTATACATTCGAGTGTTAAAGGCATTTAGTGCAGCTTGTGCTTCTTAGTGCATTGTTTACCATATTCACGGTCATCCAATCAGCTTTAACGATATCTTACTCTGCATTTTGAAAGAACTTCTAGACACACAGATTTTTGTTAGACAGATATCTTAGGAGTTGAGTTTCAAGTTCGGATGACAGTCCCATAATAGGGATATTGTTCTCTCGTCTTTGCCATCAGGAGTAACATGATGGAGGAAAAAAGAGGAATGGAAGATAAAAGGGTGAGTATAGAATTTATTTCTTGGTACAAATATTGTTTCAATCTAAAAGATATTTGAAAAGTTTCAGCATTATTGCGTATGTGTATTTGTAACTGCATGTGGAAGATATTGGCATGTGTGCATGGTGTGTGTCATTTCTTTGCGATTTCTTTCTTATTGTACGTTTATTCTTTACTATCTTCGCGTGGATTCCACATAAGATTTCAAAACCACATCCGCTGTTCTTGTTGTTGGTCATTCATTACTTACGATCGACGGTGATCCCTTTTAGGATAAAGTAACTTCAAGGATTAGCTAACCTCAAAAATAAGCTCGCAGTTAAGGATGGTACGCCAAGTGTCGCTGTTGACAAGTGACAACGTCAATTTTGTCTACGAAATGACAATTACCTCGACAAAAAAGACTATGCGACACTTTCCTCTCCATACTGAACTACGAGCTTATCCTTGAAGTTAAGGATGACCGTCTGAACGTAACTATTGTCAGTATTGATGTACGTGCCTTAATGTATTCGACCAGTTTCCACAAGAACTTCCTATGGTAATGGAGCATTGATTTCTGGAATATGTTTTGTTTTTTCTGCTCTTAACTGCTCAAATAAAGTAGGTCGTTACCTTCATATAGTTTCTTTATAACTCAAGCTGTTGTGGTGCCGGAATTTGTAAAACGCCGGGAATTGTAAAAACGTCGGGAAATGTTAAACATCTTGAGATGTCATCAACGGGAAATGTACAGACCTCTCGCCGGGAAATGCAAAAATGTTCAATTTTGCCGGGAAATGTTAAAACGCTGCCAAGAAATGTATAGATCATTTATGCCCTACTTCAAAGAAATTACGTACTGATGATATATTGATGAACTTGACGTCTAAACCTGGGTGTATGGCTTGATTCTCGTTTAAACATGGAGAAGCATATAATTTATATGATCATATTTCTGATACTGATTTTATTTCTGAATTTCTTTTTCCTTCATAAATGTGACTGTGCACCTCAAAACGAACATAAAGTCGCACACACTGATTTTGCGTGAGGACTGAAAATAAGTGAAATGGGTCAACCCAGCCGAACTTGACTTTTTCATATTTTCTGAAGGAGCGGGTCTTCTTTTACATTATGCTAAAATTTGGTATCATAAAACGGGCAGGAAAGTGTGTTTTTTTAGCAATTTATCTCGAACATTTTTGATAGAATAGTGTGATTAGGTGTGTCTTTAGAATCCCTTTTTCATTTCTGAAAAACCTTGTCCACACTCTTCACTTTTAACTCTAATAACTTTTGACAGGATAAAGCTACTGCTGTGAAAGTTGGCATTAATTATTGACAGTATGTGTTAATGAGGCATGCTTAATTTCAGTTTAATCTGATAATCCCTTCATTGTTGTTACTCTGGTGGTTTACTTCCTGTTTTTTTTGTCCCATTCATCGCACAGCCAGCACGGTTTGGTAAAGATTACGCGCTTGAATAGACAATGCACTTCAGAGCCTCTTTTCTCAGTTCACACTTTTCCTGAGTTTGTGCTTTCTTTCCAATATTTAGATAGGTTAGGAGAGTCCATTTGATTTGAGTTATACATCATTTTTAAAGCTTAAAGTCTGCTCTTTCAGAATATGGTCTTAACTAAAAATTCATGTCTGGCGACTTTTTGTTTGTTTTGAGGTGCAGGGTCACAAATGAAGTACAACGTCAATTGAACAAACAAATTGAGCACAGAATAAAGATTGAATCTTACAATTAAGGCAAATAAATGATCAATTCAAATATTCAACTTTTTCTCCTGATACAATTCAAAATGAAAATAAACCGTTTTGTGCATACGTTTATGTAAACATAAGTTACAATATATCTCTTGCTCAAAGACAAATTAGGCAATTCTTGATGTACAGAAATTCAGGAGACCATCGTCATAAGCAAGCGCTTGACAAGGACAATGGCCTCAGAAATGATTGTCTAAACAATACAGCATTGGAAGAACATAGCATATAAGTCACCACTCACTGAGTGGCGATTAGGAGAAAGGGAGGGAAGAATGAGGGGGAAAAGTGCAGCGGTGCATTGTGCAAGATGTGAAGTGTTTGCTTGGAAATGAGTTGTGAATTTGTTTCAATGTTCATGTTTGTTGTGTATGCGATCAGTTCGGAGCCCTTGCTTTAACTTTGGAAGTGAAAAACAAAAAACCCAGATAAATAGCAACATGCTCTAACATTCAGATACATATTGAGTTAACAACATATCTTTAAACTGTCCTTTAAATGAATAGATAAATCTATGTTGTTAAAGGTTAACGGGTAAAAATTCCAAACATCAGGGACATGATGTTTAAGGATTTTTGTGCTAATGACAATACTTGTGTTTTCGAGATGATAATCAGAAGAACGGCGAGTTGGGTAGGAATGAATATTGAAATTAGGAATTAGGAAATCATTGAACACCGAGGGAAGTTGGTTGAGCGTGTAATCTGCATAAAAATTGCCGTTTGAAAAGTATGAATCTCATTCATCTTCAATGTTCTTAATTGAGAAAACAACGGGTCAGAGGGAGATAAGTAGTGGGAGTTTGTAATCAACCGCATTGCTCGTTTTTGTAAAAGCGTATAATATTGAGTTCGATTTAGTTGTACCACAATTTCCCCACACAATATTACAACACGCTATATAAGGTGATATCAAAGCATTATACAATAAAAGCAAAGATTTCTGTGAAACCAAGTTTCTCAGGTGGTATAAGATTCCGATGCCTTTAGAAAGTGAAGTATGAACATTGTGCAAATGATCATTCCTAAGACAAATTTGAATCAATGGTAATACCTAAACATTTAGTAGATGTCTTTTCAACAATTGGCTGTCCGTCAATATAGAAGCAATCATCAGTACAATTATTATTCAAAGAATTATGAAGCCTTAATCTAACAAAATTTGTCTTAGAAATATTAAGTGACAATTTGTTTTTTACATAAAAACCATTGAGACACTTTACTTATCTCCAAATTCAATGTGGTAATAAGACTTTCAAATACATTATGAGAATTCACAAATAATTGTATCAACAGCAAAAAATATAAAACTAAGAGACAAGGATGAATTTATAATATCATTAATATAAATCAGAAAAAAATAGAGGACCCAGAAGTCTAGAGGGCCCAATATTGACAACATGCAAGTCTTCTTTTTATATGTTGCATAAATTGCGTCACATTCGTAGATATTAGGGAGTTCTCATCAGCACGACGCGGCCGGGATTTTAGCGTGCCGTGTGCAAAATTTGCTTCTGCGCATGATCAAATCTGAGAAACGTCCCGTCCTGGGGAAAACGAGTACGGTATTCAGCTGTAGTAGCGTTTGGTTGCGATGCTGGGCAGGTCACTGGAGTGAGACAGCCAGCCAGCCAGCCAGCCAGCCAGCCAATCAGCCAATTAGCGATCTTGTCCACACGCCTCCGTCCTTTACAGGCAAGTCTGGGCTCCGTCCCCTTTTCCTTGGTGCAATAAACCAAGAGAGGGCGCAAATTTTCTGATGGCGATAATCGAGAGACTGCGCGTTCTCGGGTATCGCAGTTCTCGGCGTATCGCAATCCTCGGGTGTCACGCCCTCATACGTCTTGTCGCGTACACTGAATCACCCCTACGAGTAAAAAGAGTCCAGAAGCTAGACTATTTACAGGAAAGCGAAACTGCTTTAGATGTGGGAACGGGAGTCCGAGTACGGGTACTGTCACCATTGGTCACAACTGATTGCTTCCGCGTATATTCGGTCTTCCATAACAGTCGTGTAGCGAAAACTCCCTATATTATACTTGAGCCAGGAAGACGCTGAAACTCTCGTTCACGCTTTCATTAGCAGTAGGCTTGATTATTGTAATGAGCTATTGTTTGGTTTGCCAGATTCACAGAAAACCAAGCTTCAGCGTGTCCAGAATGCATGTGCGAGACTTGTGTCCAGTTCGTCAAGATTTTCACATATAAACCTACACTCGTTTTGATGAAGTTACATTGGTAGCCAGTAAGGCAGAGAATTGTATTGAAGAGTTTTGTTACTTATTTATAAAGTTCTACATGGTCAAGCACCTGGTCATTTATCAGAATTAATATCAATAAAATCATATCCATATTCGCATAATTTACGAAGCGCACAGGATAAGTTGCCTCTAAAGCAATCTCACTCAAAAACAAAAGTAACTTTGGGGGATTGTGCCTTCAGTTGTGCTGCTCCAAAACCTTCGAAAAAATTACTTGAGAAAATGAGGAAGGCCCCATCACTTTGCTGTCTTCCATTCTTTGTTGAAGACTTACCTTTTTTCAGAAGCCTTTGATTAATTTGTTACTTATTTTTTTGTGTGTGTAATCAGTAGCAATGTTGGGAACTCTGTTACATCACAGCTTAGTAGAGTATATTTACATAGTGGCTGCGCTATACAAGTTAGTGTAATTATTATTATTATTATTATTATTATTATTATTATTATTATTATTATCATTAATAATAACATGAACCTATTTGACAGTTTTCATTTTCTTGTGTGAAATGCACCCCTGGATCTGAAATAATCAAATATGAAATGTCAGTCATTAAAGTCTTCATAGCACTAACTTAGCTCTACCTTTTTCGGTTCGACAGAAGAGTTTAGGGACTCTAAGACTTGAATTCCCCCTCCCTTTTCAGCGGAGGAAGGGGGTGGGGCTCATTTTAACAAATAAAGATAATAATACACCTTAAACATGGTGTTTGCCAAGTTTGGTGAAACCCGTCATAAATTTTTGAAGAAGATACTGAAAAAGTGGAAACCCGCCTCCTTGCCCCCCCCCCCCCTCCCGATCAGAGCACCCCTCGATCCGCCATGATGAAATATGAATTTTCAGTCATCAATGTGTTCATAACACTAACTTAGTTCTATCTCTTTTGGTACGACAGGAGAAGACTACAAATTCCGTAATTTAAGGACTATGAACTCCCCATTACCACCCCCCCCCCCCCCCCGGCAGTGTGTTGTGGGGATTTTCACAAAATATAGAGATGATATCACGATAAAGGTGCTATTTGCCAAGTTTGGTGAAAATCCATCATAGGGTGTTGAAGAAGATGCTCAATAGGTGGCAATTCCCCCCCCCCCCTCCCCCTCATCCTCTCTTCAGGGAATCCCTGGATCCGTCATAATCAAACATGAAATTTCAGTCATTAATATCTTCAGAACACTAACGTAGCAGTTTATATGTTTTGGTTCGACTAAGAAGTTTTAAAAAATCCAACTTTAGGGACTCTGAGACTTCAAATCCCCCCCCCCCCCTTTTTCGGTAATGTGGGTGGGGGTGGACGGATTTTAACAAATTAAGATCATATCACCTTAAAGGGGAAATCCAGTCCAAATATAAGCTAGTTTGATAAGAAAGAGTAAAATATTACGAGTTCAACGGTATAAATTGATCAAAATCGGATGAAAAATTAGGAAGTTATGACATTTCGAAGTTGCCCTATTTTCGGGGGAAACAGTTCTTGAACATTCAACATGAATATACAAAATGGCAAAGTGAGCATGTCATTCCCTCACAAGTTACATAGAGTTTATACATAAAATTTTGAAATTTCCAGTTTTTCATTCAAACGCAATTATGCCCAAGGCTCAAATCCTCATATGTCTAATTGATCACTATTCGGAAGTTATGCAACCGGGAATAAAAAAATATTATGTTTCAGAATTCAATGGCAGAAACATTGAGTTTTCGTCATTTTTTTTTCTACACGATCAATGGAAAATTGTGAGGGTATGACATGGTTAGCTCACTCATTTGCATATTCATACCCACTGTACAAGAACTGTTTTGGAGAAATTATCCAAACTTCTTCCAGAAATGGTTTGTGTTGAACGCGTCCTCTCGAAAACTCAGACACACAAAGCGCTACATGGAAAAAAGATGTCGCACTAAACGCTTTGAGAATAGTGCAATTCCTTACCTCACAAGGCTGTTGAATTCTAAATTAATGTAAATTATTTTGAATTGTTATCCCGGGTTAAGATTACTGATAAGTCTCTGTGTGGTGAATGATGACACGCCCCTCATACTCATTCCTTACACTTTTATTTTTCTCTCTCTCCTTCAGCCTTTTACTTCTTTCTTGTTCATAAAATGTCATCAAGGTCATAATTTTTATATCATTACCCGATTACATAATACAAATGAGTTCTATCATGCTATTTTCTTAATGGATAACTTTCCCGATCACGTCACTATTGGACTTCTGAGTAAGGTTGTACATGCATCTATGGCTGTGTTCGCATATGCATACCTATTTGTGTATACACACATTCACATATTCCTTTCTTTATCTCTCCTTCTCCTACTCTATCTTTACCTGACCCCTCATTTACCCATTCTACCCTGGTCTTTCCATCTGTTTTACCATCAGGTGAAAGCCCTCATTCACTCTGTTATCATTTTGATGGGGCCACCTTCCCTTTCACGTTGTTGTATCTCTTTATTTTTGCAATTTGTAAAGTGTGCGGTCCATGATAATATGTATGTATGCATTTATTACTGTGAAAGCTAAATAGGATATAAATGTGTCATTTTTGCATTCTGCATCCCCATACAAACGTCTCCATTTATGTACATGCATATGACTGTGTATGTATGTACAGTATGATTATACCTATATATGCATGTATTACATAAACATCAAAATATTGGTTAGACCCTTTTTTATCCAGTTTGCCTTGTCCTTCCCATCTGCTCCGGCAGGCGAATTTTTTCACTGATGTTATTATTTTGATGGGGCTATTTTTCTGATTATGTTGCTGTTCATTACCGATTATTTTTCTATTTTTTCAATATCTATTAAAATCAGATGTGGTTTATGATATTTGTTTTACTGAGAAAGCTATATGTAGAACATAAATATGTTATTTTTTTAACTCTGCCCCCCCTTAGAAAGGTTCGTTGTGTGTACATGCAAATGACTGTGTATTTGTGTGTATTGTGTACACCTGTATATGTATTGTATACACATATCTACTTATTCCTATCTTTATCTCTCCTTCTCCCCCTATTCCTCTCGTATCTCTACTCCACATCTCTTCCGTATTGATACTTACGTTGAGAATCACTCTCACAACGTTATCTTTTCCCCATATTTCTGCAAATTCTGAATTTGTTTTACTGAGAAAGCTATATGTAGAACATAAATATGTTATTTTTTTAACTCTGCCCCCCCCCCCCTTAGAAAGGTTCGTTGTGTGTACATGCAAATGACTGTGTATTTGTGTGTATTGTGTACACCTGTATATGTATTGTATACACATATCTACTTATTCCTATCTTTATCTCTCCTTCTCCCCCTATTCCTCTCGTATCTCTACTCCACATCTCTTCCGTATTGATACTTACGTTGAGAATCACTCTCACAACGTTATCTTTTCCCCATATTTCTGCAAATTCTGAATGGAGAAATATGAAATTTGTATCCATACTTTTGTACAGTTAGACGAATTTTTCTGTGAATTTGATGTTATTTTGATGATGTTTAAAGAAGAATGTGGGTTACGGGGCTTTGGAAGGGTCGGTTGAGAGTGCTATATGTAGGGTATATAAGTCATATGTGATAACTCAGCCATCAGAATGAAATTTTGTTATGAAATGTAAAAACAGTGATTTAATTATATTTGGGGTTGTGCAATCACATTTCGAAATACCTTTTATTTATCAGTCATGTAAACCTGATGTTTTGTGTATGATGTTTTGTAGTTTTAATGGAGTAGAGGCAAATCAGTCGTCACAATATTTTTTGTGTAATTCTGTTTGTTTTGACAAATGCGGAATATGTTCTTATCTTGCATAATGCTCAACTTATTGATTTCTGTAATTATGATATTTTCCCACTTATTTCTATCACACGTGTAAATGCTTTATTCTGTAATTGTCTGAATGTTTGAATTTGTATGTACATATTTTATGTTATATTACACGCAATTTAGCCCTTGGGCTACGAGATGTGATATGAATAAATAAACCTTTCAATAAACCTTTCAATAAACTTCAAAATTTCATAACTTCCTTATTTTTCATCCGATTTCAGACAGATTTTTACTGTTGAACTTGTTAAAGTTTACTCTTTTTTTATCAGACGTGGATTTCTTCTTCAAAGTTTGGTGAAACTATAATTATTAAAGATTTTTCAAGAAGATGCTGAAAATGTAGAAAATCCCCTTCCTCGATCCCCTCACCTCTTCCCCCTCCCATTAGGGCCCCCTGGATCCGCCATTAGTCAGACATATAATTTTAGTCGTTAATGTCTTTTTCTTTATAGGTATAACTTAGCTCCATCTTTATTGGTTTGACTAAGAAGATGAAACATTTGAGACTTTTACTCTGAGGCTTAACTACCTCCCCCTTCGGCGGTGAGTGTGTGTGTGTGTGTGGGGGGGGATTTATTGAAACAAATTAAAACCATGTCTCCATAAGTATGTTATATGCCAAATTTAGTGAAAGTCAGTAATAGATTTTTCAGTTTCGTTAGACATCGAATTCATATAGAGCATCGATACGTAATACCGTTGAAATACATGATTGTAACGTTTCCCGCAGCGTTTTGACAGTTCCCGCAAAATTGAACATTTTTACATTTCCCGGTGAGACTTTTTACATTTCCCATTGATGCAATCTTTGAGATTTCCCGTCATTTTAAAAATCCCATGCTCCACAAGGTAGGACTTTAAAGTCTCACCGTCCTAGTCAGGGCAATGACGAAAGCACCTCTTTTAGGTGCGAGTTTTTTAACTTTTTATCCCTCTACAAATTAAATTTGTTCAGATCGCAATTGCTGATCTGTAAATTAACGATGTGTAAATGAAGAAACTCTCACCTCAACTTTCACCCCTCTGAATAATATCTTTGTTACACACCTTTTAATGAGGAAATGTTCACCAGTGAGAAAATATAATATGGCTCATAAGTATGCATCATCCTTTAGACTTCCTCGAAATGAAATGCAAGAACAATTGGTGAGTGTAAAAGGAATACACTGTGCAATGTTTATATTTGAGCGAGAGTGATCACATGCATTGAAGTAGAAAGTAAGAGTAATATGCTAGGAAATAAAGAAATAAAAAAAAAAACTGAGATGGGTACAGTTGGAAGGGGGCGTCGCAGGATGTGGGTAGTTGTGGTCACGGGCGACGGATGACCGTGTAGTACAAACAATGGGTCAGGGTGTGGAGAAAGGATTTGTAGAAACGCTGGGATTTCAAACAACGTCGCGCCGGGAAATGTAAAAGTCTCGAAAATTGCATCAACAGCATTTGTAAAAAGTCTTGACGGGAAATGTGAAAACGTTCAATTTTTGCCGGGAATTGTAAAATAAATGTTCCTCAACGGTATTACAAACAGATGGTATATAGATAATATCGATGTCTAACAAAACTGCTCATGAACCTTTACCGTTATCATTTTGTTGTAAACTGCAAAATTTCACCAAACTTGACAGAATATCTTTATGGTGATATGATCTTAAAAGTTGTTTAGATAAGCCCCCCCCCCCCCCCCCGAAGGAGGGGAGGGGAGGGAATTGAAGCCTCAGATTCCCTAAAGTCTGGAAATTTGTAATGTTCTTAGTCCCATCAAAAAAGAGCTAAGTTAGTGCTTTGAGGACTTTAATGAATGAAATTTCATGATTGATTATGCCGGATCCAGGGGGAATCGAGAAGAGGAGGGGGTGAGGGAAAGGAGATTTTTTTTTTCTATTTATTTTGTTATTTTGATCCGATCTCAATGTAAAAGGAGCCGCCCTCCCCCTTCCTCCAATACCGCTGAAGGGAGGGGGGGGGGGGTGGGGGAGTTGAAGCCTCACAGTCTGGAATTTTGTATCTTAGTCGAACCAAGTAAAGAAAGGCTATATTAGTGCTATGAAGACATTAATGACTGAAATGTCACGTTTGATTATGGCGGATCCAGGTGTGTGTGTGTATGGGAGGGGGGGGAATAAAGGGAATATGGTACATTTTCAGCATCTTCTTGAGAAATCTATGACGGGTTTTCACCAATGACATATAGCATCCTTAAAGTGACATGATCTTATTTTAGTTAAAATGAGCCCTTCTCCCCCATACCGGCGAAGGGTTGGGGGGGGGGGGGGTGGGGATTGGGGTGTTGGAGCCTGAGAGTCCTGAAAATACGGGATTTCAAAGACAGAGCTAATTTGGTACTTTGGATGTACACATTAATGACTGAAATTTCATGATTGATCATCAGCGGATCAAGGGGTGCCCTGGTTTTTTTTTTTTTTTTGGGGGGGGGGGGTTGAGGGTGAGGAGAGAAATTCATTTTCCACATTTACAGCATCTTCTTGAAAAAAAATAAAAACATACGACGGATTTTCACAAAACTTGACAGATATTTTTGGTGATATGATTTAATTTTTCTAAACTGAGCCCCCCCACCCCATCCCCACAACTGAAGGGGGGGGGGGGGGGATGGGGGAGTTGAAGCTTCAGGTCCCAACCTCTGGAATTTTATACCCCACTCACACATAGTGTGTAGGGGGGTATAAAGGAATCACTTTGATTTCGGGTGCACGGTCGGTCGGTCGGTCGGTCGGTCGGTTGCAAAATCTTGTGGATCGAACTCTTCTCTCATTTTTTGAGCAATTGACCCCAAATTTGGCGTATGTGACCACTATCAAAGGCAAATGTGCAAGACTCCATTTCCGTTAGTATTGCATCATGCGTTGCCATGGTAACGGCATATTTCTATAAAAACTTGTGGATGGAACTACTCTGTCATTTTTTTTTTTACAGCAATTAACCCCAACTTTGGCATATGTGACCGCTATCAAAGGAAGATGTGCAAGACACCTTTTTGATAATGATGATCCACAGCATTTGTATGGCGCCATATATCTGTCACAGAAACATTCAAAGGCGCAGACTCCTCCAAGACAGTTAGCAATTAAATGTCTGGTGTTCTTTTTCGTTAGTATTGCATAATGTGTTTGCCATGGCAACGGCAAATTTGTAAAAAAAAACAACAAAATGTTGTGGATCGAACTGCTGTCTCGTTTTTTAAGCAATTCATCCCAAATTTGGCATGTGTGACCGGTATCAAAAGTAGATATGCAAGACACCTTTTTCGTTAGTATTGCCTAATGTGTTGCCATGGCAACGGCGTATTTTCATTAAAAAAACTTGTGGATCGAACCTCTCTCTCAGTTTTTGAGCAAATCACCCCAAATATGCCTTACTCATTTTTATCTATAAATTTGTCCATGCTGTAGATGATGTCTCCCACACTATTGGAGTTTTTCTTGATTTTTCGAAGGCATTCGACACAATTGACCACGAAATTTTTATTTAAAAGCTACGACGTTATGTTATACGTGGGAAGGCTTTGGACTGGTTTCGAGATTATTTATCAAACAGAAAACGATTGGTGACTATATATGACCGTGATTATCAGTTGAAGTTAATTTCATATGGTGTTCCACAGGGATCTTTGTTAGACCCACTATTGTACATTTTGTACATTAACGATTTTCCTAGTTCCTCGTCGGTTCTTTTCTTTATATATTTTGCTGATGACTCCAATCTGTTTTTTCTTAACACAATGAATAAAGAACTTAAATCTGTGCAGTCTTGGATATAAGCCAAATGAATTGTCACTTAATGAAGATTAAACTCATTGTATGTTTTTTTTAGCAACAGTCTTAAAACCCTTCCCCTTCCTATATTAAGTTTAATGAAATTAATATATATCAAGTTAGTAGTACAAAATTTTAAGGGCTCTTTATTGATAGCGATTTATCGTGTAAATCCCACGCTAGTTATTCAAGTAACATTCTTCCTGAGAACACGGGTGTTCTTAATAAAGTAAGGATTGTTTTTCCTAGTCAAATTTTGTTTAATCTTTATTCTTCTTTGATTACTCTTTACCTTAATTATGGTATTCTTGTGTGGGGGAATGCAAGTAGAAATCACCTTGATGTGCTGTTCCGTATTTAAAAACACACCATTAGAAATATCAACCATGTCGGATATTTGTCCCACACGAATAACTTATTCTTATAAAAATAAGACACTGAAAACATGTTCAGTTAAAACGTTGGTATATTCATGTTTAAATATACTGCCAAGGAGTTACTCGATGTTTTTACTCGCATGTTCAGGAAAAACTATTATATGCATAAGAAATTGGAATGACCTCTCCCCAGAAATAACAAGCTTCTCGTCTTTATACTCATTTAAACTCAAATTCGAAGAGCTGCTACTGAGTTCATATCGTGCAGACATTGAATAAATTTGTAATGCCTCATGTAATTAGGTGATCCGAGTATCCTCTCGGATCACCTTCTGTATCTGTACTGAATCTTTCTTCTTTCTTTGTTTCTTTCTTTATTTCTCCTCAAAAGTTGTGCAGAGGTTAGCTCAGAAAGTGCATTGTCTCTCAATGTCAAACTTATACCATATATGTATCATGTCGCAGAGACGACAGCGCAAGTAAAATCATAGTGATCAGTCGACCGTGACGTCACTATGACGTCATTATATGAAAACACATTTTCATGCATATCTCATTAATGGAATGGAATATTTCAATGAAATTTACGTCACATATATTTCAAGTCAAGCGAATTCTACTCATATTCTCAAAATTAATTTTTATCTCACCTTGACCCAGAACGTTGTGTGACCCCAACGGCTTCAGTTCCGGGTCAGTTCTAACTCGGATGTTTTAAGAGTGTATAGTCAATGGGCCAAAACCCGAAAAATGGGTTATTGGTACCACCTGAGGTGGCAAAACGTTTTTGGTGTCATTTTGTTTGACCGGTATAGATATGCTTATCAAGCTATGATAGCATTGCCAAATGAGTAGCTTAGTCATAATAAATGAATGTTTAACCAATTTGGTCTCGTTTTTATATCCCTATACTTCTGAATCGAAACTAACCGCTTTACAAAGAAGAGCACTGTCTTCTGTATGTCCCACCGAACTAGAAACATAGACGGTGGTATGTCCACAGATGTTCTGTTTCAGAGGCGGTGCGCTTAGTCTTTATTCAAGGCAGCGAAGGGAATATCCAAAGGGTTATGATGTCCACAGCTGTCACGCGGTGCGCTTAGTCTTTATTCAAGACGACGAAGGGAATATCCAAAGCTTATGATACAGTGTATATCCCTTTATCTAAAAACAACAACAACAAAAAAGCAATTCCTCGTGAATTTTGCAGTATTTTTCAATTGTTCATCATTTTCCGGTGAAAACGCTAATACCACGACAATGTTCCATCCACCAATGAAAGATAATGCAAAATCAATGTACCGGTATTCTACAATACATTATAATAAATAATATTGTAAATGAACAGAGTGATTTTTGTTTAAAATTGATGTATTTGTTGAGAGGCTAGTATAAAAACTGTAACAAAATATATTACCCTAAAAAAAAAAAAACTCGTGGATCGATCTACTCTCTCATTTTTTGAGCAATTGACCCCAAATTTGGCATATGTGACTGCTATCGGAGGTAGATGAGTAACACACCTTTTTCGTTAGTATTTCATAATGCGTTGCCATGGCACCGGGAAATTTGTAAAAAATAAAAAAAAAACCTTACAAAATGTTGTGGGTTGAACTACATGTACTTTCTCAGTTTTATAGCAATTAAATTGAAGTTTGCGATAAATGATCAAGGTAATGTGTAGTTGTGTAGGGCGCCTTTTTGTTTATGAATAAATCTGTTGCCATGACAACAGCAGTTTTTTTTAATACCAATCATACAAAAATGTGTGGATTGACCTAGCTCCCCGAGTTTTTGAGTATTTGACTTGCATTTTGGCACATGTGACCACTACAGTATGTAGATGTGCAGAACACACTCGCTCGATGTTGAACAATGCGTTTCCATGGTAACAGCATATTTTCACTAAAAAGAATACAAAAATATTGTCGATTCCCTCAGTCATTGAGAACATGGCGTGAAATTGGGCACATGTGACTGCTATGGTAAATGCATGTGTAAATTTATTTTTCTGTCATTCATTGTCATTGTTGAGCAATATGTTGCCATGGTAACAGCACATTTTGAAAGAAAATCATGCAAAAATACTCTGAATTCAGTTAACTCCCTCAGTATTTGAGCAATTTCATTTTTCAAACTTCATTTTTTTTCTTACTGTCAAACACTGTGTTGCCATGGTAGCATAATTCTTAAATGAAAATCATAGAAATTGCTGATGTATTCACTTTACTCACTCAGGATTTGAGCACTTGACTTTAGATATGGCACATATGACTGTCAGTGAGAAAAAGTATACATTTATTCAATGTTGAACAGTACATTGTCACTGGGTAATTGTTTTTTTTTCTCACTAAAAAGCATACAAAGTTATCACTGCTAGCTGAGCTAACTCCCAGGTGATATGATATGATCTTAATTCGTTAAACTTAGCCCCCCCCCCCCCAACCGCCGATGAGGGGGGGGGGGGGGGATGGGGGAGTTAAAGCTTCAGATCACGAAATTCTTGAATTTTTTAATCGTTTTATGTCGAATCGAAAAAAGAAATAGAATTACGTTGATGTTATGAAAACACTAGTTAATTAAATTTCAGGTTTGGTTATGGCTTATCCAGTGGGTGGCCTGATAGGGGTGTGAGGGGTAGGAGGAGGTGTTTTTTATATTTTCTGCATGCTTTTGACAAGTCTATGACTGATTTTTACCAAACATGTCAGATAGCATCTTTATGGTGATACGATCTTATTTTGCTAAAATATGGATTTTTTCTCCAACTTCTTCATCATATTTTAGAAAGATAGAACTAAGGTAGTTCCATGAAGACATTAATGACTATTTTGAAATCTCATGGTTGATTATTTCTGGTCCAGGGGGCGAGGAAGGTGGGGTAGGAGGCGGAATTTTAACACTTTCAGCATCTTCTTAAAAAAAAAAAAAAAACTCAGACAGATTTTCACCAAACCTGGGAGGTAGCATTAAAGGTATAATAGAACCCCACTATTAGTGGGATCCTATTAAAAGGGAAACAAATCGGAAGGTGGGGGGGGGGGGGGACGGGCGTGGTTGAGGTGAGACGAAGACCCAAATCTTAGGAATTGTTTTGAAAATTCTCTTTGACCTGAGGTGATAGGGATGATACCGAGCTTTATTTGTAAGTAGATGAATTTTATGCAGAATGAAGGTTCAAGTTGGCTGTGGCAGATGATTGAATGCCCGTAGAGGGGGGGGGGGGGGGGAGGGATGGATAGAAAGGAGGCGTTATTTTCACATTTCATCTTCTCCTTGAAAACTAAGGAAAGATCTTTAGGGTAATAGAATTCCATTTCAGCTAAGAAAAAAATAGATAGATAAAGTAATCTTCCATACAAATGTGATGGAGCTAAAAGTATGCAATAGCAGGCCTTAGTTAATTTATGAAAGTAATTTTAAGGATGGGGAAGGCGGAATTTTCACATATTCTGCTTCTTCTTGAAACCCTTACAGTAGATATTCGTCAAACTTGGCAGGTAGTGTATTTATCGGGTGATTACGACCTCCATTAGCTTAAAGGAGCACCGCCACAACCCCAGGGTGGGAGGAGGTGTAACTTCCCCCTCCATATCTCATCACCTTGAAAGGGGCCGAGATGAGGGGTTGGGATTTTTAGGGTGGAATTAAAGAATTTCAGGTATTTCTTGAAAACCGTTCACATGACAAAAGGGATATCTAAAAAGAAATTGTACAACCGCCAGTGATAGAACACAATAATTTTGTCACATTTTAGACGTTATGACAACTTTGATGAAATTTCAAGTCTGCTTACAAGGGGGGGGGGGGGGTGCCCTCCTCTTAGCCCCGCTTTGGGAAGGGGAACAACTTGGATATGTTGCCCCCTTGAATAAAGTAAGATTCATTACCCTAGAGATGGTAACTCCCATGTTTCGTGAAATCTGTCACAATATTTAAACATCAAGGAAATGGATACAATACAATTAATATCAACTGATTAAATGAAACTTTGAAATGAAAATGAATGAAATTGTATAGGTTTTCAATTTCTTCAGGTTTGCATTCATTTAACGATTGGGTCATTCAAGTTCGAGTGAATTTGAACAATCACCGAGATCGACATTCAAAAAGCTAACTAGTTCATTCAATTTAATTTCCTCAGCATGCCATTTCAAGAGTTTCTCACACAAGGGTGTACAAAGGGCATTCAAATTGAAACTGCAAGTGCAACGCATTCAAAAGTCGCATCACCACCGCCGTGGAGAGCGTTGGGGTATTCAAATTCATGATAATGCAAAAAATTACAAAGTATGGGCAGTCTTATCGGTTGTTGCTTTTATTCTCTGCAGTTACTCAGCTGTTTGAATATGCAAACTTAATGTACTTTCAAATGCGATTTTTTTTCCCCATACTAGCTAATAACTCGTATAACCCCACTTTCAAACACACATATTTACATTTTATTCATACATGATTTTAGCCGGTGCTACATTGATACAGAGTATACGTGAACATCTCGAATACGGAGTCGCCGGAATCAATGGATGAAGCATGACTTTGACAACCAGCAAAACTGGCGATATAACCCTTTGGTGAAATACATCTACCCACAGCTGATCCAATTACGGCAACTTATGATATGGGGACGGGGAACTAGGAAATGAAATCAAAATGGATCAATATGGATATGGACGTATAGGACCCCTAAGATATACTGGGATATTGCTCTACATCCATACTGCTAGGGATGAATTGAAAATGGCAGAAAGGTCGACAGGAATTAAATACATCCAATACAATTAAGATAGTTAAATGAGACTTTGAAATGAACATGAAATTATATCATCCAATCGTATTACAGTGAAAAAGGCCCGTGGCAGTTGTGTATACATTGCTTGAATTCGAACGTTCAAAGTGCGAAGTTGTGTTCCTATAAATGAATTGAAACTGGTATTTTGCACGAAATTGAACGTCTATCCAGCAGGCGCAAAATTAAATGCCAACTTTGAGATGTTATATTGAATGAATTTTCCTCTAAATTGAATGAAAAAACATCTGAAAAGAATGACATGAAATGAAATTGATTACTAAAAGAATGAAAATGAACCGTGAGAGTAGAGCAGTGACCGAAACCGCTTGTATTTGAACGCCTTTTTTATTCATTCGAATGCAAATCTGATAAAATTGGACGGGAAAACCTATAAAATGTACAATATTATATGTCTGAAAGTGGAGTTATCCGAGCTATTGGCTTTATCAGGCAAAAGTCCCATTTTAACCCATTCAGTACGGGAACCTGGTGGCCTGTGTATTAAGTCTATGGGAATTTCAGAATTCAGTATGGAACGGGTTAAGGTACATTGAGTTTGCATTTTCAAACATGATTATGAGTATAATCTACAAAAAATATAGGCAACAGAAAAAAAAACCAATGCTCATATATCATACTTGTTTGCCTTATCGTGAACTTCTTCACGGTTGAACTGAGGCGAATTTGTATGCGTTACACGTGCATTTTTAATTTGAACGCTTTTTTTACACGTTTACTTGAGAAACTAATGAAACTGGATGCTGATGAAATTAGATTAAATGAGTTAGTTACCTTTCCTAATGTTGATTTCGGTGATCATTCAAATTCACTCGAATTTGAATGATCGCATTGTTAAATCGAATGCAAATCTGATGAAATTGGCCTGGAAAATCTATATATTCAAAGCAACAATGCTGCAGGAATTATGTTGAAAATAAGGTAAAGTGGTGTGAACATTTATCACTGATTGTGTGTCAACATTCATCACTGATTGTTAACCTAGGAAAACAAAAGATATTATTTTTAATTTTCTCAAAGTAGGAAAAAGGGAACACCACAATTTTTCGTTGATTTATTGGAAGTGTTGTAATAAACCTGTGTCAGAATATAGAACTTTGGTATAATTAAAGATGACAAATGTTATTGAATTGGTACGAGAACACCAGGAAAATTAAGTCAAAGGAAACCAGCGGATGTACCTACTTAGAACACTATTTGTTTATGGTAGAAGTCAAACACAAGTATCAAGCAGTCCGTCATATATTTTCTTCAGTAGTGTGGTTAAATGGTTTGACGGCAAAGGATACGTAAAATTTAAAAGAGAGAGAGAAAAAAAAATGTTTTATCACAAACCAGCCAGATTACTAGCATGCCCGCGAGACACTAAAAATAAATTGTGCATTCAGCTCTGCTGAGGAGGTTTAATGCCATAATGAAAGATGGAACATACCCTCTTCAAGATGAGGTGACAGTAAACAGATCTGATAGAAGTAGACTTCCAGTGGTGAATACTGAGATATTATACATAAGGTCATATTGGTTTCTACATATTATTTCAATACAAAGTTTAATAGATATGCAAAGACGCATAACTAGGTAGCATCCCACTGGTGTTTGTTTGCTTTCCCATCTGAGAAGATGGCTCATGAATACCCGATATTTAGCTACTATAATTAGCTGGTCTTCCGGGGGCATCCCACGAGACCGACACCCACGAGTCATACGGTCCACGAGACCGACATCAATAATAGGTTCATGAGTCATACAGCCCACGAGTTATACGGCTCAGGAGTTATACAGCCCATGAGTTCGACACTACGCACAAAAGGCTCATGAGACCGACACTTAGCAAACATAGCCCACGAGACCGACTCTAAGCAATAAGGGCTCATGAGACCGACACTAAGCAAAGAAAGCCCACGAGACCGACAGTAGGCAAAAAAGGCCCACGAGACCGACAATAAGCTAAAAAGGCTCACGAGACCGACACTAAGCAAAGGAAGCCCACGAGACCGACAGTAGGCAAAGAAGGCCCACGAGACCGACAGGATAAACAGCGCCATCTACATGTCAATCACCTGTGCAGGGTGTTCCATGAACGGAAAAATAACATACTGGCGGGTGTAATTACGTAACGCTATCAATTGAAAGATGGTGACCATCTACATAATTATTAACGTCATCAAATATGTATTTCTACATACTTCTGGGAAGGGGGGGGGGACAAGTGTGTCAGGGAGCGACATTGTTATCAAGTAGAAAAATTGAATTGTATTCTTCATGCCACCGCTCCCTCCCCCCCCCCCAAAAAAAAAAATAGAAGAATTAGTATTCTTCATCCTCCCCAAAAAAGAGACAAAAACACAAATTAATTTAACAGAGGACAATAACGATGTATGAATTAATTTTAGAGCATTGATAATGCCATCGTGCTATTTTTAAAAGGCTTTCCCAGTTTTTAGCTAGAAAATGGACAAGATATAAATTTTACCTCTTCTCTTTCCCGATTCACTAGTTACTTATTCTATTTTAGATATTCTACCCTCCTGCTTTGACGTTTTGCAGTAAGATCTATTTGTAATTTTCTCTGTAACTATGATGTAATTCTATTGATTATTAAAAACGTTTAAGTCGCAGGGATTCACCTCAATCTTATGGCTTGTGTTATTCTCCTCCGAACAGTACATTTTATCGTGAAATACAATAGCTGTTTTCATGGATGCATCTGGTTTTTTCCGAATCCCTAACGCTACCTTAATACATGATTACGTTATTTTTTTTATTTTTTGTTGATACTACATCAACACCCTCGCAGGTTTATTGAACTTTGTTCAATTTTTCCTCAAACACACACAAATGCAAACACAATTAAAAATCCTGATCATTTCGGGGGGGGGGGGGGGGGGGGGGCAACTGATAGGGTAACACCCTGCCGGAGATGGCAACTCTTCTTTTCCATCTTTCATATTATCTTCCTATGCTATTATCAGGACACCCTATACAATTTATTGGTCTATAGGTGGCGCTGTTCATCCTGTCGGTCTCGTGGGCCTTCTTTGCTTAGTGTCGGTCTCGTGAACCTCTTTTGCGGAATGTCGGTCTCGTGAGCCTTGTATGCGTAGCGTCGGTCTCGTGGGCTTTGTTTGCTTACTGTCGGTCTCATGAACCTTTTGTGCGTAGTGTCGGTCTCGTGAGCCGTATAACTCCTGGGCTTATTTTACTTCATGTCGAACTCGTGGGCTTTATTCACTCAGTGTCGAACTCGTGGACTGTATAATTAGGCTGATCATTTTTCTTATAAAAACATGGTATGATTTGGAAAAAAACCCAAATAAAATGCACCGTATGCTTGAAAAATGATTCAGCAGCATAAGTTTTTGTTGTTGGTAATATTGATTTCATTGTTGATATATTGAATGGAACTCAAATAAAGAATATCATAAAACAAAAAAAAAGTGTGCGTGTGGTGTGTGTTATTGATAAGTTTGATGGAAAGATGCTCCAGCGTGAGATGTCAGGATGGGTCTAAGATTTTGTAGGGTTTTAAGAAGTTGACGAATCCATTTTTGTACTAATCTCTCTTTTTCTTTAGCTTTACAGTTATTCTTTTCTTGGTCTTTTTCTATGAAATATTTTGTGCAATGTTAACATTAGTCTTATTTCTGTTACTGTTGTATGTATCACGTAATGAATGTCATTGTGTTTATTTTGCATGTGGTCCTGCATACTGAGTGATTACCGTTCTGTTTGTAAGATTCATGCACTCTCCACATATGTCAGGACACATTTTTTGAGGGTACATTCTTATATGACAATATATTTATTCTGAACTTTAAACTTTGAACTTTGATTGACGCAGAATTCCAGTTGACAAATCACATAATATCGTGCTGTTTCATGATGAAATTGGTACTGGTGAGTATAATTAACAAGGCATATATGGTATTCTGAATATCTTTATTTTCACAGTCCAAACCGCAGCATTTTTCGTGTTTCCTTGGTCTGTTGAAGACGGTCGTCGTGGTGGTGATATTGACAGGCAAGGAAATGCTTCCATTCTCAGTACGGAAATATGAAAACTGAATACATTATAGGATGTTCAGATATTTTTTTCTCCATTCTGTAAACTAATTTCGTATATTTAAATAGGTTTCATGGGCTGCCACGTTTTCAAGCATCCGCTTATAGTGAGAGTCCTTCTTCTGCATAATATATTAGTTAATTGTTTGCCAATCTGGTAAAACAATATATTTTGGTAATGGAGTTGATAAATACATTTTTTCATATGAGGTTTCTCAATATTGCAAAAATCATTACCAAAAAAAATTCTAACCTCGAATTCTATCTCAACAAATACTGTACCATCCCTTAAGAGGACGAGTCGTGGAACGGCGCTTTAATGATTTCGATATCTTTATATTACCCGACAGTGGTACATGTAATGTATGGGTGTCTGTGTACGTGGACTCCAAACAATTTTCCCGCTAATTAATTCTATAAATCGATTTAATGAGATATCTCTCCTTATATTTTAATTACCTTGCACAAGTTCGAAGAACCTATCAATGCTAGGTTACAAATTAATGGAGGAGGAAAGGTCGTATTAAAATACCTCAATGATGTTTTTCTTACCTTTGTTACAAAGGTCCGCGGATACTGACAATTACTTGCAACTGTTTTCTCTTCCTTCCTTTGTCATGTCTCTCCTTTGTTTCTCATTCATCTGCATATTTGACATCTTCGACCTGTCTAAATCCTTGCCTAACATCAGGCATGATGTGGAAAAGCTCATCATCAACTGCACGGCCTCGCCAAGGAAACCTAGTCCCGATATCAGGCGTCCTGGATCTCGGCATCAAGAACCCTTGTCACAATATCACTGGAAAGAACGGAGAGGTCATAGAAACCTTTCCACACGAGATTCTTCCACCTAAAGACATTCCCGGCATACAGCGACATATTGCATGCTTTCCTGCAGATTTTGTGGGTACGGTGAAAAAAAAGAAGAAAGTCTCTCAATTTTCTATTTCTAAATCAACCAACAATGTCATTAGTGGATTTTGACGTTGGCTGCCATACTGTAAGAAGGTGTCTCGGAATTGTACTTGCCATTCAAAAGTCTTGGATGCAAAGGTGCTTGAAACCAAATTGGTTTCTCAAGTGGTATAAGGCGATTCCTTATCAATCCCGTATCATTCAATTGGATGGAATTTACTGTCAAAACATTGGTTAAGAAAAAAGCTTTAAAGTAAAGTTCATCCCAGAGCCAGGAGAACACATTGAAATCACTTTTAACATTATCGCTTTTGCTCTTCATCTGTGTTGCTCCTCAGTACGTCTAGATGACATTTTTTTGACATGTTAAAACCTGTATTATTCGGATTAGATTCTCAAGACAGTAACATTAAACTATTTATCCCTTGCAGTCAAGCGGAACATAAAGAATATCTATGATTCTGTTACATTTTCGACTTTCAAATTCAGTGTTTTTCAGCTCTAGGTCGCACTACGCGAAACTATTCAAGATTCACATGCAATTGACATTGCAGAGCAAACACTCAAGTATCCAACAGCACTCACTTTCCAAACAAAATGTAAAAGAACGAAACACTCTATGATCAAACTCTCATTCCTCTCCGACATACCTATTCTGAATGAAAAAAAAGAAGAAATGTATGTGCAATATACAACATTGAATTCTTTGACCAAACATTTCTGAAATTATTAGGATAACTAAGACCTGTACATACTACTTTTCCAATATATTACCTATTTGGTGGTTTGTATAGCTGAGCATTTAGTCCGTTAAAGGCTCTTACTATTTGAAAGCATGTAAATCTATTCGGTTCTAGGAAGAGGATCTTTTTATGGGCCATTGAAACCCAGAGCCAATATTCTGCTTCCAGTGTAAACTGTATGCCTGTGCGGTTTTTTTTTTTTTTTTTGGTTATGTACGTGTACAATGTATGTGCAATATACAACATTGAATTATCTGACCAAATATTTCTAAAATTATTAGCATAACTGAGAGCCGTACATGCTACTTTTCCAATATGCTAGCTATTTGGTGGTTTATATAGCTGAGCATTTATTGTATTAAAGGCTCTTTATACTATTTGAAAGCGTGTAAACCTATTCGGTCTTCAGATGAGGATCTTTTTATGGGCCACTGAAACCCAGAGCCAATATTCTGCTTTCATTCTAAACTGTATGCTTTTGCGGGTTTTTTTTTTTTTTTTCATGTAAGTTCCGTTGATTTTTTCCTTGTTTGTTGGTAAGATAATCTATTCTAATGATAATCTGAATTTCTCAATTTACAGATATTGATGAATGTGATAGCAATCCTTGTCTGAACGGAGGAACGTGTCAAGACGCTGTCAATATGTACTCTTGTCTGTGTTTACCGGGCTATAACGGGTCGAACTGCCAAACAGGTAGGCTAGGATTAGGTATTTTAGAGTATATAGCGAATTGCAATCTGCTGATGCATTCTTTATAAAAAAAAAACACGTTTGTCTGTCTTAATATTTCTTACATTATTAGGAAAACTAAGACCCATACACACTACTTCACTAATATGCTACCTGTATGTGGTTTGTAAAGCTAGGCATGTATTACGTTATAGGCTTTTACTATTTGAAAGTGTGTAAATCCGATTCGGTTCTAAGATGAGAATCTTTTTATGAGCCATTGAAACTCAGGGCAATTATTCTGCTTTTGCGTTTCAGTTTTGGCATGTACGTTTCATTGACTTTTTCCTTATTTATTGATAAGATGACATATTTAATATTCTAATCATAATCCGATTTTCTCAATTTACAGATATTGATGAATGTGATAGCAATCCTTGTCTGAACGGAGGAACGTGTCAGGACGATGTCAATATGTACTCGTGTTTGTGTTTACAGGGTTATAACGGGTCGAACTGCCAAACAGGTGAGCTAGGATTATGTACAACGCTTGTAATTTAGAGTAGCGAATAGGAATCTGCTGCTGAATTTGATAATGAAGCTAAACCTTTTGTTAATAACCACAGAATTGATCAGTGTTTAATAGTAGCTATGACAAAAAATCGCGGGCGCACACACTCGCGCAGGATTCGAACCTAAGACCTCCTGATCTCCGGACAGGCGTCATCACCACCTGAGCAGCGAGCCTCCGCCCGACAGCAAGTGTCGGTTCCAATCCTCATAGCATGTATCGGGCACCGCGTAATTTATAGGAAACACGTTTGTCTGTCTTAATATTTTAAATGCCTCTTAAAAAAAAAAAGGTATGCTCTGTTCTTTATCATGAGTGGTATCTATGTCATGAGTGGCATCTCCAGAAAGTTAAAAGCCCAATGCTCATATCTATCAATACTATACATATCTTTCAATCTTAGAACGCGATAATGCTCTTCTGCTTTTCAGCAGACGATATTTGTAACTTTTCACTCATAACCGGCATATTTCTAAACGAATGCAAAATAACACATTGTATGATTTTTTTTTCTTTTTAACGCTAAATGACGTACTGAACCACGACCAAATTATGGTCTATTACAGTAAGTTATGTGCATGTACATTCGGGGAGATGCAGGAGAGTTGAGCCACTCCCTGAAACTTGGTTAGAGTTTACAGATGCAGCACTTTTGCCCTCTGTTGGCAGTGCTTAACATTACTGTCACTTTAGCACAAGCAAGCAGAGGTGGTACAGCAACGCAAAGACACACGTCATAAAAAAAAAAAAAAAAAACAAAACCAAAAGACAGCAGAAAAATGAACTGATGCGTTTCAGGTATTACCTTTTCTATTACTCACATGACAACAAATGGTTGGTCAGTGAGTTATGTGGACTCTAGGTCACATTGTTACATCTTTGATAAATTTAATGGATATTTTATTTTCTGGTTTTGATACGCGTAAGGAAAGTTGAAAATGGCCACGTTGAGAAGAGTTTAGCAATGCAGTCTATTAATGAAATTCATGAAATTCTTCCTTCGACATGTTTTCATGCAACAAATTGCCCTTCTTCGACGTAAATAAGCACTCAATTGATCAGTGTTTAATGGTAGCCAAAAGTAGCCTATAAGGCGGCGCCCCCTGCATGCTGTAAGGATCAGAACCCAAACTTGCTGTCGGGCAAAAGCTCATTGGGCTAGTGGAGATGACGCCTGTCCGGTGATCAGGAGGTCGTAGGTTCGAATCCTGCTCGAGTGTGTGCGCCCATGGGTTTTGTGTGTGTGTGTGTGTGTGTGTGTGTCTGTGTGTGTGTTGGTTACTATTAAACACTGATCAACTGAGTGCGTATTTACGTCGATGTAGGGAAATTTGTCAATCAGTTGCATAAAAACATCTCGAGGAAAGAATTTCATGAAAATGAAAAAAAAAAGTTACCTGCGCGCGCGAGTGTGTGTGTGTGTGTGTGTGTACTTTAGATAATGGTTGTCTACTTGCAAAAAAGTTCATCTGAGAGCCAGAAGAACACATTTGATATCATTCTTAACATTATAGCTTTTGCTCTTCATCTGTGTTGCTTCTCAGTACGTCTAGATGACATTTTTTTTTTATTTGGCATGTTACAACCTGTATTATTCGGATTAGATTCTAAAGAGAGGAACATTAAATTATTTCTCCCTTGGAGTCAAGTGGAACATATAAGAATGTTTATAATCTTAGTACATTTTTCGTCTTTCAAAATCAGTATTTTTCAGAACCAAGTCTCAAGTTAAATATGATATATATGATATATATATAATATATATATATATATATATATATATATATATATATATATATATATATATATTTGATGTCAATAGATTTACTGTTCTTGCACCGCCCGCCATGTTGTGGTTAAGTCTTTTGATGCCAGTATATATATATATATATATATACATTTATTATAAGAAAAGATAAAGCACTTTATAATCATACTCTAATTCCTTTCCGATATACCTGTGCTCCTAACTATTCTGATTGAAAAGGAAAAATATAAAATGTATTTGCAATCTGATACCACATCAAATTATCTGAACAAATATTTCTTATATCATTATGATAACTAAGGCCCATACATACTGCTTTACTAATATGCTAGCTATTTGGTGGTTTGTTTAACTGAACATGCATTACATTATAGTCGTTTACTATTTGAAAGCGTGTAAATCTATTCGCTTCTAAGATGAGAATCTTTTTATAACCCATTGAAAATCACAGCCAATATTCTGCTTTCCGTTTAAACTGTATGTTTTTTGGCGTTTTAGTTTTTGCATGTACGTTCTGTTGACTCTTTGTTTATATTCTAATCATAATCTGCTTTTCTCAATTTACAGATATTGATGAATGTGATAGCAATCCTTGTCTGAACAGAGGAACGTGTCAGGACGATGTCAATATGTACTCCTGTCTGTGTTTACCGGGTTATAACGGGTCGAGCTGCCAAACAGGTGAGCTAGGATTATGTACAACGCTTGTAATTTAGAGTAGCGAATAGGAATCTGCTGCTGAATTTGATAACGAAGCTAAACCTTTTGTTAATAACCATAGAATTGATCAGTGTTTAATAGTAGCTATGACAAAAAATCGCGGGCGCACACACTCGCGCAGGATTCGAACCTAAGACCTCCTGATCTCCGGACAGGCGTCATCACCACCTGACCAGCGAGCCTCCGCCCGACAGCAAGTGTCGGTTCCAATCCTCACAGTATGCATCGGGCACCGCGTAGTTAATCAAATTCATGAAATTCTTCCTTCGACATGTTTTCATGCAACTGATTAACAAATTGCCCTTCTTCGACGTAAATAAGCACTCAATTGGCCAAAAGTAGCCAATAACGCGGCGCCCCCTGCATGCTATAAGGATCAGAACCCAAACTTGCTGTCGGGCAAAAGCTCGTTGGGCTAGTGGAGATGACGCCTGTCCGGTGATCAGGAGGTCGTAGGTTCGAATCCTGCTCGAGTGTGTGCGCCCATGGGTTTTGTGTGTGTGTGTGTGTGTGTGTGTGTGTGTGTGTGTGTGTGTGTGTGTGTGTGTATTGGTTACTTGTTGGTTACTATTAAACACTGATCAATTGAGTGCGTATTAACGTCGATGTAGGGAAATTTGTCAATCAGTTGCATAAAAACATTTCGAGGAAAGAATTTCATGAATATGAAAAAAAAGTTACCTGAGCGTGCAAGTGTGTGTGTGTGTGGGTGTGTGTTTGTACTTTAGATAATGGTTGTCTACTTGAAAAATACAGGAGATTAGTATCACACCGTCATCCGTTTTTGCATTCAACTTCTGCAACCAAGTGCCTATAACCACACACACACACACACACACACACACACACACACACACACACCCCACACACAAATAAATGATAAACTGCTATACTGTAAGAAGCTGTCTTGGAATTGTACTTTCAATTCAAAAGTCTCGGATGCAAAGGGGCTTGGAATTAAATTCGTCTCTCAAGTGGTATAAGGCGATTCCTTATCAATTTCGTCTCAATCAGTTGGATGGAATTCGGTCTCAAAACATTGGTTAAGAAGAAAGCTTTAAAACAAAGTTCATCTCAGAGCCAGAAGAACAGACTGAAATCACTCTTAACATCATCGCTTTTTCGCTTTATCTGTGTTGCTCCTCAGTACGTCTAGATGACATTCTTTTAATATTATTATTCGGCATGTTAAAACCTGTATTATTCGGATTAAATTGTCCAGACAAGAACATTAAACTATTTCTTTTTGGAGTCAAGCGGAACATATAAGAATATCTATAATTCTAATACATTTTCGTCTTTCAAATTCAGTATATTTATTTCATTTCATATTTCATATTTCCACTTTCTCAGTGATGGGATTACAAAATGATTGACAATAGAACAAAAGTACAAAATATATACAACCATATCTTATGTTTGAAAAAAAAAGAGACAAACATTACACACAAATATAAATGGTCGTTGTCATCTAAGGATATCACAAATAAATGTCAGAAATATGATGGGGCCTACATAAAAGCAATGATGCTTGTAAAAACTGTAGGTTCCCGCATTCAACTAAAAGGTCGCCGTCAGGTTTCAGCCCTCAACTAAAAGGTCGCACTCAGCAAATATACTCAAGATCCACATGCAATTGACATTGCTGCACAAATACTCACGCATCCAACAGCACTCACTTTCAAAACCAAAACAGTATATATATTAGATACATTATACATATATTGAATAGAAAAGAACGAAACACTCTATGATCATACTCTCATTCCTCTCCGACATGCCTGTGCTCCTAACTATTCTGACTGAAAGGGAAAAAATAAAATGTATGTGCAGTATACAACATTGAATTCTCTGTCCAAATATTTCTTAAATTATTAGGATAACTAAGACCCATACATACTACTTTACGAATATGCTACCTATTTGGTGGTTTGTATAGCTGAGCATTTATTGCATTATAGGCTTTTACTATTTGAAAGCGTGTCAATCTATTCGCTTCTAAGATGAAAATCTTTTTATAACCCATTGAAAATCACAGCCAATTTTCTGCTTTCTGTTTAAACTGTATGCTTTTGGCGTTTTAGTTTTTGCATGTACGTTCTGTTGATTTTTTGTTTATATTCTAATCAAAATCTGCTTTTCTCAATTTACAGATATTGATGAATGTGATAGCAATCCTTGTCTGAACGGAGGAACGTGTCAGGACGATGTCAATATGTACTCCTGTCTGTGTTTACCGGGTTATAGCGGGTCGAACTGCCAAACAGGTGAGCTAGGATTAGATATTTTAAAGTAGCGATATTAGACCCTCTGAAGAGCCCACTAATGTCAAAATCGCCCACTAATATCAAAACAACTACTTATGTCATAACACGTCGACGACAAATGTCAAAACAACCACTAATGTCATAACACGTCGACGACAAATGTCAAAATTTCCATTTTTACTGCAATTGTCATAACACGTCGACGACAAATGTGAACATTTCCAAATTTACTGCAATGTCATGACGCGTCATAAGGGCCGATCCAGGAACTCCATAAATATCATGAATAGCGAAATAGTATGGGCAAAGGATCTGGAAGCCAGACTAGATTGCGATAATCGAGAGACTGCGCGCCCAACGAAAAAGGGTCCGGGAAGAAAGTTGTATTTTTACGACTTTCAGTCAGATTTTGACTGAACGCGATAAATCATTCGCTCTGACAGTCTGTTTATCAGTCTGTTTATCAGTCTCAGTAAATGGAATTCGCATCTATATGACTTCGTATGTGATCAATATTAATGACATGTAGATTATTACATACCTCACAAATTGGTTTCCGATCATTCAATTCTTCTGAAGAAAAGATACAGTACCTTTTTTTCTTCATAGTAGGTCTAAAATGAACACATATAGTTGAATTTACTGCTGAATTTAGATTAGACTAGTCATCCACTGTATAGGTTTTATACAGTTCAGTACCTTTCTCCCAACACCCTGCAGATCTGTCAGGGAGGTGAGTCTCACCATGGAGGTACACGTACTCTAGTGTGCAGTACTGCATGCATGCATTGCATAATAATACATGTATGTACCCGGTATACTAGTTTAGTTTGGCCATGAAGCTACAGCATTTGGCCATGGAGCTACACAAACGAAATAGCTCCAAGGTTTGGCAATCTACGATTGCTAATCTCTAGTGTTTCCCTCTCATTTTTTTTTTTGTCAACTCTGTACAAAGAAATAGGGCCCAACAGTAGCCATGACTGTTGGTATCATTTTAGACATGTTCTTGATTTTGCGATATTGTTTGTATCAACAGGATTGGGTAAGAGAGAGGTATTTCAATCGGCTACACTGTGTCCGAGTGAAGCCATAAACACTTTGAAGATCGAAGCACTGATTCTATATCAAATTGATATTATATGCAAATTGACTGGATAGGCCTGTACTTCGACTGCAGTCGACTGTGTATGTTGTACTTGTTTACCAATCCTATAATATAATAATATAATCATTATATTATAATGAAGCCTTGAACTTCTGGAATCCCTTTTTTAACCAAGTATAAACGTAAAGTAGGTTTACAATTGGGTTTTATGTCTGGAGAACAATAATTCACAACAGCATAGGGCCTAAATACCGCGCAATTTCAAATAAAAACATCCACAAATCTTTCTGAGTGTGGCTCTGACAATGACATTAAGTGATTTCATCGATGAAATAATGTAGCCATCAAACTCAAAGCTTCTTGCGACTAGTGTGCTATGAAGACAGTATAACAGGTTAGAACACGCTTTGATTACGCGAGCATAAAGGTTTACCGCGTTGAGCTTCACAAGGAATGTTATTGTATCAGTTTTGATTAAAAAAAAAAATAAGCTGGTATTTCTTCAGACCTAATTCACCAAAGGATGGTAAAATGACGTGTTTGGAGAATTTACGTGGCAAACCTTTTGCACGCTGTCTACTCAGTATACGGTTCGTTAATCCAAAAATTGAATAGGAGTTGTTTTCCCGAAGCTTCGTTAAGCTGAAAATAAAAGAAACGTCATTATTCTGAAGGTTTGATAGCCCCCCCGCCAAAAAAAAAGAAAAAAAAAAAGAAGTGAAATAAGGGTTCGTTAATCCAAAATGGAAAAAAAAAAAATGCATACTTATAACAAATCTTCGGAATTACTAGGCAATTTTTGTTTTAAACTAACGAACCATCGGGATTGCAAGTGTTTTTTTTTTCTGTTTTTCTTTTACGGACTATAGAAACGAACATTCGGAAGAACAATCCTTTAGTATTTTAAACGAACCTTATTTCATTTTGGATTACCGAACTATCGTAATAATAAACAATGGGAAAATGTACCTTCAGAATATAAACTGTAACCAAAAATAAGAAATTTTCTGAGTCCAGAATTATTTAGCATTTAACAATCCCATCGGATATTATACAATTCTGATATTCACCGCGCATTCATGATGATGTCATGTAACCATCAGGAGGTAAACTATAATCATCAAGAAGGCGAGAGAACCTCTTTGATATAACTGGCAAACTCCACAACACCATGCTGAAGGGAATAGTGTGATATAAATTAGGCACTTGCTTATGAATATATCGTAGTGCAAAATTAATTTATCCATTATTCATGAAACTTTATGATATCACAGTTTCCGGGGTTCACCCCTATATAGAACAATACGTATCACACATGATAACAAACGTATACACTCCTATAAAGTTTATCTAGCTGCCCTAGATTTTTAATCCTTCATTATTGGATGATAATTAAAGATGTTCATTAACAGCATGATTAAAGGAGAAATATCTGGTATTTCCGATTAAACATATTAGTACGTTACCGTTAAGACGGATTGAAATATGTTGTGCCCCACACTGCGCATCATTAATTTTTATATTAAATATGTTCAATGTGTATATGCAATTTTATAATAGCTGGGCTCGAAAGTTATATCATCTGTGATGTCTAAATATTTGCTAAACCAGGTACTTCAGGGTATTGCTTTCCAATAGGTGATCTTCAACCATACAGACAAGAGAAAGTCCACCCCCATTAAAAGAGAGAGAGAGAGAGAGAGAGAGAGAGAGAAGAAAAATGCATGTCTTTTCATCAGTATGGCTTTGCGGGACGTAATTTGCCAGAGGTATCTTAATCACTTTTCCTCATTTTCTGCGTGTATCAATGAGAATGACCTATATTTCCTCTTGCGTTTACATTGTTGAGCACCCATTAAAAAAGTGTTCACTTTCAGAAGTCATAAGACAATTTGAGTCACTGTGTACCTGCGTCTGTGAAGCATTCTGCTTCTGATGTATCATTACAATGTCATGCTGTATCATCATCCTTCGACCAACGCTTAACTTTCTACCATGTGCCATGGTAGACACCCTCTGTCTGCCACATTATTCTGGGACACCAAAGTTGTCATGCTTTGAGAAAACATTCTGTTTTTCAAATCTATGTTACGTCTACAGATTTCTGTTAAGCTGGACACATAGCGAGTAAAGATGTAGAGAAAATGCCAAGCTTTGCTTTGATGTAACTTGTATGACAAATCTATGATTGCAACTGATTGACAAATTGCCCTACATCGACGCAAATAAGCACTGAATTGATCAGTGTTTTAGTAGTAGCCATGATAAAAAAATCATGGGCGTACATACTCGAGCAGGATTCGAACCCACGACCTCCTGATCACCGGACAGGCGTCATCTCCACTAGACCACCGAGCTTTCGCCCGACAGCAAGTTCTTCCGTCGTGATGTTTTCATTGCAACTGATTGACAAATTGCCCTACATCGACGTAAATAAGCACTGAATTGATCAGTGTTTTAGTAGTAGCCATGATAAAAAATCATGGGCGTACATACTCGAGCAGGATTCGAACCCACGACCTCCTGATCACCGGACAGGCGTCATCTCCACTAGACCACCGAGCTTTCGCCCGACAGCAAGTGTTGGTTCTAATCCTTATAGCATGCAGCGGGTACTGCTTTTGTTATTCAAATTCATGAAGTTCTTCCGTCGTGATGTTTTCATTGCAACTGATTGACAAATTGCCTACATCGACGTAAATAATGGCTACTACTAAAACACTGATCAATTCAGTGCTTATTTACGTCGATGTAGGGCAATTTGTCAATCAGTTGCAATGAAAACATCACGACGGAAGAACTTTATAAATTTGAATAAATCTATGATTGTTTTTCTTTCAAATGACTAGTAGCTAAATTACTGAAAAGTCATGATTTTTGCACACAAAACAGTGAGAGAAACTTAAAATTCACACGCAAATCCAGTAAGGAACACCGTTGATAGTCAATCACAACATAAAATGCAAACTATATGTGAGAGGAACGGAAGCGCACATAAAGAGTTAATGTATCATTTCAATTTTGTTTCCTTTTGTTTTGTTTTGCTTTACTGCTATAGGTTAGCACTAACACCTTTTCAGGGAAAATAGATGTGTGTAACCCTCCTGTAACTTCAAAATCCATTTAGTTAATAAAATTAAAAGAATTTGCAAATTGTTATCGCCACGTATCAGCACATGCCGTGTGAACATAAGAGCGGGTATTGTTGTGATGGTTACTAATGTTCGCAATATTCCAAAGTGTGCTATTTACAAGTACATGTATACAAACCATTGTTTTAAGTTTCGGCTGATGAACAAAATATTATCATCACCAAAAAAAAAAAAAAAAAAATAGTGAGCGTTAGTTTATTTTCGGATACACGAACCTTCGGAATAACAGACATAATTATACTTCCTGATAAAAGAACCTTTGGAAGAACGCACCATTTCAACCGGCCCCATATTTCCGGATTAACGCACATCTAGGTAGGCCCTATACAAGACATTTAAGTGAATACTCGATAGTACACAGCAAAATCACGAACCTCGAGAATAACGAACCTTCGAAATAACGAACCTTATTACTGACATTCTCTTATGACACTAGAGGGTCAAACAATATTATTAATGACTGATAATACTACAAAAAGGACTTAAATATTCAACGGAATACAATATTCTGCAGACCTCATACACAACATTTGTGACTCTTGAAAACGGACCATTCACCCGGCATGTTTAGTATTACGTAACTCAAAAGATAACTCTCTCCGTGTTCACAATCGTGTAGATTTCTCCTGCCAGAGTTACTATGCGGAGCTACTATTTTCATTGTGTGTGTCATTGTTATTAAAATTGTCGTTACCGTCACACATTTACACCAATGAGTGTAATTTAACTATTTTAAGTGATGTGCAAAGATGAATTAGATGATAAAACAAAATATAAAAAAGGAAAAAAATGGAATAATGTTGCTTTTTGATATGTTTAGATGAAGTAGTTTGACTATGAAAGTTGTTGCTGTGAATACATTCCCTCAGAGCGTTTGTATTAGTTTATAAATGGATGAATCCTGCGAGTTATGTTGGCCAGGGAGTGAGTTTTCGTAACATATACGTTTCACACCTGCACTTTTCCATGGAAATAAGATGATAAAGTTACTTCGGTTCTATAGTGAGATATGGGAGGAATTCCTTCCAGTTGAGCTATAATGCTGTCATAATCCTTGAGGAGAAATCTCATAGCATGGTATAACGTATGTTTCGTTGCATCTTAAAATACCTAATGGTATTCGTCAAGGGAAGGCTCATTCACCCGAACAGAAGTTGGGAATAGACAACTGAATGGCAACCAATATCTTTTTTTTTAAATACCTGATATAAAAAACATAACATACTGAATTTGCTTGATGAAATATGTCTTCTGAAGAGGAAGAATTAGTGTTTTGTTTTATTTTACAAAAACAACATGTTTTATATCATGGGACTTTTTTGTAAAGATTAACGATTTTGATTGTTTATTTTTAGGACGATTTATAAGCTTAACAAAAATATCTCCCGTCTGTGTTTTAATTGACTCGATCTATATAAAAAAAAAAAAAAAAAAAAAAACACGAAACTCTTCGTTATCCTACCCCGCAGTCCAATGAATTTCACTTGCCTGTGATGACCATGACTATTTTTTTTTTAATTCCTATCTACAGGCTTTCAAAAATAGACATCTATCTTGGCACGATCGACTACTTGAATCTGGTTCCTGCATTTGACATTTTGTAATAGTATTTTTTTCTTGTCTGGTTATCTTTGATATAGTTGCTTTACCAAAATATGACACAGGATTATCTATTGGAATATTGATCAAACTCATGTGACATAATTATATGAAAATCACGTATTTGAGCGGATATAGTGGGATTTACCCTTTTACGGATGTCATTCTGTTATTCTCGGAGGAATCGATCTAAAATAAAGTCTGTAATCTGCAATAAACCTTTTCATCGGAGCTCCCCTATTTGAAGGCTACGTTTCATGAAAAGACGTTTCGCTCATAAGACATACAAACTTGATGATATGTAATTTACTTCTCTTGTATAAATAATATAGCTACACAATAATGAGAATCTTTGGTATTTCCGAGATTTATGTAAAGACTTTTATATGATGACTTCATGAAATCATGGAATGGACAGCTTGTCGCTCATCATGCATAAAGAAAGCACGTAACATAATGCAGTATGATGAACTGGCGGTCGAAGTATTAGTGCACAGCATAAGGCTCAACTAGGGAGGTGTAGTGGCACCTCCCTGGCTCGACGTTAGAACAAAACCCCCTATTTTGGTGGACAAATGACTTACAGTAACGTGTAGTGGAGGTGGGCAGCACTACCACACACCTCCCTGCACACACTACCAGCGGGAGTGCGATCAACTGGCAGTAAAACTGTCTGATTGACTGCGAGTCATGAATATTCATGACCATTCTAGCGTGAACTCTTGACCCTGCTCGATTCGGCCAAAGTACAGTATTTTACTGGACTTTTTTTTTTTTCTCGGGTATCGCAGTTCTCTGCGTATATCGCAATCCTCAGGTGTCACGCCCTCATACGGCTTGTCGCGTGCACTGAATCACGGCTACGAGTAAAAAGAGTCCAGAAGCTAGACTAGATCCATCATTGCGTCAACCGCAAATGGAAAAACTCATTGCTTGCATTACAGGGGTGGATCCAGGAATTCCGTAAAGGGGAGGGGCGCCTTTACAAAATCAAAGGCTGGCGCGACCCTCCCCCCCCCCCCTCATTTTCTTCTTTTTATTTCTGTTGTGTTGACGAAATAATGAGAGGGGCACTAAAGGGGATGCGCCCCCTCTCAATCCGCGATTGCGTCAACCGCACAATGTCAAAATCGGGGATTAACCGCAAATGTCATAACAGGTCGACCACAAAGGTCATAACGCGTCACAGGGGCGTATCCAGGAATTCCGTGAAGGGGAGGCGCCTTTACAAAATCAAAGGCTGGCGCGACACCACCCCATTTTCTTCTTTTCATTTTCTCTTGTTTTAACAAAATATAGAGAGGGGGTACCATGTGGGATGCGCCCCCCCCCCCTCTCGATCCATTATTGCGTCAACCACAAATGACCAAACCCATTGCTCGCATTACAGGGGCGTACCCAGGAATTCTGTGAAGGGGAGGCGTCTTTTCAAAATCAAAGGCTCGCACGACACCACCCCATTTTCTTCTTTTCATTTTCTCTTGTTTTAGCAAAACATAAAGAGGGGGTACCATGGGGAATGCGCCCCCTCTCGATCCATGATTGCGTCAACCACAAATGACCAAACTCATTGCTTGCATTACAGGGACGTATCCAGGAATTCCGTGAAAAGGAGGCGCCTTTACAAAATCAAAGGCTGGCGCGACACCACCCCATTTTCTTCTTTTCATTTTCTCTTGTTTTAACAAAATATAGAGAGGGGACACCATGGGGGATGCGTCCCCCCCCCCCCTCTCGACCCATGATTGCGTCATGGTATGCGTCATTGCCTTGGTAACCGCATGTTTTCTTCGAAATCTTGTGGAGTGAACTTTCACAGTTTTGAAACAATTGAAATCAAATTTGGTAGGCATTATGGCCTTGAGGCATAGATGTAGAACACATGATTTTTGTGTGTGTTGGACAAAGCGTTGCCATGGAAACCATAATTTTAACAAAACATTGTGGATTGAATAACTTCCACATCATTCAAGCAATTAAGGTCAAATTTAGTAGGTATGATGATCGGGAGGTGTAGTTATGCAAGACACCAATGTGTAAATATACGAAAAATGTATTACCATGGTAACCACTCATATTTGTATCAAAGAACCATTTAATTATGAAGGTGAAATTTGGTGTGCATGATGCTCTTAAGTGTAGTTTTGCAAAATGTCCTTTGTATTTGTATCGGACAATATCGTCAACCACAAGATAATGGCAAAACCCATTGTTTGCATTAAAGGGGGCGGAACCAGGAATTCCGTAAAGTGGAAGATCCTTTACAAACTTAAAGACTGCCGCTTAAACAGTCCTTTAAACAAAAGAAATAAAAAGAAATTAACAAGGGCGAGGCGGTTTGCGCAAGCCTTTGATTTTACAAACGCGTCTCTCCTTTACGGAATTTGGACCCGCCCTTCTAATGTAAGCAATGAGTTTTGACATTTGTGTTTAGCCCAATCGCGGATCGAGAGGGGGCGCATACCTCTATGTGCCTCTTTTCATTTTTTTAAACAATAGAAATAAAAAGAAAAAATATGGGGGTGCGGCAGATTTTAATTTTGTAAAGGCCCTTCCCCTTTACGGAATTCCTGGATCCGCCCCTGTAAGGCAAGCAATTAGTTTGATATTATGGTTAACGCAATCGCGGATCGAGAAGGAGGCGCATCCCCCTCTTGTGCCACCATCTCTTTTTTTTTAAACAATAATAAAATATGGGGGGGGGGTGCGGCAGCCCTTATAATTATTGTGTAAAGGCGCCTCCCGTTTACTGAATTCCAGGATCCGCCCTTAATGCAAGCAATCAGTTTTTACATTTGTGGTTGACGCAGTGGCGTATCTAGGGAAAACTGCGCCCGGGGCAAGCGCGAAAATTGCGCCCCTAATTTTTGAAAAAAATGTTCAACCCCATCCCGGTAGGGACTTAAAAAAAAGGTCCACATGATATGCTTATTCAAGCATTTAAAAGGGGTCTTTTGAGGGTGATTTGAATGTAATAAATTTAGACAAATTTTGGCGAGCGAGCGCAGCGATCGAGCCGTATCTTTTTTTTTTTTTTTTTTTTTTTTGCTGGGGGGGGGGGGAATATTTCCGCGTCATCATCACGTTTTGTTCTTATTTTTTTATATATAAATTTTGGCGAGCGAGGGCAGCGAGGGAGCCGAAAATTTTTGTATTTCAGCTTACAAAACATGGAATTCTTGTCATTTTTTTGCTCATTAAATCTTACAATTCTAGTCAATATGTAGTGACAGCCTTATTGATAACGATATAAACTACAAACTAAGGACTTGAAAAATACTCCAAATTAGTACGCACAAGTCATTTGTATATTTCCGCGCCATCATCAGGTTTTATTCTTATCTTTTTTATAGATTTTGGCGAGCGAGCGCAGCAAGCGAGCCGAAAATTTCTGTATTTCAGTTTACAAAACATGGAATTCTTGTCATTTTTTGCTTATTAAATCTTACAGTTCTAATCAAGATATAGTCAAACCTGTCTTAGCGGCCACCTCTCTATAGCGACCACCTGCTTATAGCGGCCACTGAAAAATCACCCGAACGAAATTGCTGTATTATAGACCCTTCATATAACGGCCACCTGCCTAACGCGGCCAGCGGCCACTCATTTTGTATCCCGTGGTGAATATCTACCTACATATAGCGGCCACAAATACTTAGCTAAACCGTTAAATCAGCCATGAGTACAGTGTCTTTTACGTTCATTGCGTGATTTCTACCAATCCTAGCTCAGTCATAATCACACACACAAGATTGACAAAATCCTAGCTCAGTCATAATCACACAGACAAGATTGACAAAATGTAAATTGATGCAGCTCTTTGTCTTGAAAACCCGTCTTACCATTAACTTGACTAGATTACAAGTAGATCTAGGCTTCTGTAATGAAGATGCTACAAAGGCAAAGACAACTCCTAATAACGTTTTAGAATTTCACCAAAATGCCAATAAATTAGTGTTTAAGTCCCTTTTAATATGGACACTACGGTACTTGTCTGGGTACTGTTTGTTGTTTACGTATGCTTCACACATCAATCTCCATCGAACTCAGCACTTGTGAACCCTTTTCATGCAAACCGGTATGAACCAGAGAACTTCCTCAGGCCCGAAATTATGTTTAACATCAAAAGAACAGAAGCGGGCAAAAAAAAAAAATGATTTGAAGTAAACTGTACAACGAAAATCTCCATAATACCACTGCTGCACGTGCAAACTTATTTGCTGTTTTTTTTTTTATAAGAATAACATGCGGTATTTTCTGCTATTATAAAATGCAAGTATTGAAATTCAAAATGGCCGCCAACCTGGCTATAGCGGTCACTTTTGTTGTTTCCCTTGGGTGGCCGCTATAGACAGGTATAACTGTATAGTGACAGCCTTATAGATAAAGATTTATACCAACAAACTGAGGACTTGAAAAAAAATACTTTAAATCAGTACGCGCGAGTGAGCCGAAATTTGTATATTTCCGCGTCATCATTACATTTTGTTCTTATCTTGTTTGATTTGTTTGTTTGTTTGTTTTTTTGCGCCAGCCCCCCCCCCCCCCCCGTATGTTCGACACCTTTGGCGCCCTCGTTTGATCCAATGGGCGATCGCTTCAGAACGAAAGAAATAAAATTTATTTATTTCTTTTTATTTCTTTTGTTTAAACGTAAAAAAAAGAAAAAAGAAAAGAATGGGGGTGCGGCAATCTTTCATTTTGTAAAGGGGCCTCCCCTTTATGGAATTCCTAGTTCCGCCCAATGCAATGCAAACAATGAGATTTACCATAAACTTGTGGTTGACGCAGTCGCGGATCGATGGGGGGGGGGGCGGTATACCCCCTCCCCGTCTCTTTTTTTTGTTAACACAAAGGAAATTAAATAAAAAAAGGAGAGGTGGTTTGCACAAGCATTTGCATTTTTTAAAGGCGTCTCCCCTTTACGAAACTCTGGATCCGCCTCTGTGAGGCGTTATAACATTTGTAGTACGTTTGGAAATTTCGACATTTTTGTGGTCGACGTCTTATGACATTTGTGGTTAATCAATTTTGACATTTGCGGTTGGCGCAATCGCGGATCGAGAGGGGGCGCATCCCCCTCTGGTGCCCCCTCGCTATGTTTTGTTAGCGCAACAGAAATAAAATTAAGAAAATGGGGGGGGGGGGGGGTCTCGCCAGCCTTTGATTTTGTAAAGGCGACTCCCCTTTACGGAATTCCTGGATCCGCCCCTGTAATGCAAGAAATGAGTTTTGATAATTGTGGTTGACGCAATCATGGAACGAGAGGGGGCGCTTCCCCCTCTGGTGCCCCCTCACTATATTATGTTAAAACAATTGAAATAAAAATTATATAATCGGGGGGGGGGGTCGCGCCAGCCTTTGACTTTTAAAGAAGGAATTCCTGGGTCCACCCCTGTGACGCGTTATGACATTGGAAGTTAGTTTGAAAATTTTGACATAAATGGTCGACGTGTTATGACATTTATGGTTAATCTCCGATTTTGATATTTGCGGTGGACGCAATCGCGGATTGAGAGGGGGTGCATCCCCCTTTAGTGCCCCTCTTCATTTCATCTAGACAACAGAAATAAAAAGAAGAACATGGGGGAGGGAGGAGGGTCGCGCCAGCCTTTGACTTTGTAAAAAAGACGCCTCCCCTTTACGAAATTCCTGGATCCGCCCCTGTAAAGAAAGAGTTTGGTCATTTGTGGTTGACGCAATGATGGATCGAGAGGGGGCGCTTCCCCCTCTGGTGCCCCCTTTCTTTTCTTTTCCTTTTTGTGGTTAAAACAACAGATAAAAAGAAAAAATGGGGGGGGGGGGTTGCGGTAGCCTTTAATTTTGTAAAGCCGCCTCCTCTTTACGGAATTCCTGGATCCGCCCCCGTAATGCAAGCAATGAGTTTTGAGGTTGTGGTTGACGCAGTCATGGATCGAGAGGGGGCGCGTCCGCCTCTGGTGCACCCTCAGTATGATTATTAGGTTAAAACAACAGAAACAAAAATAAGAAATGGAGGGGGGGGGAGTGTCGCGCCAGCCTTTGATTTTGTAAAGACCCCCCCCCCCCCCTTTACGGAATTCCTGGATCCACCCCTGTGAGGCGTTATGACATTTGTGGTCGACGTGTTATGACATTTGTGGTTGATCCCCGATTTTGACTTGTGGTTGACACAATCGCGGATTGAGAGGGGGCGCATCCCCCTTTAGTGCCCCTCTCTTTATTTCGTGAACACAACAGAAATGAAAATAAGAAAATGGGGGGCGAGGGTCGCGCCAGCCTATGATTCCCCCCCCCCCCCCTTTATGGAATTCCTGGATCCGCCCTTGTGACGCGTCATGACATTTGCAGTAAATTTGGAAATTTTGACATTTGTCGTCGATGTGTAATGACATTAGTGGTTAATCCGATTTTGACATTTGTCGTCGACGTGTTATGACATTAGTGGTTGATCCGATTTTGACATTTGTCGTCGACGTGTTGAGACATTAGTGGTTGCTATGACATTTGTCGTCGACGTGTTATGACATTAGTGGGCGATTTTGACATTAGTGGGCTCTACACCCCTCTCACACCTTTCCGGGTAAGCTACTCGGGCTTGTAGCGAGTAGGGATTTTCCAGCAAGCAGGAACATTTTCTGTGGGCGGACAAGGATGTTGGCGAATTAAGTACTTGCGTCTTACCTGCTAGACGCGTGCTACTTTAACTGCTACTTGCATGTATTCCGTGTGACCTGCGTGTCAGCCTCGAAACCGATCCGTTTCCAGGTACGAGCGACATACGGGGGCTGCGAAGTACATGCGCTGCAGTTGCGAAGTACCCTCGTATGAGTTGCTAGCGAGGTGCTGCCGATAAGGGCCTACTATTGGCGTTCTACGTACACCTCTGCGGGCAAACCCCCGCGACTCGCCTGGAACGAGTTTTGAGCATATTCGAGGCCTTGTCCCGTCGTGTCTGGGAAAGCATTGTGGGTTGATTTGCGGGGACTGTTTTTTCCTCTTTTTTTTTTTTTTTTTTTTTTTTTTTTTTTTTGCTACCCGGACCTCCCAACAGTTGGACTTCACCTGACAGTACATTGCGCGTATCTCGCCCGCAGTTGCCCGGAAGTGCGCACGCAAGTCCAATTTACCCGCAGCCAAGTTTTGAGCATGACCAAAACTTTTCCGGATGAGTCGCGGGATTGAACGCAGAGGTCCACGCAGAACATCAGTAGGAGGCCCGTAGCTGCTGCAAGTCACAGGCAGTTGACTCGCTTGAAGTACGTAAGTTGCCCGTGGATTTATGCTTTTGCGCCGGAAGCGCGTGTCATCTGCATGGCATTTTGTGGGATATCTGCCATATCAAATTCCTTCAGAGGAATTCCTTCACTGAGTTGTCAGCCCTCACTCTCCACCCATGCGCCTACACGCATGTCAAACGGAATGGACTAAAGTAAAGCGTAAGTAGCACGGATCCGGCAAGAAAGACGCATGCGAAACTGCCAAAATCCTTGTCCGCCTGCAAAAATTGTCCTGCGTGCTTGACTTGCATGCTCAACTCCGGGTAACTACGGGTGAGATACTTGCAAGGTACTGTCATGTGCGGGTCATCTGCGGGGACCTCCGGGTAGCAAAAATTGTTCTTTGCAAGTCGCACGCAAGGCTTGCCCGGAAAGGTGTAAAAGGGCCTTTAGCAATCTGCTGATGAATTTGTTAATGAACACGATGAAGAAAAACTTTTCTCTGTCCAAATATTTCTTAAATGATTAGAATAACTAAAACTCATTCATACTACTTTACTAATATGCTACCTATTTGGTGGTTTGTATAACTGAGCATTCTTATTACATTATTGGCTTTTACTATTCGAAAGCAGGTAAATCTATTCGGTTCTAAGATTAGAATCTTTTTATGGGCCATTAAAACTCGGGGCCAATATTCTGCTTTCCGTTTAGAGTGTATGCTTTTGCGTTGAAGTTTTTGCATGTACGTTCCGTTGACTTTTTCCTTGTTTATTGTTTATGTAGATGATACATTGTAATCATAATCTACATTTCTCAATTTACAGATATTGATGAATGTGATAGCAATCCTTGTCTGAATGGAAGAACGTGTCAGAACGATGTCAATATGTACTCGTGTCTGTGTTTATCGGGTCATAACGGGTCGAACTGCCAAATTAAATATTTTTGAGTAGCGAATAGGAATCTGCCGATGAATTTGTAAATGAAGACACATTTCTTGTTAATAGTCACTGAATTGATCAATGCTTAATATTAGCCATGACAAAAAAATCATGGGCACACACACTCGACCAGGATTCGAACCTACGACCTCCTGATCTCCGGACAGGCGTCATCTCCACCTGACCACCGAGTCTCCGCCCGACAGCAAATGGTGGTTCCCATCCTTATAGTATGCAGTGGGCGCCACGTAATTATTCAAATTCATGAAATTCTTCCGTCGAGATGTTTTCATGCAAGTGATTGACAAATTACCCAACATCGACGTAAATAAGCACACAATTGATCAGTGTTTGATGGTTGCCAATAGTAGCCGATTACGCGGTGCCCGCTGCATGCTGTATAACGATTAAAACCAACACTTGCTGTTGGGAGGAGCCTCGATGGCCTGCTGGAGATGACGCCTGTCCGGAGATCAGGAGGTCGTAGGTTCGAATCCTGCTCAAGTGTGTGGTCCCATGATTTCTTTCATGGCTACTATTAAATACTGATCAATTCAGTGGTTATCTACGTCGCTGTAAGGAAATTTATCAATCAGTTGCATGAAAACGTCTCAACGGAAGAATTTCATGAATTTGAAAAAAAAAACACTTTTTGTTTCCTGACTTTTAGTTCTGTATCAAGAATGAAATACATTTCTCAAGGAATACGGGAGCCCGTTGGTTCTTGAAACATGTCAAGGATGGAGCATTTGAATGCCATTTTAGGATCTTACCACACCTCATGGCTGTCAGGCTGTCCAGCAACTTTATTTTTAGATGAAGGGAACGAAAGTCCTCCCTCTAACCAAGCCAAGTGGCATTTGTGTGTGTGTGTGTGTGTGTGTGTGAGTGTGTGTGTGTGTGTGTGTGTGTGCTGTGTTTTAGATAATGTGTGACTACTTCCTAAATACAGGAGATTGGTATCAGACCGTCATTTGTTTCCGCATCCAACTTCTTCATCCAAGTGCCTCGAACCACACACACACACACATACACAAAATGATTGAAATAAAATGAAAGCCAAACACACCATAGTCGATCAACTGTTCTTGTTAAAACGAGGTGCGTACAAACGTTTCATTTTCGGAACATTCGTCCAAACGAGCCTTGTTTCATTTTCGGAAAAACGAACTTCTAGAATAATTTTGAAGAAGATTTTTGATCATTCAATAATTGTTCTCATTTCTCGATTTCTTGTTTTCGATTTATATGTAATTATCGCATCCCGCAGTAAATAGGAATTCAAGGAAGGAAATAGAAAGGAAAATATAACACAAAATTACTTTTTATTATATTTGTTCGATCCAGAGAGAAATGGATTGAAGAAGGAGAAAAATCAACGAAATATTTTCTGAGGTTAGAAACGCAGAATGCAAAGAGAAAGGAGATTACTGCTGTTTTGAAGAAAGACAAAGTTATTGTTGATGAGAAATGTATTTTAGAAGAGATTTATTTATATTACAGCAAATTATACCACTCAGACAAGTTACATAATTCTTGTGAATATCTGCAAAATTTGAATTTTGTTACTTTGGAAGAGAATGACAGTTTAAGTTGTGAGGGAATCCTTACAGAAAAAGAATGCTTTGAAGCCTTGATGTCGATGGAAAATAACAAATCCCCCGGCAGTGATGGCTTAAGTGCTGAATTTTATAAGATTTTTTGGGATTATATCAAAGATTTATTGTTAGACAGCCTGAATACAGGGTATAGAAATGGTACATTATCTGATAGCCAAAGACACTCTATATTAACATTGTTGTTTAAGAAGGATGATAAACGAAAACTTGATAATTGGCGCCCAATATCTTTGTTGAATATTGATTATAAAATAGCTACAAGGACGTTAGCGAAACGTTTACAAAATGTAATTCCGAAACTAATTTCTTTTGATCAAATGGGTTTTATTAAGAAAAGATCAGCTGTAGAAAATATAAGACTTGTACAGGATTTATTAGACTTTTGTTCACAGACAAACTTACCGAGTATTTTTATTTTTCTTGATTTTAAGAAAGCTTTTGATAATGTCGATCATGATTTTCTGTTTGAAGTTTTGAAACGGTATAATTTCGGAAAATCGTTTATTCAGTGGATCAGAGCTATTTACAAGAATGCAGATTGTAAGTTTTTTGAACAATGGTTGGTTGTCCAGAACGTTTCCAATTACTAAAGGGGTTCGCCAGGGCTGTCCTCTTTCTGCATTGCTGTTCCTTTTAGTTGTTGAAGTACTTGCAATGAAGGTACGAAATAATGATAACATCAAAGGTATATGTATTCCTCAATGTGAGCAGTCAAATTTAAAAGAAATCAAAATATCTCAATTGGCGGACGATACAACGCTTTTTGTTGATTCTATCCAATCGGGAAATGAAGCGATGAAAGAAATTGAAGCGTTTGGTGCATATGCTGGTCCAAAATTGAATTATATAAAAACACAAGCTATATGTTTAAATGGAAACTGTGATGACTGTATTGATGGTTTACAATGGTCTGAGGAACCGGTCAAGTATCTTGGAGTGTTTTTGAATATTCATGGTGAAAATTTTGAATATTTGAATTGGTCCAGGAAGATTGAAAAAATGAAACGCATAATCAATATGTGGAAAATGAGAAATTTAACATATTATGGTAAGATAACAGTCATTAAGTCGTTATTGATTTCGCAAATAATTTATGTAGCAACAGTGTTTACGATTCCTCCAAGCTGTATAATTGATATTAATAAGATTTTGTTTGCATTCCTTTGGAATTCTAAAAGAGAAAAAGTGAAGAGAAGTGTACTAATTAATAATCCAAAAGCTGGGGGTCTTGATATGGTAGACATTGAGTCAAAAATAAAAGCACTCAGATTGTCATGGCTGTCCAAACTTATCGATAATCATCCGCGCCCCTGGAAAAATATTGCTAGCTTCTGGCTGCAAAAAGTTGCAACACCTCCCACATGTTTTGTGATAAATTGTTCCATAAAAGATATGTTTTGTTTATGTAAGAAATATAAGATCCCATCATTTTATAGAGATCTATTGATCTATTGGGCAGAAATACGATATGTGGATCTGTTGCGAGTTAGAGATATTGTCGAGGAATTTTTATGGCTTAACAGTAATATCAAATTTGGAAAAGAAATGCTTTATCTTCAAAATTGGAGTAGTAATGGTATAAATGTAGTGTCTGATGTAATAGTAAATGGATCTTGGGTTGATTAAACCCAAGTTAATAATAGTCTGCAGACTGATAATTTACTTGTTTCTTTTCAGTATCAAAAATTGAAACACGCCTTCCCTCATTTTTGGTTGCATAAACTACGTAATCAAAAAATTGAACATGAAATGAATAGTCAACAGATGTTTGAAGTGTCAAGAAGTAATGTTTCTGATATCCTTAGCAAAAAAGCTAAAATGTATTATACCAGTTTAAAAGAAAAGAAGGTTTCAGAACCAAATATGATCATCATTTGGCAACGTAAACTCGACCTGCCTTATACATTTGATTGGGAGTCAGTATTTGCTTTTAAACTGTTGAAAGTGAAACTCAACAAGATAAAACAGTTTAATTTCAAAGTGATAAACAATATTGTACCTTTTAAGGATAATCTATTGAAATGGAAAATTACCACAAATGCACAGTGCAAATTCTGTAATGAAAATGAATCATTAATGCACAATTTGTTATATTGTCCGAGAATAAGAAACATCTGGGCAAGGATCAGTGACCTTATTTTTGAATGTTCAAGAAAAAACATTATCATAGATGAGAAAATCATAGTAATTGGGTATGAAATTTGTGAGAAAGATTATTTCTTTACCAACGCAATAATCAATTTCATGGAATATGCAATTTATAAGGTATATCTCATGGAAGAATACAGAAATCAGCGATTTACTGTATCCTTTATTGTAAAAGAATTCAAATATGAGTTTCTGTTATATTGCAATGATATCTCTAAGAAAAGAAGTATTCGAGAAATCGATGATAAAATCCGTTATATACAGAATTTTCATTTGATGTAAATTGAACTATGACTACAATTGTCTTATGCTTGTATTGACTTATGCATGATTCTGAATAATTGATTTGAATAAAGTCCCTCAAATTGAGGACCAAAAAAAAAATAATAACACAAAATTACACGAACCATCCTTGGTGCAAAATGCATATTTGGTGTCAAGGTATGAAAATATTTTAGGATGAAGTCAACATGTAAATGTTTATGTTTACAAGAACGGGTATAAAGGAATCAAGAGCTATTTCCCTTACAAGTTGTTGAATTCGTTGAAAAACAATGATTGTCAAAGCAAAAGCAAGCAAACAAATGCTGCTTAATCAATCAATATCTTGTTTGACTATTTTGTCCGTATAGACTTTCATATATTTTTTTTTCGTTACTTTTGTGATTAATTACCCCCTCGTCAGGAAAAAGAAAAACTGTTTTGGGATTCAGTGACCGATTCTCCCTGTTGCATAATCATTGTCTTAAAAAGAGTAAAGATGAATCAAGGAAATGATGGGTCTCTTTTATCTGTTTAATTCTCTCTCTCTATATATGTATATATATATATTTTTTTTTTGATGGAAAATTGAGCAAGAAAATAAGATTCCATCGCGATTCGAAGCCGTGTTTGCTAAATTTTCCACCAAGTTTCACATCTGGTCAGTTTTCCTTTGTTTGCATTCATTCCAATGTCATTGTCAATTGCCTTCATTATCCCAATAGCTCTCCCGGTGATGTTCATCACCGACTACATCAGTCGTCGGATTCTGATGGCTGACCTTGGAAGACTCGAATTCACTGTGTTTATCACTCTGACGTATAACCCACGGGACGTAGCGTATGACACAAAGTACAGGAAGCTCTATTGGTCTACCGACTATCGCGTTTGGCGCTCCTGTCTTCAGGAGAAGGATCCAGAACAAGTTACAAACAATGGTACCTACAACTATTAGCCGTGTATTGCACCCTGTGTGCTCAAATATTTACATAAACATCCACACACACGTACCCGGCGGTCGCACACATACACATACACAAAAACACACACACACACACACACTAACACACACACACAAACGTACATGTGCATATTCCAAATTAAGTACTTGTGGGAGTACCCAGTTATTTTTTTTCCCATAGACAAAATACTCTCACTATGTCATTTTTACAACCACAGTGTCTGACTAAATAAAGCAAAACACAAGATGGAACCCCCATTATGTACCTCTTGCTCGTCTGCGCACAATCACGTAAGGATGGGTTCAAAATGAAAGTGCATATACAGAGACATGGTATGAAATATTTCTTTCCAAGACGGATTTGCAACTTTATGAAATAAATATGATTATGATTATGCATGTAAGAATTGTCTTCCTCGTAGCTGTTTTAAGAATGCTGCAAAAAAAGATAAAGAAAAAAGAGAGAGACAAACAAACAAGTTGATTACTATAAAAAAAAAGAAAATATGCGTCTGGCTTCAGTCCAAATATCGATCCTCTCATTGCTTCAAGTGCGCTTAGAAACGCCAGTATGAAGCGCCATATAAATGCAATTATTATTATCATTATCATTATTATTCAGAAGACTAATCGCAATTTACTTCATATAATTATTGTTGAGTGAAATCGGGCTAAAAGACTGGCCCATGAAATCTTTTCAATTTCACTTTTCAATATGCAATTACATAAACAGCATTCAAAATGACATATCTTCTTCTTCTTATCGCGTGCCGCGTTTCATGCCAGCTCCAGAATCTCTGCGGTCAGGTACTCCTGAACAGCAGCTAGATACACTGGTGCACCAGCGCCTACTCTCTGGGCGTAGTTGCCTTTGCGAAGGAAGCGATGACCTCGGCCGACGGCGAACTGCAGGCCGGCGCGTGAAGATCGAGACTTGGCCTTGGTATACATAACACATAAGAGAGGCATCTTTTTGCCAGCATTATAAAACTGAAGAACATCATATAACATATTTTACATCAACATCAATTTTCAAACATTCAACCTATTAATATGTCTTTATCTTTAACTATGAATACAACAAAAACTAATATGGGTGATTTATTTCCGTGTCTTTGGGGTACAATTATACAACATCCTGCAAATCATTCGTCTGTAATCACCGGATAAAATAAATTATATAAATATAATGATATAATTGAACATTATCTATAAGGCTGTCCAAATCAGAAGGCTGACACATTTCGTCAGATGAAATTCACAAATCACCAAGCTGTAACTCTGAGAGCATTAATGAACGTTCTACATTTGCTTAATAGAAATGTGTACAAGTGAATGGCCGACTTTAACATAAATCTCGCTATCTTATCAACATCCTAATCAGTTAACGATTCATGTGCCCTCACTTAGCAAACTTCCTGGGAATTGCAAGAACCTTCGACCCATATGATAACGATAACCAGTTTCAAAGATTGTGACAGTATGGACTTAAACGGAATCTATTAAAGGGATATGCTTAGGGGATAACTCCCACGCAGACTTTATTTTCTTGGCAATGTTTAACTTTGCTGTAATCGTGTCGATGTGGTTTTCCCTCGTCGATTTTGTCTTGCTTACAGGTGCACTAGTATACTGTTCATATTGTAGATTAATACTTACAAACATACATCTTTTTAGGGGCGAGAAACTCACAGCACACCTTTTCACTTGATATCATCAATAAAGATGTGGAGTCAGTGGTAAATGTGGAAGATGGTAAAAACTTTTAATTGTCACTCCAACTGTGGTAAAATTGATTATACTGTATCCAGCTCTTTGTATTTCAAGGTCCCTGAACAGGAATAATTCCTCATTTTACCAAGCTGAATACATAAAATGACTACCTCGATAAAAATTTCATTTCGAAAACTCGCTGACGAGATAATCTAACCTGCTGTAGCAAAATACAGGTGTAATATATAAACTGAAGAAATATTTTGGAACCAATTTCGTCTTCCCCTGTACTTCCATGCGGATTTTATGATTTTTTTTTCTCATGAAAAAAAGTAATTTTGATAAAGTCCGATTTTTTTTTAAACCCAGAATTTGTAAATATATCAGCTAGCGATTAAGCTTCTACCGGAATATTTTTGCTCCCCCTTTCGCAATACAAACCAACAGTGGAGCACATTAATACCCCACAAGACATACATTACTTAAAACGAAAATATTGTCCGTCGGCAATTCTGGATGTATAACCGCCTGTTGCCAAATATAAATGATATACTTTTCTTCAGTTTAAAATGTTTACTGTTGAGTTGATTATCATCCAGCTCTGGTCCTATCCGCACATCTCGGACCATCTCTGTGAGGTGTGAGGTGTGAGCTGTTTGATCCCGATTTGCAGAGTCCATGCCATCGACAGTAACATCTAGCCGTTTACGCTGTATAGACCCTATACACTTTTTTTTTTTAACGTCGGAAATCACAGTATGTGACAGGTTTGATTCCCATGCACTGGTTCCTTTTTCAGACATGTTTGTTAGAATAGTAGATCAGCAGCTACGACTTTACAATTCAATTTGCACAGAGGGATACAAGTGCTAAAGATCTTTCATAGCACTCATCAATATTCTAAAGTTCACAGACATTGCAGGAAACTCAGATTATGTGTCGTCGCTATTGGTTTTTTTTTTCCTAGCCCGTTTTTTGAAGACTCGATAATGCAAAGCACCAGATTGGCTTGACTGTCCCTGAGTATAGTGTCTTACAAAGTAAGACATTATTTTAGTTCCTTCTTTCTTGGAGGCTCAATAATGTAGACGTGTTTTATTCTTGTGGTGTTGCGCAAGCGAAAGTGTGTTGACTTAATGGGCAGCTCCGTAAAGTTCGTTGAACCGTCTTCAACTCGTCCATAATGGGAACATGCAGATCCGCGGTGTGCAGGTAAGAAGATGTCGTCGTAGTATTGGCCTATATGACTTGTAATCCATATTCTTGTACAACTCTGTTGTCATGATGAATCGTGACATTTCATTTTTTTTTTTTGGAGTAACCCATCTATTATGTTTGCAGTGAGTGTTTCGATCATTAATACGTAATTACGAATCCTTGTGCAGAACCTGATGATTTCTTATGCCTTAAGCCTAATTACAGGGGAAATCCAGACCAAATAATATAGGCCTAAGTTAGTCTGATACAAAAAGAGTAAAATCTTACGAGTTCAATGGGAAAATTTGACTGAAATAGGATGAAAAATAAGGAAGTTATGACATTTTGAAGTTTTGCTAATTTCTGCAAAACAGTTCTTGTACAGTGGATATGAATATGCAAATGAGTGAGCTAACCATGTCATACCCTCACAATTTTCCGTCGATCGTGAACAAAAAAAAAAAAAAAAATGACGAAAATGAAATGTTTCGTCTTTAAAGTCTGAAACATGATGCTATTCCTGGTTGATTAACTTCAGAATAGTGATCAGTTAGATATACGAGGATTTGAGCCTTGGACATAATTGCGTTTGAATGAAAAATTAGAAATGTCAAAATTTTATGTGTAAGGGAATGACATGCTCACTTTGCCATTTGCATATTAATATTGACTGTTCAAGAATTGTTCCCCAAATAATAGCGAAACTTGAAAATGTCATAACTTCCTTATTTTTCATCCGATTTTCGATCAAAATTTTATCCTTTCTAATCAGACTAACTTACAGTTGGACTGGATTTCCCCTTTGAGATACATGAGACAATAATGAAGAATTAGTATGTTAATATCAGCAAGCAAGACGGAAAACTAGGGCCTACGGGATCCTGACACCAGTACTACTACTTTGTTTGTTTTTTGTTTTTGTTTTTTTTTTTCGGTTTAATGCCATTTGAGAGGATATTTAAAGTGTATAATAATAAGTGACACGTCATTTTCATCTTTCTTGATATGTCTATAACATGATGCTACTCTATGTTCTGACGAGTTCAAGATAACGATACACTTATTGTGGGCTATCCCCTCCCTTCGTAGATTCAACTACATTGTACTTGCAATTCCTGCTTGTTGCAAACAAAATTTCGTTACTTTGTAGATTTCACTCTAACTTTCCAAGTGTAATGTTGACTCTCTCTCTTTTCTCCCAATACATTGCCACGTCTTTGTCTTTTCACGTATTACATCCAACCCGCGCCTTACCGTTACGTCACTTTCTTTATCCGATATATTTCACTACCTTTAAATCTCCGTAGCTGTCCTTCCTTTTTTGTCATCTCTTTGCCATATCTTCTGATCCTCTTTTGCCACAATAATAATGTCACTCATCTTTCTGTTCCCTAGATTCCCAGTCCACGTTCTCAGCATAACCCAACCTCACTCCCTGAAAAAAGGGCAGTTGCATTTGTCGTTTTATTCTGAAAATCGCATACTCCATACCACCTAATTCTCTCGCACCACTGAAGGAGAGAGAGTATGACACTCTTATTGTGCTGTAAAGAGTGGGCATTTCAATTCATCCGTCTTCAGGCTTTAAAGATTATTGTTAATGAAGATATCAGAGTTCGATAATACACAGGTAAACACATTAGCGATGCCCCACTTGGTCCCTTTCTCACTAGGTTTCTTGGCAGTAACCCATCCTTATAAACAACAACCGACTTATTTATAACTATAAACAGTTTTAATAGAAGCCTTTGATTTGCAGTTCCCGATAACTATAAAGCATCTTATTTTCTTTCTCTTTAGGGTTCATCCGATGTCCCCCCCCCCTCTCTCTCTCTCTCTCTCTCTCTCTCTCTCTCTCAATCCAAAATATAGAACAAAACTCTGAATACCATCTAACATTTCTGATGGTAATGATGCATGTACCGGTAACACGACATTTGCTCCTGCGACAATTGCTCCGGTTTCATTTTCTCCAAGGACTTAGGGTTAGGGCTGTAATAGGCTTGGGTTTAGTTGTTGTTGATGTTGTTGTTGTTATTGTTAGGATTAGGATAGGGTTAGGGTTTTGTTTGTGGGAAGAATTTATGTTTGGCTAATAGCATGCAGATATTTTATGGGAGTAACTGTCGCAGGAGGAGATGTCATGGAACAGCATGTACAACTGTCCATTTTTTTTTTCATACTTGTCTGGGAGAGGAAAACTGTTCCCTAGAAGCTAACGAAGGGATATCAGAAGGGAGACAGAATAAGCAGGCGAGGAGAGGCATCCGTCTAGCACACAACGTACGGTGAGAGCCCATTGTGCACAGAAAATTTGCTAAATTTCCGAACTTTGGTTTTTCTCTTCACTCACTTTGTCTACAGCTTCCACGTGTTTATAGTCATGAAAAAATAAATATTTTACTTACCGTACGCATAACACTAGGCCGGGAAAGAAAAATAGTCTTGCTTGTGTGATTATTGTGAACAAAAGGACACATTCCATTATTTTGCACATTCCTCAGAGTCAAACTCTTATTGAATTAAAGCTTGCAACATTGGCAAAAGATCGAAAAGTTTAAAGGGTGTGTACAGTTCTGGTTGAGGTGAGGATTTAACTTTTAACGTTTTGCGAGATATTCAGGAACCACTCTATGAGATGTCAAAGAGCATGCAATGCTAAGGGGTATCAAAAGTTTATTTGATGGAAATCGGTTTTGAAATGGCTGAGATATCCAAAAACAAGGTGAAACAAAGAGATCCTAATAAAAGGCGTGGCCTGTCGCCTTTTATTATTATCATTTTTTTTTTTTGGATATCTCAGCCATTTGAAAACCAATTTTCATCAATAAATGTTGAATCCTTCTTAAGATTACATCGTACTCTTTCATATTTCATAAGAGGTTTCTCATTATCTCACTTAGGAATGTTATAAACCTGAATCCCCACCTCAACCAGTACTGTACAGTCCCTTTAAGATCGCGATCTATAAGATTTTGAAGTTTTGCCAGGGTGACCGCAGATTTCCCGCGAAACTTCTAGCGAAACTCCCCGTGAAACCTCCCACTCAAACTAGGGATATTTCCAAACCCCCGCCAAACTTCTCGATTGTTTGTCAGTGTGACCGCGGCTAGGAGCAGAACTTGTATGACTCTTCAAAGAAGTAGACAGAAATAGGCAAAGGAAATAAGACAGTTATTTGTAATGTTCTGGTAATCTTCATAGAAAGAGAAAAGATGAAGGAGATGTGATTGATTTATGAGCAAAGAGGGCAGTGGGACTGTGGTAAATGCGATAGTTCTGAAACGAGAATGCAGCCTAGGAGATTCCACAAGTCAAACATATCTTACGTAATATTCAAATCGATGACGCAGGCATATTGCATTCGAAAGTAAGACAGTACGAACATATACGAGAATGGAAAGAAAAGTTCGTTCACTCCGCACGCCCCTCCCACCCTGAGCCTATGAACAGACAAGAATGGAGATCCGACCTAAAAAATCAATACATGTACCTTTAGGAGCTGGGGGAGAATAATCTCGACAAAAAACCTCTCACACTGGGCACACGGTATATCCTGATGCACATGAGGGAGCATTTGCGAATTGGTGTCATACTCTTTTAGCACTGATAATAAGGATTTTCACTTCTAGCCGGTGAACATTATGCCATTGGTGTATGACAGGGGCCACTTCAATCCATCTTTGCAGTATTTTAATTCAATTTGTATGTTTCATTTTTCGGCAATAACTCTGGCTCAGCCGAAGTTACTTTCAACATCCGATTCGCCGGTTCTCCCTTTCAGTGTCGTACGACAGGTCCTATCTCGACATGTTCATTTACCAGAAAAAAGAGTCGACAGCGATCGTTAACTACGTATCTCGTTTCTACACGAATAGTGCTTACGAGGACGACAACATCATATTCACAGGAGGTAAGTTCTCACAAGTCGTTCACATTTTGATATACATGGTCAGCTTACAAATAGTTCAGTCGATTTCTTTTCCTTTTTTTATGCCTCCGCCACAAAGTGGTGCCGGAGGCATTCTATGTTTTCGGGTTGTCCGTCCGTCCGCATTCGTTTACGCGATAACTTAGTAATATTGAGTGGAATTTTACCAAACTTGGTCCAAGTATAAAGTATGATGGGGCAATTACTTGATTGAATTTTGGGTGAAATCGGCTCAAGGCTAAAAGTCAAAGGTCAAGGTCAAATCATGAAATTGTATCTGTTTACGCGATAACTCAAGAC